>NC_134853.1:55461499-55786272 GCF_049852395.1 Peromyscus maniculatus bairdii | reverse complement strand
ATAAATGGCGATTGTAATGTCTCAAGGATGCTTTTTTCATTGGTTGCAAAGTTTTGTCTTATCAATGTAACAATAACCTACTTACAACAAGGAGGGAGATGTGGCATCAGCAGGGCAAAAGCAACAGCAATTTAGAACAGCTACACTATGTCCGGGGAGGTGGAGGGCAGGGGTTCTCAGGAAGAAATATTTGTGCCACTTTTCCTTCTTAGAGATTGGAAGAGAGTTTTTGGTTTTTGAGAGTTTCATGAGGCAGATTATGCTGCCTTGAACTCATGGTAATCTCCCTATTTTTCCCAAGTGCTGGAAGAGGACCTGAATGCCATGACCAGCTCTGTAAGAAGATTTATCACATGAAAATACAATGTTTTATGAATATATAATTTAATATCAATACATTAATTTAATGAATAAATATGCATACAGACCACTCCATGCTAGTTCACATTTGTTTGTACTCTAGATTTGCTAAGAAAACCCTTTTAATTTAAATCTCCTATGTGTCTTATCTTCCTTTGATATCTTGACTACTGCCTTAGTTGATACATCACTATTAATTAAAAATAAGGTTGCATGGGGGCAGATAAAATTTCAATTAGCAATTAATAGTACCAGAGATAATGAGTTAAAACTTTAAAAAACTCTAAGAAAAACTCATTTATTAATGTGATTTTAATTAATAGTGGAATTTAATTTAAATTAATCAAAAGTTTCAGAGTTATTTAGAGCAATGTTCATCAGCATCTGCCAGAAGTTTTTCTTTTGCTCATTCTTTGTCTTTTTAGGAATTTTAATAATGACCTTATTTTAATTTTTGAAAATGTAAGTGAATATACACATTTTTAATTGTTTATTTTTATTTTACATGCATTGGTGTTTTGCCTGCATGTATGTCTGTGTGAGGGTTCTGGATCACCTGGAACTTGAGTTACAGACAGTTGTGAGCTGCCATGTAGGTGCTGGGAATTGAACCAGGGTCTTTTGGAAGAGCAGCCAGTGCTCTTAACTGAGCCATCTTTCGAGTCCCACATATTTCATTATAAATATGTCTGTGAATCCTTAACAACACATGCATGTTGATACTCATTCTCAAGGACTTGGCCCTTGCAAAATTTCTGATGAGTGTCCAAGTGATGATGTAGCAATATCATCAGGGACTCTTCATGAGAATAATTTCCCCTTCTTTCCAAATCGCAAACAATTGTTATCCTTCTTTAATACATTTATTTTTCTAGCCACCTGACTCAGTAATGATTCATGGTTTCTGTGGAGCTGCAAGACATGTTGCCTTCTTACCATTGCCAATAATTTCAACTTTCCTCCATGGTCTCATCAAAACTGTTCATTCTTATGTAATTCTTACTTAAATATCCCATTGAAATTCTTCCAAACATGCTTTCTTTTTTTTAAATAATTAAAGAGTGCATGTGTATAACAAAAGTCCAAAGTCTGACAATGGATTAGATTCTCAAAATTCATTCTAATTTTGACATTTTAGATCTGGAAGCTGTGTGATTTAGTCTACACTCATCTACAACTGAAGTATAATTTTGTATGGAAAACAGTACCAAGTCCATTAGAATATTAGTAATGCTTCTGCCAGTCTAATAATAAGAACTTGCAGAAGGAATTCTGGGAAACTGTTTTTCTCTGTTGATTTCCATTCAAGTATAGGGATTCTTTATTTTATACTCAGTCCTCAACTTTAATTCTCATAAAAGAACTAGTTGAACTAGTTCAGGCACAGTTATATCTGGGTAATAACCCCAGTGTTGTCCTTACCTGGCCGAATAACGAAAGGATGCTGAAGCAGAAGTGCAGTAGTAGCCTCAGAACCTGCAGCCCTAGGTCCTAGTTTCAGGAGTCATTGTGCTTGCTTGCCTGTTTCCCAGCTCTTCACAAAGATGTTCTATTTTCAACACCAACTACATGTTAGTTCCTAAGTTTTCTCATGACTTTGGTACTACAGTGAATCAAGAATAATTATGCTATTTCTGTTGTTTTTATTTTTGTCCCTGTGCCAAAGATTGAGCTAGGGATTTGCATATGCTAGACAAGATCTGTACTACTAAGCCCCAGCCACAAATTGTTTATTTTCCAGTTCTATAACAAAACACTTACCAGAGAATCTAAGACATTCTTATAACTATTTAAAGCTAGGTCAAGCATTCAAGTTAACTTTATGCAGCATAATGAAGCATAAGTTATAGTCCTAAGTTATTTAGTCATATATAAAGTAATATATGTATGTCATATATAATGTAAGTCATATATAAGATAATATTTTTCTATATCTTAATGTAACTATATTGAGATTCTAGGCAAATTTTTTTTAGACTAGCACTATAGTACTGTAGATTCTAAAAATAAAAATGAACGCATGTTTCTGGAATGAGGATAGAGAATGGCCACTGAGTCCTGCTTAAATGTTAGTTAAGGGAAGGTACATGTTGCCCCTGAGTTAGTCTTAAATCAATGTCTCTCAACCTGTGGGGGGGTCACATGACATATCAGATATAATGTATATCAGTTATTTACATTATTATTCATAACAGTAGCAAAATTGCAGTTATGAAGTAGCAATGAAATAATTTTGTAGTTGGGGATCATCACAATATGAGGAACTGTATTAAGGGGTCCCAGTCTTAGGATGACTGAGAACCACTGGTCCTGAATTATCATACTAAGCATTTGAGTGGAGTAAAAGGAGAGGAATTTTAACACTAATAAATATGTATTGGAAAGGGGGTTTAAGAGGTAAGGGGTGGGAGCATGAAAAATATTGTCATGTGGTAATGTAGGTAATTAATATTTTCTTAAGATGATGTGCACAATTTTCTTTTTTATAACTGATTTTTCTTGTTGTTACAAAAAAGTTAGATTTGTGTTGATGTTAGAATGACTTCTGTTTTGTTTTGTTTTACAATCAATACAGCTGATTTCTTCTATTGGATTTTGCATTAGGAAAATTCTAACATTTAAACTTATTTTCCCTCATAACATTATTTGGTAGAGTTGAGAATTTAGAAAATTATGGGCGTACATCAACAAGGTAAGATACAAGTAGGCTGATGTTGATGGTGAGACATAACCGGACACACCCCTTTACCCCATGTCCTTGATATTGGGCACTTAGGATGGGAACATAGATGCCCTTCTCCCTTTTCCTTCATAGCCGTTCCTCTAATGAAATGGTTTTATCTATGTTATCCAGCATGCCAAGAGGGAAGATCTCTCTGCATGCTCTGTGATTATAAATACTTGTTCAGTGTGTATAGCAATGGGGTTCAGAAGAGAGTGGGGGGTGAAGTAGGAGTTCATGTCTTGGGCAGTGGTCTTCAGTAGCTGTTCCCAGGACCACATAAAGTGCTGTGAATTGTGAAGGTCTTAGAAGTCTCTTGCTCAGACCTATCATCCGAAGATGTGTTCCATATGGGAACAGTTGTATGGTTGCCAGAAAGAAAGGCTAAATTAAATGTATCCCTCAATAGCTTAATGATATCACTTCAAAAACAGGAAATTACAGATATAAAGTATTCCACAAAGCAATTATCTTTACTTTTTAATACCTTACATTTAGACTTAAAGGTGATTGGCACCTTCAGAAGTGATTAGGGCATAAGCATTTGGAAGAGACGTATCATTAATAATTATATGGTAATGCTCCAGTTGGTGCATAAACACGATTCCTGGCCACTGGGTATAAATGAGGCATAAACAAGCACATCTGGAATGTTCTCGATATGTAGGAGGTTGATTGATTGATAATAACAAATGGATCATACCATTTGAACTAATTTAGAAGAGAAACCAGCTGTAAATAGGCTATAAAAAGAATGCCATAATATTAAGAGTAATTAATGAAATGAGTTTCAATACAGTTTTAGCAATGAAATTGAATTATTTGTAGGTGCCAAGAAAACAGATTTTCTATCCAGACATAACAGTCTGAAGAATTAACTTATTGGGTGTATAAAAATTCATTCTAAGAGAAATATTATGTGAACTCTAAAAAATAATAGAAGTTATATGTATTTGTTATTATATTTATGAAGAACACATTCATTCTGCAAGATAAATTGAAACATTTTTTAGTTTAATCGCATTAAAGTTAAGCAATAAAACCTCTCTCCTCTACAGTGGTTTTATGTTTTAAGGGAAAAATGTTTGCACATGAAATTTTATAAATTCTATGAAAAATGCACTAAATTTTTAAGAAAGAAAGTATAAAAATGGCAACAGTTATTAACCTCTTCATATGCACAGTGTGGTTAAAGATGTTATCTAGCATGCATGTGTTTTATTGGTGCTGTTAAACATGTCTCTCTAACAGTGAGATGGGAACTGTCCACACCATGAGCTGACTGCTCCATGTGCTGACTGCTGGTCACCATCACACTGTCCATGAGCTGACTGTGGGTCCACATCACACTGTCCTGTGCACTGACTGTGGGTCACCATCGCAGAATCATGCTGTGTTTGCTTCACTATGTCCAGGTGACCATGTGCTTTAAGGCACTGCATTTTCATTCACATTTGTTTCATTTACAAGTTTGGATAGGGTGCTAAGGTGCTGGATGCCCAAACCTTATGAAAATAAAGAAACAAAGTAAGCAGGTTTTTACCTACTCCCTTTCTCTGCTACTTCAATAAAGGGCCTCATAGTTGGTTCTTGTTTAGAATATAATATCCTTTGAGATGTAAGAAGAATTTTTTCCCCTGTGGTGCAGTAGTCTTCTCCAACAACCATTAAATGACCACATGTTATAAGCTACACTCCTTAGGTCCTCAATGTTTGCTTTCTATTTCCTCTTCTATTTCAGTATGTCAGAAAAATTGCCTCTTAGCTATCTAAATGTCTCATGTCCCATATTTATCAGAACGAGTATAAATCAAGTGTGGTTCACATAATATCTGCCAGCTCATAGGATATGGAAACAAAAGGACCCAGAATTCAGGGTACTCTACAACTAAGTTTAAGGCCAGCTGGAGGAACTTGACATCCTGTTTTAAAACAAAACAAAGCAAAACAAAAAACTCAGAATAATACATAGCCAAACAGATAGAGATCTATTTTATTGATTTTTACCTGAATTTGTATTTCCTTTTAGCAATAATTGTGTAAGGCAAGTATCTTCATCCAAATTGTTTGACATAGAAGTCACAGCTCACAAAGATTATTTACACTCTTGGGAGATATCTTCTGACTTAACCACCATAGAAATTAATGTGATATTTCAATTAGACAGAAGTTTTGCTTGAAACAGGATCTTCACATTGAAGTTATATTAACAGACATTTATTTATTATTTTTGGTCAAATTGTGTTAAATATATTTACTGCTTTGAAGGAAGTAACTAGCAAGATTGTGTGTGTGTGTGTGTGTGTGTGTGTGTGTGTGTGTGTGTGTGTGTGTGTTTGATAATATTTCACTCTAATAGAATGATTGAGACATACCCTTACTCAGTGCTGCTAAGTACACTAATTCTTTTCTGGAGAATGACAAATTGGATCTTAAAATGGAGAATTTTTATGCATATCTCTGCATTTTCTTTTCTTTTATTGTCAACAATGACTTATATTTTAATCTAAATTGTGTGATACTGTACCCAGTGATACACACTGCTAATGTGACTTATGCATATTTACTTTGTCATAATATAAAATAACAGCTATTTTATAGTTTGGCTTTTGTTTAGAATATGGAAGTTGAAATTTACAAAGGAAGAAGTAAAGGTAGACACAATTTACTGTTAGAAGGGAGTGGTATTTTTGTAGGGTTTCTATTGTGTGAAAAAATACCATAACCAAGTACAATTAAAGAGAGGAAAGTGTTTATTTCCACTTAAAACTTTTGGTTTATACCCCATTGCTGAGAGAGGTCAGGGCAGGAACTCAAACAGGGTAAAAATCTTAAGGAAGGAAGTGATAAACAAGCCATGGAGGAGTGCTGCTTACTGGCTTGTTCCCTCTGGCTTGATCAGCCTGCTTTCTTACACCATTGGGAACTACCAGCCCAGGGGTTGCACTGCCCACAGTTAGCTGGGCCTTCTCTCAGCCATAATCAATTAATAAAATGCATGACAGCCTTGACCTGGCTAATTTAGTGGGGGCATTTTCTCAATTGAGCTTCCATAGTCTAAAACAGCTCTGGCTTTTCTAAAGTTGGCATAAAACTATCTGGTAAAATTGTTCTTTTGTCAACTTGACCCACAACCATATCGCTGTCAAACCATATCTTTCCTTTCTTATCTCCAAGATGTCATGTTACTATCAGTTACACAATAAAGAAAAACACGTTTCAAATTTTAAAAAGTCTCAATTTTTAAAATAATTCAAACACTTAAGAATCCAGTCTCTTTAAGACAACCAAAATCTCTCTAAAACATCCAAAATCTCATAACTGTCGGTTCTTGTAAGGCAAGAATGAGTTTTCTTCTTTCTTACTTGCTGTAGATATTGCTCTATATAAATAAAACACTGATGGCCAGTGACCAGGCAGGAAGTAGGTTGCCAGGCAGGAAGTAGGTGGGACAAGGAGAGAGGAGAATTCTGGGAAGCAGAAGGCTGATAGAGAGACACTGCAGCCACCACCAGGACAAGCAGCATGTGAAGACGCTGGTAAGCCACCAGCCACATGGCAAGGTATAGATTTATAGAAATGGGTTAATTTAAGATAAAAGAACAGTTAACAAGAAGCCTGCCACGGCCATACAGTTTATAAGTGATATAAGCGTCTGAGTGATTATTTTATAAGTGGATTGTGGGACTGCGGGGCTTGGGGAACCTGGAGAGAAGCTCTCCAGCAACACTTACTCCAAGAGAGAACTGTGATGCTGTCACAATTGGATCAAAGCAAAACCAATGTCCAACAGTGTAGGGCTCAATGTCAGTCTTCTGAGTCTCATGATCTTCTAGACTCCAAAAGACTTGTACAACACACACACACACACACACACACACACACACACACACACACACACACACAATATCTCGTAGGCTCAGGCTGGCTTCACTCTATACCTATATATGTTCTTGACTGCCATCTCTTGGTACTGGAATTTGCAAAATGCCATGGTCTCTGTAAATGGGCTGCATCTTCTCTGGTAACCACTTCTTGGCTTCTCAGGGACTCTGACCCTGCCACATGCTATGGCAATCTCAAGCCCCAACCTCTCTTCATGACCCCTTCAGTCCTTGACCCTATAGTGAAACTGAGTCTTCACTTTCACTAATGGCCTCTCCAAACTTCTCTTCAGGGACACCAGTTCTACCACACAGTGCCAAGCTTCAACTGCATTCCATGGCTCTCTCATCACTTCAAAAGCAGCACCAGCTGGCTTAGACATTGCAAAGTTCAGCTGTCCACATGAGATGCAGCCGTGGCACCCTCTGCCCAAAGCTTCTGTATGCTGACCCTGAAGCAATACTTTCATCCCAGTGATGCAGGTTTCTTCTTAATTTTCCATAATTTCTCAAGTCCAGTTATCCAGGATTGAATGTCCCCACAAAGCAAAGGTTTCCTTTTAATGGTGCTGGTCTCTTATTAATCACAGCTGACTCATCATCTCCAGCTAATCAGAACCACAGATTCTTAATTTAAAATATTGAAAGGCTCTGATGAGAATTTTTAAGGAACTCTCAATCTTCTTTCTTCAACTTCATGAGCTTGGCATCTGCCACCTGCTCTGATTTCAGTGTTATCTTTTAAGTTATCACAGAACATCCCACTGAGTTCTCGTTGTTTAACAGCTCTTCAGCCCAGAGTTCAAATGCTACCACAATCCTCCCCAAAACACATGCCCAGGTCTGCCACAGCAGTCCCCATAACAGGTGCCAGTTGGCTCATGTGAGGAAATAGAATGAAGAAAAGCATGTTTTAGTTTCTATACACATGTGTTAGTTGAGGTTTCTATTGCTGTGATAAAATATTATAAATATAAACAACTTGGGAAAGAAAGAGTTTATTTTTCCTTACAACTTTCAGGTTACACTCCATTGTTGAAGGAAGTCCTGGCAGGAACTCTCAAGCAAGGCAGGAACCCGTAGGCAGGAGCTGGTGCAGAGGCCACAGAGGAGGGCTGCTTATTGGCTTGTTCCTCATGGCTTGATCAGCTTCTTATAGCATCCCACACAATTAGCCCAAGGGTGTCATTGCCCACAAAGAGCTAGGCTCCCACATCAATCATCAGTCAAGGAAACATTCTATAGTTTTGTTCAGATGTCAGTCTCCTGGGGCATTTTCTCAATTGAATTTCCCTCTTTCAAAATGACTCTAACTTGCTGGACATAAATCTAGCCTGCACAAGTGCTTTTCAGTCACTTAGCCAGTAGACCTTAACATGTTCTTTGGAGTAGGCGTTGGGCTACTCACATTTTTTATAACTTGTCACACAATTATCCATGTCATTAAAATGGAACTAGTCCATTGTGACATACCTAAATAAGTAAAAACCTGCCTTAGGGTGTTGTACTTAATGGCTCTTTAAGACAAGTCACTTTCTTCTACATTGGTGATGGATAATGTGACAAGAATATTTCGATTAAATTCTAACTTTGGAATACTTAATAAATTAGTAACAGCATTGTAAGTGCCACTCAGACTCACCTGTCACGATGCAGCAGGCTTCAGCTGAGCTTTCTCCCCTTTTGTCTGCCTTCCTGAGAGCTGCTAGCAGGTGAGGGGTCATATCTCATGAAAGAACAGGATGACAGCAAGAGGTAAAGTTCACATGTAACATCTATCTCCTTATTTGCATCTTTCCTTCACAGTCTGAGCACTTGCAACACAATGCTTTGGAAGACAGGAGCCTTACATCTCAATTCTTCATCATTATTTCTATTTTAAGGATTTTTTTAAGGTCACGTAATGAAAACATTATTTTCTGTAATAGTTTTAGGGTATTTGTTAAGAAAGGAAATCACACAGACACACAATGTTTGAAATGCAAATAGGTAAAGTTGTAATTTGTAGACTACTAACTAAATACAAGTTTACATTTTGTACTTACATTTCTCCACAAACATTCCCTAGTATGTGAAATTGTCAAGTGATGCATTTACACATTCTAAATGATTAGTTATGGTTTCAATCATTGAATTTTTTTTTCGTTTTTAGTACTTTGGTTTAGCTTAGTCACTGTTTTGTTGCTGTGACAAAATATCCTGAACACAACTTAAGGAGAGAAGGATGGCTCATTTGGGCTTACCCATCCAACATACAGTTCATCATGTCAGGAATCCATGATAGTAGGGTCTAGAGGATGCTCATTACATTATATCCACAGTCAGGAAGCAGAGAGCAAGATGAATGATAGAGCTTAGATCAATTTCTTCTTTTTTATATCCCAGAGAATGGTACCATCCAGACAATACCTGGCCTTGAACAAAAGGCAGCATAGTCAGTGCATTTTATCATAAAACAACAGTGACACTTTACAACAGAGGGATGAGGGAAAATGCCATCAGAGGGGTCTTTGGTTTGCTAAAAGGAATTGACGGTGATGCCATTAATAGCAACAGAGGAATCCAGAGGAGTAAGGTTAGGAGGAAATATTTGTTTTGAATTTTGATGTTATTAAGATGCTTTTAAGACAGGCGAATGGAAATGCTAGCCAGATAAACAGGGTATGGTGAGGTGTGGGTCTGAGGAGTGCTGAAAGGTGGCACCTGAAGTTGCAGGTGATATTGAACTGGAGGAGAGTACATGAACAAAGAGGAGGACATCCAGGCTCTTCACTGCACCTGTGTCAGTCCACATCACAGGGCAGCCATCCTGGCAGCCTGCATTTTCCTGTGAAGCACTTCTGATTTCCCTCCATTTGTGCTTATTACTTGATATTATACTAAAAAACTCTACTCCTCACATATCTCTCTATAAAATGTAGTTACTTCTTTATTCTTAAATGTTGGATATCTGAATCTGTGAAATTTGTTTTTGAAATAAATATATAATCCAAACTGTTAGACGTGAATTACTATAGTCCTTTTCCTTGAAATTGTACTTCATATTATTACTAAATTAATTTCTAACCTAAGCTAATAATTCTGTGTTTGGATAATAGATAAGATAGAAAAAATTTACTTGAACAAGTTTTTTTTTCCCTCAAAGACTGAATTCCTAGTTCAGAAATTAAAATGCATAAACACGACCTTTCTTTCTATACAGAAGCAGGGCTAGTTGTGTCAAAGCCTCAGTACACTGTTCTATTCTGTTCTTGAATTTGCTTTTAAATAGTCCTTTAGAAAAATGGGTTTAATGTAGACAACTGCAGAGAAAGGCAAAGTCTTTAGAAATAACATGAATAGCTGTGGAATATAAGCAGTAGAAATTTCCTTCTCAACAAAGATTTACCACTAAACTCCCCATTTCAGACTTTAAAATTCAAATAATTTCTCAAACACACAATGTGTCAGAGCTCAGGTTGCTGTCTTGTCTTCATGGAGTCAAAGAACAGGGAAGTACCTAAACTTCACTGCAGTATTTCCAACACCATAAATCTCAAGACAAGTATCCAATTCTCTGATTTTATTCCTTTGAGTAACTCACTATCATTACAATTATTCATTTACTGTTTGTGTATGTCGCAGGGGTGGGGTTTCAGTGCCATGGTTTGTGTATAGAAGTCTGAGGATAGCCTACAGTAGTCTGTTCTCTCCTCTAACCATACAGTTCCTGGAAATAAAACCCAGGTCAATTCTCTTTGTGGCAATCATCATTCTGGCTGAGCCATCTCAGTTATATATACTCTTTTTTGTTTATTTATTTGGATAGGATCTCATATAGATCAAAGATGTTTTAAGCTCATTAGAAGTGGAGAATGATTTGGATCCTCTTGCCTCTACTTCCCAAGCATTAGGACTACCAGCCTTTACCATGATCCTGGATTTATTTCATTCTTTATTATAGATTATTCATTAAATACACAGAGAATCTTACTAACAGCACAGCTTTTTATAATTCACTTAAATATACAAAAGAATGACTAGCACTGTTCTATTTAACTTTATGTTTCTTTCACTGCAGTGTTAGGTATTTAAGAACTTACTTTTGTCTCATTTAGTCCTTTTTTTATGTATACTTCTTGTTAGCGGGAGTCTAGCCTTAACTCCCAAATTTCCACTTCTGGAAGTTAAAGTTTATAGTCCCTGTGACTTCTTAATAAAACATCATTGAGTTTACCTTCTACAAAGAATAATGTTGGTTTTCTTCTGGGAGTTATTCATTTGACCTCAGCAATACTATCCAGGTTTACCAAGCATCATAGTACTTCCATTGTTTATTCCCCACTGTTTTGGTGATCATGCACACTCTCCCATCCATGTTCTATTTAAATAGCATTGCTAATTTGGCTCCTGTATTAGAGCACAGCGTAGCTTCTGTGCATTCTCTTTGACATCTGCATCTATACACACCGTTTGGATGATTATCATGAACAGTGGGGATGACTTTCAAATACTCTTAATCCCTCAAATTTCTGAGATTAGCTCATATGTGGATATGACACCAACATGTGTACTTCATTATGTCCAAAGCTACTCTTCCATCTACATTTGTGACTAGCATAAACATATATGGTTTACCCTATAGCAGTGGTTCTCAACCTGTCAGTCAAAACCACTTTGGGATTAAACAGTTCTTTCACATGCATCACATATCAAATATCATGCATATCAGATCTTTATATTACAACTCATAAAATTACTATTATGAAGCAGTAACTACAATTTTAAAGTTGAGGGTCACTGCAACATGAGGAACTGTATTAAATGGTGATAGGATTAGAAAGGTTGAAAATCACTGCTCTAGAATATTTAGTTCACATCCTGCCAATCAGAAAGTTCTGTCAGTCAACCTCCTCACAAACATCCCAGAGTAGGATTTACTATTTTCTCATGTGAGAATCATTTTGATAGTCACCCAGAAGAGTCCTTATTAGGGTACCAAACTTCAATATCATATTATTTTATGAAGTATAATAGCTACATATCAGCCATAAAAGTTTGTCTTAGTAATAGTCCTCAAGATTAGATTTATTTTCACACACACACACACACACACACACACACACACACACACACACTCACATATACACTCACACAGACACATACACCACCATCAACAACAGAAAAAGAGGAGTGCATTAACAATCATTGATCATTAATATCTCTCAATATTAATGGACTCAATTCCCCAATAAAAAGACACAGACTAACAGAATAGATACAAAAAGAGGATCCATTCTTCTGCTGCATGCAAGAAACATACCTCAACATCAAAGACAGATATTACCTCAGAGTAAAGGGTTAGAAAAAGAATTTTCAAACAAATTGATGTAAGAGACAAGCTGCTATATACCTTCTAATATCTAAAATATTCAAGATTTCAAACCAAAATTAACCAAGAAAGATGGAAAAGGATACTTCATATTAATCAAAGGAAAAATCCAACTAGATGATGTTTCAGTTCTTAATATCTATGCCTCAAGTGCAAAGGCACACATACATGTACGAGAAACATTACTAAAGCTTAAATTACATGTTGACATGTAATCACATATTGCTAGTTGGAGACTTCAGTGTCCTACTCTTACCAACAGATAGGTCATCCAGACAAAATCAAACAATGAAATACTGGAACTAATAGATGTTATAAATGAAATGGACCTGACAAATATCTATAGACATTTCCTCCAAACAAAATGTGTAATACATTCTTCTCAAAAACTCATGGAACTTTTACTAAAGTTGATCACATACTCAGTCATAAACCAAGTATCAGCAGATACAAAAAATTTGAAATTACCCCATGCATTCTATCAGAGAACCATGTATTAAAGTTGGATTTCAACAACAACAGAAACAGCAGAAAGCCTACAAACTCATCAAAACTGAACAAGTGTCAACAGAATGATTACTGGGTCAAGGGAGAAATAAAGAAAGAAATTAAAGACTTCCTAGAATTTAATGAAAATGAATGCACAACATACCCAAATTTATGGGACACAGTAAAAATTGTGCTAAGATGAATGATTATTCAAAGCAGTAAGTGCCTACATTAAGAAATTCGTGAGATCTCATACTAGCTACTTAACAGTACACCCGAAAACTCTAGAACAAAAAAGAAATAAACACATATAAAGGAAGTAGATAGCAGGAAATAATTAAGAGTTGAAATCAATAGAAACAGAACAATACAAAGAAACAATGAAACAAAGAGTTAGTTCTTTGAGAAAATTGACAAGATAGGCAAACCCTTATCCAAACTAACGAAAAGATTTAGGGAGAATATACAAGTCAACAAATTCAGTAAATAATAGGGGACCAAGGGAAGGAAAATAATCATTAGGTCATACTTCAATAAACTACTTCACAGAATTGGAAAATCTAAAAGAAATGTATAATTTATTTGATAGATTTTACTTAACAATGTTAAATCAAGATCAATTTAAACAAACCTATAATACTTAAGGAATTAGAGGCACTCATTAAATATCTCCCAAACAACAACAAGTCCAGGGCCAGACACGTGCAATTTTAGTTCAAAATTCTACCAGACTTTCAAAGAAGAACTAATTCCAACGCTCCTCAAATATTCCACTAGACAGAAACAGAAGGCCCACTGACAAATTAATTTTATGAGATCATAATCATCCTGATACTCAAATTATCACACAAAGATCCAACAAAGAAAGTGAATTACAGAACATGTTATAAACATAGACGCAAAAATACTCAATAAAATGCTGGCAACCTGAATCTAAGAACACATCAAAAATATCATCCACTATGACCAACTAGGCTTCATCCCTGAGATGGAGGGATGGTTCAACATATGAAAATTAAACAATGTAATCTACCATATAAACAAACTGAAAGGGAAATAAATACATGGCCATCTCATTGGATGCCAAAAAGGTCTTTGACAAAAATCCAACACCCCTTTATCCCTTCTAACTTTATGTGGTTTCAGAGATTGGAGTTAGATGGCCAGGCTTTCATGGCAATTGTTGTTTGTAAAAGATAAAATATACTAAGTAACTATTGTTTATATCTATATGATTTCTGTTATTATTCAACTCTGACTCTGCCATTTTAACATGAAATCTATTGCAGACAAAATGTAGATGGATGTCTTCATTCTAATAAAGTGTGTGTGTGTGTGTGTGTGTGTGTGTGTGTGTGTGTGTGTGTGTGTATGTGTGTGTGTGTACCTTGGAAAGAGTAAGGGTGCAAGGAACATAATAAAGGTAATTTTCTGCATGCCTATAGCCAACATTAGATTAAATGGAGAGAAAAATCAAAGCAATTCCACTAAAAGCAAGAACACAGTTTCACTCTCTCTATATCTATTCAATATGGTACTTGAAGATCTAGCTATAGCAATAAGACCACTGAAGAGGAATCAAGGAAAAAGAAATTGGAAAGGAAGAAGTCACAATATTATTTGCATTTGATATGATAGGATACATAAGAGACCCCTAAAATTTCAGCATGGAACTCTTACAGTTGATCCACACCTTCAGTGGAGTGTTTGAATGCATGCTTAACTCTAAAAGTTCAGTAGCCCTCTTCTATGTAAATAACAAACAAACAAGAAATAACTCAAGGAAATAACATCCTTCATAATAACCACAAGCAAAATAAAATGTCTTGGGGTAACTCTAATCTACCAACCAAAATCCTTGTATGAGAAAAATTCCATGTCTTTGAAGAAAGAAATTGAAGAAGACATCAAAGGATGGAAAGATCTCCCATGCAAAGGATTGAAAGGATCAACATAGTAAAAGATGGCTACCCTACCCAAAGCAATCTACAGCTTTAACGCAAATCTTATCAAAATTCCAACATAATTCATTACTGACATTGAAAAGACAATATTCAAGGTCATATGGAAAAACAATACAATAACAACAATAAAACAAAAACAGGATAGCTTAAAGAATCATGAATATTAAAAGAACTTGCACATGTATTACCATCCCTGATTTCAAGCTGTACTACATAGCTAAAGTAACAAAAACTGCATGGTATTGACATAAAAACAGATATGTTGATCAATGAATGGAATCAAAGTTACATACATAAAGTCAAAGACCTATGGATGCTTCATTTTGACAAAGGGGCCAGAAATACATGATGGAAAAAGAGGATGCATCTTCAATAAATGCAAATATTTCCTTACTTGTCACCCAGCAGAAAACACAAGTCCAAGTAGATCAAAGACTTCAACCTAAAACCATATACACTGAACCTGAGAGAAGAGAAATTGTGAAATATCCTTAAACACATTGGCAAAGGACACAACATCCTAAACAGAGCACTCATAGCACAGGCACTAAGATCAATGATCAGTAAATGAACCTTGTAAAACTAAAAAAGCTGCTAAGACAAAGCACACCATCAAGGGGGCAAAATGGCAGCTCCCAGAATGGGAAAAGATTTTCACAAACTCCACATCAGATAGGGAGCTAACATCCAAAATATATAAAGAACTCAAGAAAGTAGATATCAAGAAAATAAATAATTCAATGAATAATGTGACACACATCTAAAGAGAATTCTCGATAGAAGAAACCAAAATGGCTGAGAAACACTTAAATAAATGTTCAACAACCTTAGCCATCAAGGAAATGCAAATCAAAATGCCTTTGACGTTCAATCTTACACCTGTCAGAATGACTATGACAACTAAAACAACTGACAGCTCATGCTGCGTGGATGTGGAACAAGGAGAACACTTCTCTGTTGCTGGTTGGAGTACAAACTAGTACAGCCACTACGGAAACCAATATGGCAGTTCCTCAGAAAAATGTGTATCTACTTCAAGACCCAGCGATACCACTCTTGGGCATATACCTAAAGGATGCTCCGTCATAACACAAAGACATTTGTTTAACTATGTTCATAGCAGCTTTGTTCATAATAGCCAGAATCTGGAAACAACCTAGATGTCCCTCAACCCAAGAATGGATAAAGAAAATGCGGTAGATTAATACAATGGAGTATTACTCAACTGTGGGGGGAAAAAAAAGACATCATGAAATTTTCAGGCAAATGGACAGAATTAGAAAATCGCATCCCCAGTGAAGTAACTCAGACCCAAGAAGGCAAACATGGTATATACTCACCTGTAAGTGGATATTAGCTGTTAAGGCAATGATAATCATGTTATAATCCATAGGCCCGGAAAGGCTAAGTAATAAGAATGTCTCAAAGGAGGATGCATGGGTTTTCCTAGGAAGAGGAAATGTAATAAGTTTTATAGGTGGACTGGGGGGAGGGAAGTGGGGATGGGAACAGGAGAGATCCTGTTGGTGGATGGATGAGGGGAAGGATATAAGGAGAGAAGAGAGAGAAAGATGATTGGAATTGGAGGACGTTCGGGGGATTATGTGAAAGCCTAGTACAGTAGAAACTCTTAGGAATCTATGAGAGTGACCTTAAAGAGAGCTCCTAGAAATGGCAGATTCAGAGCCTGAACTGGCCATCCTCAGTAACCAGGCAGGGCTTTCAGAGATGGGATATGGGCACCAACCCAGCCACAAAACCTTTGACCTATAATCTATCCTTCAAGATATACTGGGGCAATGGAGACACAGAACTTGTGGGAGTGGCTGATTAATGACCTTGGTAACTTGAGACCCACACCATAAGAGGGGGCCCATGCCCTACACTTTCTGGATGACCAGGAAGCAGAAGCTGGGTAAAACAGAAACCTAAGAGAGAAAAAAAATTGCAATAAAATGATTCCTAACCATTTCCTTTCATACTCATAGATATCAAGGCCTAGTCTACTCATCATCAAAGAGGTTATTGTCAGGAGCTAATGGGAGCAGGGGCAGAGACCCATAGTAAAATATTATGTGGAGAGAGAGCCCTAATTGAAAATCCATTGGATCCCTCCCTTGGAGCTTGGAGAACCATGTGGAAGAAGAGGTAGCAGAAATGAAAGAAACCAGAGATGTAGAGGATCCTGTGAAAACAAGCCTACAGACTTCAACTAAGCAGGATTGAACAGATACTCAGAGACTGAAGCCACACTCATGGAGGCTGCATAGGTATATTCTAGGTCCTCTATATATACATTATGGTTGTTAGCTTGACATTTTTGTGGGACACCTAATAGTAGAAATAGGGGTGTCTCTAACTCTTTCATCTACTCTTAAGAACCTTTTCCTTCTACTGGGTTACCATACCCAGCCATCATATGAAGATATTCCTAGGAGGGGAGGCCTGCTCATTTCTGAAGGGAAACAAAGGAGGAGTGGATCTGGGGGAGAGGGGAGGTGGGAGTCAGAAGAATGGGAGGAATGGAGGAAGGGCAAATGGTAATTAGGATGTATTGAAAACAAGAAATATAAATAATAATAATAATAATAATAATAATAATACCTGTAACACCAAGCCCAAACATTAAAAAAAGGATTCATTTTCTTTCAAATGATGTCAAATGAATTGTTAAGATATTAATAATCTAGAAAACACATTCTTGCAGAGGAAGTGTTATTTTTTATATTTCTAATTAACTCTGGTCTATTTGATGTAACATTTTGGCAAATAATATCAAATCCTCTTTTCCAAAAAGAATTCTCTTGAAGTACCATGTATGCTAAAGCAGTTCTTATTGGTGGCCACAGATTTCAGTACACCTGTATCTATTTTAATACCTATTATCTACCATGGCAATCGTGGATTAAAAAGGTAAATATTTTACCTTTTTACACTGTATGAAAGGTTATCAATCTGTGTTTCCACTATTTGTAGTAAATCATTAGATATATAATAGGTAGTTGGTAGACATTTGAAAACACACATTATATAATTAAATGTGTACTATTAATTAAATATACTAGATCCCTTTCTTAGAGCATCCAAATAATTTATACATTTCTCTGATTTAGTCTCATTGATAGCAGATCAATTTCCTGTGAAGAGAGATGCTGAGGTGTGGTATTTAATTCCTCTATTTCTCTCAAAGTATGGAAATACAACTATATTAAGGCATGAGAGACTCAGGGTTATAACAACAACAAAAATCTTTGTTCCGGCATCTGCTTGTTTATACCACAGAAGGGCACAGACCTAATATGCTGTGAAGTGATTATTGTGGTGGTAATACATTAAATAAATATATAGCCTAACGTGACATGGGAGAGTTGAACCTAAATGAAAGCAGAGCATGCATATTGTTTTTGCATTGTACCTGCCAATCAAACAAAATTTTTATGAAGAACTGAAAAGCAATTTTCACTTATGTACATTATATCCTGTAGGTCAGATTCTTTTATGTAAATCTTTCACTTGGGTGTTTAAATTCCAATATAAAGGTAGTTCTAAACAGTATTTTTTTTTTACTTCTCTCTTTAATTTATTCTGAGTTGTGTGAAGCAAAGGTTTTTATCAAGAATGATGTCTGTAAGAGATGTTGTTTGAATAGGTGTTAAAATATAAGCAGTGTCTGGGTGACTGGTATTATAGGAACCACCCTTTTACCTAATAGTGTATTGTGTCTTAAGCTTGAGAAGAAGAGATACATGGTCAGAGTTGTGGATTAATTCCAGATAAACTTTAAAAAAGTTTATATCTTGATGAGTCTCGATATTCATTAGCTTTATCTAGCTTTTCTATTCAATTCAGTAAAACTCGTTGACAATTTGCACATTTTTTTAAAAAATCCATTTTTCTAAAGTGTTATGTAAGTCTTCCCTGGGAAATCTCTCTTAGTGCGGTAGTTAATATTGATTGGATTAATGACTTATTGATTAACATAGCAGGTTCTAGAATCATCCGTGAGATAAACGTATGACCCCACCTGGGAAGGAATGTTAGATTGGGCTAGCATTATTGAATTGGTTAAGTGAAGTGCAAAGCCCCACCCTAAAAGTGGACACTATTTTCCCCTGGTCAAGGTATAAGGAGGTCCTAGCAGAACCCTTTGCTTTTGCCTGCTTTCCCTTGTCTCTTGCTAGGGAGTATCTCCCCTCTCTAATGGTGATGCTTCTGCCTTTGCCTAACATCAGAGTTTTAGCTTTTTTTGTTATGAACTGAAGGCCAATGGCTCCCCTGGGGCTGTTCCTGCCTTCTTCCCCAGTCTGAACTGATGAGGAACCAACCCTGTGCTCTGAGCAGCCACTGTGTTCTTGTTTCTCCGGTGTGAAGATAGCAGCTTAGACTAGCCAGATTGTACCCTGCAATCAACCTAGCAAATATTCTTTTAACATACATTCTACCTATCAGTTCTGTTCCTCTAGAGAACTCTGACTGATATAGTCAGTTAATTTTAGCTTCAGGCTTAGTCTTTTTTTGTTCTAGCATACCAATTCTTTTTTAATAGAAATGTGATCAGACATGTTATTGTTGATTTTCAGTCTAAGATAGAATACAAACAAAAAAGCAAGCCAAAGAAATTCTCCAGAACATGCATGATTTATTCATAATTATTCTTACAATTTTAGGTTATTACACAGGAATTAAGAAAAATTAATAGTCTAGTACTGATGAACTATAATTACTATACAGTTTTGAAAATCCACTCATAAAATATAAAAATTCAATACATAGGATATGGAAAATGAAGTAGTTTGTATTCCTCTATTCATAAATCTTTAGGTTACAATACTTACAGATGAATAGGAAGCAAAAGCATAGACCTATAGGAAACAAAATCATGATGTAACTGAGAAAGAGTGATTGAAGGAGCTACTGAAAAGGTGATACAAAGTTAAATGATAGAAGAAAAGACTAATTGACCTCCCTACATGTAAAAACTTCACTCTGTGTTTAAAATTTATTAGTGTAACATTTTTTTAATCATATGGTAGTAGGCTCTGCTCTAAATGGACATCACTGTGGCTGCCTTCAGCACATTTGAAAACAATTTCATAGACTTTTTAAAGCCAAAACTCATTGAGTTGTCCTTGTTTCCTCTATGTCCTTTCCTTTACCTGACATTCTATATCTAATATACCAGGAAATTTTGTTGACACTACCTCAAAATAGTCCCTGCATTAGTACACTTTCTATAGCTTCTTTTGAAACAGCAGGGCCCAATCCTAAATGACTAAAACAGCCTCTCAACTGGACCTGCTACATGGACTGCTGTTCCCACAGAATAACGATCCTCTCTACAATGTTTAAACATGTGAACCAGAACATTCACTACTCAAACCTGCATTGGCTCAACACACAATAAAAGGCCTAATATGTAACTGATAAAGTACTAGCCTCTTTTCATTTGCCTCTTCACTTTTTCTCAAGGTTGATCTAAATAAACACACAGACCTTTTTCCTAAGCAAAGTGTTCTAGCCTATGGGAATTCAGACTGCCATGGGTCTGATTAGGATGTTCTTTCACATCTTTACTTGGATAACACATCTGCTTTATTGTTGGCCAATTGGATTCTAATACCACGTTTTTGTTGATGCTGCCAAAATCCATCTTTTATGACCTTGTTTCATTTACCGGTTTCTCTTTGTTTGTTTGGGTTTTTTTTTTTTTTTTGGTGTTTTTTGATGTCATCACAGAATGCCTCCATGTTTCTACTTTGAATAGAATTAAGTAATCTCTAATATGAAGGCCTATGTCTGTTATTAACTATTTGTTTTCCACAAATATTTAATATTAGAGAATTAATTCACAATTTCATCAGAAGATAGGGAGTTTGGGAATAGATTAACTAAAATGAGGTCTTGGTTATGGAGACACTATGGCAGGATTATTTAGCTTACAATGTGACAAAATGTCTGAAACTCATTTTCTCAGCCATGGGAATGGTCATAGAAAATGGCCTTCACTAAAACCCACTTGTACTATCACTTCTACATTGTAGTTTTCTGCATCTATATCTGCCACAAATAAATATTGCTTAAGCCACACACATTCTTTGTATTCATACTTTAAAAAACAAGGCACTTCCTACTGACTTTCATAACCTGAAACATAGCTCCAACTTCTTCCATATATTTGTTTCTATTTGCAGCTCCTGGTAGGATTTTTAAGAGAACTTATTATTCTACCCTGTGGGAATTATATTCTGTTCTTCTAATCCAACTTTATCTACATTATGGTCTTGACAAATCTTTTAGTGTTTGCTGAAGATTTCTGTAGTTGTGTCTAATCTACCATTTCCTCGCCTTTGGAATGATTAGTTTCAGAGACTATTTTTTTTTTTAATTTAGGAAAGATCATTGGCAACTTTCAAAGTTGGTTGTGGTTGCTTCATCTTGCCTTCTCTCACACTCCCTATTGGAAATCTCTATTAAATAGAAGATCCGCTGTGTTTTGTTTGTTCTTTATACTGACTTCTTCAAGGTGAAGGGTTTACACCTGTATTTCCAAGAAGCATGTAGCTAGCATAAACAAACACAAGTCACCAAATATGACTGTTAGGGAGCAAAAATAGGCCATCTCACAGCGTTCTGTTCCTAAAACTGCCCTCATGTAATAGCATACTTATTGAATGGCTTTCCAGACAGTGATTATATGTTATGACAACCACAAATGTCCCTAAGAGGCAGGAGTAAGAACAGCCTCAGACCCTGAGGAGGAGAGGTATATTGTAAAAAGCTAAATAACTAGATTCAACACTCTTCCCCCAACCAGTCCTTTAGATTATAGAACATTTTGTTTTATCCAGCTAAACTGACACTATAATGGTAATGCTTCCCAACTGAATGTTGCCAAGGAATAGTGAAAGCCTGTATATAAAAGGCAAGAGCCAGCAGGTAAATGCGACTGAATGAAGTAGCAGACAAGGCAAAGCCAAGCCAGAAACACAAAGAGCATTTATTCACAAGCCAAGGCTATTCTTCCACACAGGCTTTGTGGACAAGCCTGCTGTTCTCATGCTGATTTTCTCTGTTATCCCTTTACATTCTGACAACAGCACTGCCTCAGAAGCCATCCAGCACAGGTAACTCTGTGTTTCTAGCCTTTGCCATGTTTTTGTAACCCTCAAGTTTAACTGCCTCCCAGCTCTTTCTTCCATTCACAGTTTCCCTTAGAAAATGCATGCAGATAGAAGTCACCGGAAAAGCCTTCAGTATTGTAAAAGGGCTGACTTTCCACAGCAGTGTTTCAGCATTTTTAATGGTCTTACTGTCTCTCTCTTTTTCTTTTCTCTCTATTTTGTCTTTGTTGTTTAATTCATTTTGATCTGTGGCAAGAATTCAAGTTTCAAGAAAACCATTTGCTGATTTACAATGGTTTAGATAATCCTATCCATTCAGTTTAGATCATTACAAATTGTTGTTACCAGATAAAATGAGCCACTATTTGATAGTGATTCCATATGTAGAGTTCCAGAACTAGAAAAAATATTTTGTCACTTTTATGCTTTCCAAAAGAGATTATAGATTTCTTCAGGATGGAGACTGCAGTGGACTGAGTGAGAATGGCTGCCATAGGCACAGGTGTTTGAATGTTTGATGCCCAGTTGATGAGACTGTTTGGGAAAGATTAGGAGGTATGAGATTGTTGGAAGAGCTATGGTACTGGAGGTAAGATTGGAGATTTCAAGAGACATATCATTTACAATTCTCTCTCTGTGCCTAATAGTTGTTGTCTCAACATGTAAATTCTTAGCTATTGCTCCAGTGCCAGACCTGCCTACCTGTAGCCATGCACCCCACCATGATGGTCATGAACTCGTTCTCTGAAACTGCATGTGTGCTCCAAATTAAATGGTTTCTTCAATACCAATAAAGTCACTAAGATAGAAGCTACAGTCTTTCTGTGACTTCTCTACCTTGGATTCTGCATGCTGGTTTATTTATATACACACTTCATCTTCTGAGCTCCTCTCCCTCTAAACTACTGAATATTTACCTTTCCCTAACACCACTCATCACTGACTCATCTGCTTTACAATTTTGAATAGATTCTCAAAGCAGGCTTATTGAATAATTTTCCAAACAGTAATTACCATGCTAGAATAATTGCAAATACCCCTAAAAAACAGGAGTAAGGACAACCATGATAGGATAGAAAATAAATACTTGAAATTCAGGAACTTTTATAAATATTACTGACAAAGACACTGAGAAAAAAATTTTAAAAACAGGAACAACAATGCCATATATAACAGCCAGGAAAGAAGAAAGGAAGGAAGGAAGGAAGAAAGGAAGGAAGAAAGAAGGAAGATGAGAACACCAGAAGGTAGAATGATCTTTCATGCTCATCGATATTTAGAATTATAATTGTAAATATGTCCATGCCCATCCTGCCGTAAGCAATCCACAGATACAGTGCAATTCCTATCAATATTCCAATGCACTACTTCACATAAATTGAGAAACAGTTTACATGGAAGCACAAAAATCTCAGTTGGCTAAAACAATACTGAACAATGACTCGGCTGAGGTACCACCATATCTGACTTCATATTATTCTATTAACAAAAATAGCATGACATATAGAAAACAGACATATTAATCAATGGAATAGAATTGAGGATCAAGATATAATCCCATACAACTATAACTGCCTGATTTTTTAAATTCAAAAATATTGCTTATTCTATTTTATGTGTATGTATGTATGCATGAGTATGTGTAAGTATACCACCTGTGTACAAAGAGCCAGTAGAGGTCAGAGGAGGGCACTGGACTGGATGCCCTAGAACTGGAATAACAGACACTCGTGAGCCACCATGGAATTTTGGAAACTGAAACCCAGTCTGCTACAAGAACAGCAAGTACTCATAACTGTTGAGCCATCTCTTTGTGGCTCCCTCCTCACCTGACTTTTGACAAACACATATTGTAAAAAAGACAATGTCTTAGACAATTGGGAAAACTAGATAACTACATGTAGAGAAATGAAACATGACTCCCCTCCCTTAACATAAATCAATTCCAAATGGATAGAATATCCTAATTGTAGTACAGAATCAATGAAACTCCTTCTAGAAGAAAAAAGAAAGAGTCCATTTAGGGATCTGAGCTCAACTAAGGATTATCGGAATAAGATTCTTATCACCCAGAGACTAAGAATAGCAGTCAACAAGAGGGACCATGAAATTAAAACACCTCTACAGAGGAAACTTTTACTCAGCTAAAGAAGAAACTGGAGGAATAAGAAAAATATTTTCCAGTTTTACATCTGATAGAGAATTCATGTCTAGAATTCAAGAAACTATAAACAATGAAGCACACACATACACATACAACACACCAAAACACACACATACACACAAAAACACACAACACACACACACATACACACACACAACACACACACACACACACACACACTGTGTACACATAAGAAAGCAGACTGCAGAACCAAACAGAAAGTTCTATGTAGAAAAAAATACAACTATCTAAGAAAAAGTGTTCACCATCTTTGCCATCTAGGAAATACACATTAAAATGGCTTTGAGATTCCATGTCACCTCAGTTAGAATGACTCAGATTAAAAAAAATAATAATAATTAATGATGATGAAGACATAATGAAGGGGAAGCCATCATGATTTGTTATTGGAGGCAGTATAATTAGGTACATCTACTGTGGAAGTCAGTGTGGCATTCTTTTAAAAAAAACTGCGAGAAGGCTAGCTGTGCTGGCACACCCCTTTCATCCTTGCACTTGGGAGGCAGAGACAGGAAGACCTCTGTGAGTTCGAGGCCAACCTGGTCTACTTAATGAGTTCCAGGACAGCCAGGACAATACAGAGAGACCCTATCTCAAAACAGACAAACAAGAAAATGAATGAACAAACAAATAAACAAAGACTATAGGAAGATCTACCATACAAGGCAACCAGAACTCATAGGAATATACCCAAGGCACTCTACATCTTGCTGCACAGATATTTGCTCATCTGTGTTCAGAGACGCTCTCTTCATAATAGTTAGGGAACCTAGACAGTCATCAACTGATGAATGGATAATGAAAATATGGTGCCTATATAAAACTGAATTTTATTCAGTTATAATTAAAAAAGAAATTGTGAAATTTTTAGGCAAAAAATTTAACTCAGATCCTGTATTTTAAAAGTCATTTGTTACACTCTTTTTAGAACCAAAGCAAAAAGTCCTTAGATTTGTGAGCTTAATTTCAAATATCTCTGAAATCTAGGGACCTACAAATGGATCACTGATGGACATGAAAAATGAAATTCTTTTCCTTTTTTTATTTTTTAATAAGGACAAATGATCTTTATTGCTGAGAATTAGCTTACAAAAGGATAAGGGGGCAATGGAAGGGAAGAAAGAGTGAGCATGGCCTGGGGTTAATGCTAGCTTAGGGCCTTCAAACTCCAATTAAGAAAGTCCAGACACTGGACCGTAATAGGAATCATTAACTAGAAAATAAAGGGAAAAAAATAGAAATGGTAGTGCATGTTCCCTTTGCCCTGCCAGGTACTACCACCTGACATTTGTTCACTCTTCCCTTCCCCCACCCCTTTCACAAAGAGAGGTAATTTTTTTAAAATTAAATTCCCCCAACTATCCAAACCAACTGTGAGTCCCAGTCCCCAAATAGGGTAGGTACACACATGGACAAGTTCCCCTTGAGTTATTGTTGTAGATGTCTGCCACTGCTCTTGTGGTTTGCTAGAACTTAATGGTAAGCTTCTAATGCGGTGAAAACACTTTGCACATTGGTTACAGGATATAGAGAAATCAACTTGGTATGTACCAGGTTAATTACTCTCTTTTGGTTAGCTCTCATAGAACTAGTACATACAAGGGACACTTCTGTGAGAAAAAGTCATAAACAGTGTCATTTGTCTGTGAACCCAGTGAACTACAATAATGGCCGTGTGGAAAGATGTCCCATGACTGCAATAGTGGCATGGATATCATGGGAGTAACCAACTGCATTCTGATTGCATGCAAAGCCTACTCCACAAGAGAAACATGGGACTTTTACTGAAATGGCCAATATCCCTTGGTATAGGCCTTCACAGGACATGTGTCAACCGCGACTACTATTATTTTGCTAAATGGATATTCTGTGTAACTGTCATGTAACTTCTTATCTCTCTACCTATAGATTAGTGCAGCTCTCTGACATCCTCAGTTTCTTTGTGTAGTGGATTGCAATTAACACATAAACTCTCAACAGATCAAAGAAATAGGACATCTATATGACACCTCTTCACCAATTCTTAGGGATTATCATAAGAGGGTGTGCAAAGATTTTAAGAGTCAGAAGTCAGACTTGACCGGTGCAAAATTATGTTTTCTGGGTATGATAAGACAAATGCACATGTGATCTTATAGCAAATGTGGTTGCCTTCACACAACTTGTATAAGATCAAGCCAGTCACCATTCTAGAGTAAAGTGAGAAGGAGTTCATGTTTCTCTACTCTTACCTAAAGAATGATGGAGATTTGATGGCTTCTGAGGGAGAGGGATTCAGTTATCTTTAATTGTATGGTACCTGGTAGGCTGAACATGCTCCAATGAATTGCACCACACCCATACATATATGAAGAGCACAATTGCAATTGATGACCTGTTGAATCTCTCTCTCTCTCTCTCTCTCTCTCTCTCTCTATATATATATATATATATATATATATATATATATGTGTGTGTGTGTGTGTGTGTGTGTGTGTGTGTATAAATTTGTACGGTGGTGGTGCATGCCTTTAATCCCAGCACTTGGGAGGCAGAGCCAGGCAGATCTCTGTGAATTCAAGGCCAGCCTGGGCTACAGAGTGAGTTCCAGGAAAGGTGCAAAGTTACACAGAGAAACCAAAAAAAAAAAAAAAAAAAAGAAAAAAAAGTGTGTAGAGGAGAGGGTTAGATCTCAGAAAAGTGAATATGAGGAATTACAAGGTAAGTATGATCAAAATAAAATGAATGAAAATCTCAAATAATTAATAAAAATATCTAAGAAAATAATCAGTCTTTTATTTTCAAATAACTTGATAACAAATTTTCAATTCTTTGGATTTTGTTAATGTATCCCGATGATATGTTTTATATTTGGTTATTTGGATCACATCACCATGGCTTTTGCTCTTCAACCTCTTATGTTACCATGGTTCAAGTTCGTTTACTATGTCACTTGGAGGTTCATTTGCATATCATGAAGAAACACAAATATCTGAGAGAGTTTCAAACCAAGTAAGATTCCATGGAAATCATCAGAAGCTTATGTCCCATTTTTCTACATTCTCATGATAAGTAGAAGTTTACAAAACTCAGTTTTGCATTTGATGTTTTGCTCCACATAAACAAAAACAGACCACAGAAGCCATTTCCTCTGGAGTGTATGATTAATGAATTACCCCCTGTCCCCTAGTTGCTGTATCAAGAATGGAGTTGCCTCTGGCAGATTAATAAAACAATTTATGAGTGAACAATTAGCATGCCTAATATTTCATGTGAATTAATTTGTGAATATACATATATACATCATAAGACTAAGAAAAGGTGTACATAGTACATAAGAATCATTTTCTTCACATGGAGTGCAAGTGATGATTTTTGGATAGGTAATTACAAGTTGGTGCTGTTTGAGTTTATGGCTTTTGGTGTGTGTTTTGTGAACTCAGGTAAAGCAGAGTACAATTATGCAAAGGCATATGTGTGTGGTGATATTTTTTTTTTGTGCTGAAATGTGGTGATATTTTAATAAATAAAGTTTGCCTGGAGATCAGAGGAAATAGCAAGCCATTTGAAGACACTCAAAAGCCAGACAGTGATAGCACATGCCCTTAATCCTATCACTTAGCAGGCAGGATCTCTATGTGCTCAAGGCCATCCTAGGGAACAGAGCCAAGAGTGGTGACACACGCCTTTAATCCCAGTACCAACAGACCTGGAGGTCTGTACAGACAGGCAGTGACAAGGAAGTGAGGTAGCCGGGCTAAAAGCCAATGAGAGGGCCGAACAACAAGGCAATAAAAGTCTGGGTAGACAGGAAGTCTTTGCATTTTAGAAGCTGCAGAGCTGGTGAGGTAAGGTTGGATGGTGGCTCTCACCATTTCCCCTATCTCTAAGGCTTTCACCCCTATATTTGGCTCCATTTTTTTTTTATTTAATAAGATCACTTAGAAATTTGGCTAGGTATGCGTCAAGCAAATGGATAAGTAAGTATCTTCTCCATTTTATATAATAACCACGACTTCTAATAGCAAAAAATGAACTAAAGTAGAGCCATGTATGGTTAGGACTTTATGTTATTCCCACTCACTTTATTTTAACACATGACTATTTCTGGATTCACTTATTGTTTGTTATAGAATCCTTAAGTGACACTGAGGATAGACTATAGTCCTGACCCTGTGTGGAGACATGACACTCCCACCAGCTCTAAGTATTAGAATATTACTCATCACTGCCACCTTCTTTAAGGTGCTATATACCTTGGGCTTTCAATGAGAAGTCAAAGGGAGTCTGCTTAATGGGTGTAAGGGGGTTTATTATGATATAAACTGGAGAGAACAACTCACTAAACAGGATAGACAAAATCATCGCAGAGTCCTGGAAGGCTGATGACTAGTCTCACACTGCTTCTGCCACCTGAGTCAGTCCTCACTGTCCAAGACAATGAGGGAGAGAAAAGAAGGAAGCGTACATGCCCCTCAGGTCTTAAGCTTGCCCCAAGGCTACACCCTAGGGGCTGGGACCTCAAGGTCATAAGGTGCCTACTACATCTCTCCCTTTTTTCTTAATAAGAAAGTTCAAATACAAACACAAAACTATATACAATAGGAACAATTATCAAATACTGTCTAGGAGAGGGGAATGGTAATAACATAAACAAAAATAGAAATAAAACCAACAAGAACAATATCAAACAGAAAACACATACTAAATGTCCAGAAATGTCCAGACCATAGGCAAACAGCAAGTTACAGAGATTACTCCAGTAGTTGTCCTATCCTGAAGAATCTAACTTTAGTACCTCAAATGTTCTTAACTGAGATCTGAGATGATTATAACTGTAACTATTTAGTCTTCAACCCCATCAAAGATCTGAGGAAAAAAAATAATACCTGAGTAAACAGAAAGAGCAAGCAAGCAACTTCTGAAAAATTGTAAGAATTGACAAAGACAACTAGCAGCCTGGCCTGTCACTCAATGTTTCTCAGCACAGTTGAGGCATCCATGTTGGCTACAAGCCTAGAATATCTGACAGATCATTTTCAGAAGCAGGAATTTTGAAAGACCATCATACCCTGTCTGAGGCAAGGTCAGGTTCTTTGCCCAACAGGCCATTTTATTTATTTATTTATTTATTTATTTATTTATTTATTTATTTATTTATTTATTTATTTATTTATTGCCAAGAAGATAAACATCTATATGGAGTGTCTTGTGGTAAAGAAACTACTCCTTAGGATGTGTAATTCACCTACAGTCTTGATAATAAGCTGGAAGTAATAATTATTTCCTCAGTGAGATAATGTACTTTCCCTTCTCAGAAACTTTTGCCCCATGCAATCACTTAACTAAGCAGCTAACACAATGACGGGAGCCATAAGCCTAAGCGACCCTTGACACACATGCTGCCATATTTAGGTTTCTTTCCTCTTCTTCTTAGATCTAGGCCTTGCTTAAGTCTCCATAGCACCAGAATCTCTTCTCACAAATACCAGAACCTCTTCTCAGATATCAGGTGAATGAGCTGCAGTTAAGCAATTAGGCAGTTAGACAAAAGTAGACAGATAACCTTCAGAGCAACATTTCCTGCTGGCCGAACAGCCCATAATTAAGTCCCTTCCTGCTTGCAACCCCCATTACTAAGTCCCTTCCTGCTCGCAACCCCCTTTGCCTACCTATATATGCTTTGAGAGAAAAATAAAAATTTGGAGCTTGATCAGATGTCCTATCTTGCTTTCATTCTTTGTGTCTCTTGTCCCTCTCATTTGCCAGCCCTCCCTTTAGGTCCCCATTGAAGACCCTGCTGGCCGGGGCACACAAAGTTCTGCAAAATCTGCCTACTTTTCAGAATCCTAACACTGAAAAGCATAATGCATCCCATTTTCCTCTCTTTCTTTCAGATACCAAATAGAGCCTAAACCTGTTTTCACTGACATTTTGGGCTTTCTCATTCTTTCCCTGAAGATCCCCCATCATGACTAAAATGAGGTTGCATGCAGACACCTTTCCTAAGTAGGCAGCCTATTCCAAGGCCACGATGACTTTCTGTCTTTTTCTCCATCTCCCTTCTCCTTGTCTCTGCCAATATTTAGATTTTGCTTTCTCATTGTTTTCTCTCAAACTCTAATAAAGTGCTCAACATATGCCTACTGTATACCCTTAAATTTATTGACAAGAATAGGAACCCAAAGAGGGAAACTCCATTTCCCTAGTAGCATGGTGTCCAGCATGGAGTTCCACAAAGCTTCCAGTGTCATTATCTGTGAGGGAATAGGAAGGACATCTGAAAGAAATTTGATACTCGGACAATTTTTATTTCTTTCTGTAATGGCATAGGCAAAAGGATCAGTGGTGAGAATATTCGAGTCCACAGAAATTACCTTATTCTGGTTTGCTTTTCTGTTGTTGTGATAAATACCATGACTCAAAGCAACTTGAGGAAGAAAGGATTTATTTGGCTTATAGGTCCTGATCACAGCCTATCATTGAGGGAAGATGGGGCAGGAATTCAAGCAGGAACCATGGAGGGAAACTGCTTGGCTGTTTATTATATTTCCTATGTAGCTCATGCCCATATCTAATAAATGGTTCCAGACACAGTTGTTGTGCCTTCCTGCAGCAATTAACAATAAAGAAAATGCCCTACAGACTTGCTCATGGCCAATCTAATGGAGGCAATTATTTAACTGAGGGTCTTTCTTCTGGAGTGACTCTTTTTTTGTATCAAATTCACAGATGAACCATCTCAGGACTACAAGTAAAGCAACATGATAGAAAATGCATTCTCTACCAAGGGAAGTTGAAACATTTGCTGAAGAAACCCCCCTTTGATGGAGTGCTAGCACTCAGACTAATTCCCCATTCAGCAGCAAGGAAAATTGCACACATCTTTTTGTTAGACAGAGTTCTCTATGCCTCCATTTAGATCATTCCTTTTCAAATTTCTTGAGAATCTAAACTTCATCTTAGGAGGACATGTGCATTATTAGTCAACAGCAGAAATCTTGGGGTGTGAAGAAATGGAACACCTATGATTTTATCAGGCTAAAAGAAGCCTGTTCCTGGGGAATGGTGAACTTGGCACTCCACTGTGGTCGCTATATTGTGCACCATAATAAACTTATCTTGGGGTCAGAGAACAGCACAGCCGCTAGACAGACATAGACACCAGAAAATGGTGGCACACACACCTTTAATCCTAGCATTCTGGAGGCAGAGATCCATCTGGATCTCTGTGAGTTCAAAGACACACTGGAAACAGCCAGGCATGGTAACACACACCTTTAATCCCAGTAAGTGATGGCAGGAAGCAGAAAGGGGTATAAGGCATGAGGACCAGGAACTAGAGGCATTTGAGCAGCAGTTCAGCTGAGATCCATTCAGATGAGGACACAGAGGCTTTCAATTTGAGGAAATGAGATCAGCTGAGAAGTTGGTGAGATGAGGTTAGCTATGGCCTGTTCTGTTACTCTGATCTTCCAGCGTTCACCCCAGTACCTGGCTCTGTGTTTGTTTTTATTAGTAAGACCTTCTAACAATTTGTACTCCACCCACCATATCTAGCTCAAGAGAACCTAAATGTAATGAGTCTTTCTCTGTCCTGCCAGCCAACTCCCAAATAACAACATGGAGATTTCTTATTAATTATTAAAGCTTGGCCTGAGCTTAGGCTTGTTTCTAACTATCTCTTATAACTTAAATTAATGCATGTGTATTAATCTACATGCCACCAAGTGGCTTGAGGCTTTTACCTGTCCTCTTACATGTCCTGCTTCCTCTACATCTGGCTGGCAAATCCTGCTTCCTTCTTCTCAGATTTCTTTTTGTCCAGAAGCCCTGCCTGTACCTCCTGCATAATTATTGGCCATTTAGCTAAGAAAAGATAAGATTGGTAGTTATAGGCACCTTTCCCAAGCTAGGTCGTCTTATTAGGTAAGTATGTGTTTCTCTGAACCTTAACTGGAATTTTCTTTTTTGTACTTTGTAGAGAGAAGGTGATTGCAAAAAGATTGACTTGAAGGCCTAAGTATTTTTAAGAAATAAAGTTATTGGTCTGATGCCCTGAGTTTTGTGACATTTGGTGGCCAAGGATGTTATCAAAATGGACCAATAGAGCACCATAAGGACAAGAGCAGACTTCAAAATAATAGTTATTTCTAAATAACTATTTATGTGAATTCTCAAATTAAAAAAATTCCTAGAATGTATTATTCTGTAGTATTATTAGCTATTATTCAATGACCTTTGAAAACTGAAGAGAAAATATCTCTGAAAATAGGCTTTGCATCAAGTACTCCATTTTAATCATGATCTTTAAAGGCTGTGAGTTCAGGAACAGATTTATGTAACCACAGATACCCCATGCCATTTTCTACCTTATTTTTTTTTTCAATTTAAAGCTGTGGGAAATGTTATATGTAAGTAAAGATACGATGCCCTATTTTATTTTCTTCCAAATCTGAACTATCATTTAACCTGACAAATGTGTGTATCTTTCCAAGCACCACATGGCTGGTATTTGTATATTAGAATTAAATGAGCCCATATTGTTTTCAAATCCATGGGGTTACTAGTCAAAGGTGCCTCTGTGAATTTTGCAATGAAAGACGAAGAGTCACAGGCAGTATTGCTCAGTACACTTATGAACAAATGTGGGATAGCAGACTGCAGATTATAGGGAAAGCATTAATGAATCATCCCCAGATGATCTGCTGATGACCCACAGGACTGCAAAATGAATCATATGACCTATTTTTTAATTAAAAAATGTATTTTAAATGAATTATTTATGAACAAGTACAGCTGTAACCTTGATAATATTAAACTCTTCTGGGCTGTTGGAAGGTATCTCATAGCAGTGACTATTCACAGACAAACATACAGAATGCATTAATGTAGTTGGTTAAAAAACATAAATTGGTCTCTGAAGAGGTAGAGATAAATGAGCCCATCAATTCATATTGCCTTCTTGCCATAGCCAGTCACAAAAGCATCATGCTAAATGTTATATTTGGGGTTACTTGAAATCCACAACTGTTTATGCTGCTGTTCTTCCAGTTCTGCAGTGTGCTGTTCAGCACATGAGCACTGTATTTTCCTTGGGATAAAATTAATTAGCTTTACACTTAAGCTCATTTTGATGATCCTTTACATCTGACAAAAACTGAAAATTGACTGAATATTTGGAAAATAAAAGATGTGCTTTCCAATTGCTAGTCAAAAATGATGCAAGATTCATCAGAGAAAGGTGTTTCTAATAAAGGCATATGGGGCAGTCAACACAGGAGGCTACATGACAATCTAGCTAATTTTTCTTTCATCTATTTTCTAATTCCTCTTTATATAAATGATCTTTTCTAATTCCTCTTTATATAAATGATCTATTTGTAAAAGCAAACTCTAAAGATAGGAAGAAATCCTTGTCTAATTAAAAATATTTTTAGTCAAAGGTTATGTCTTATGTGGACTAAAGCAGGGAAGATCATTTTAGAATAGAATAAAAGCAGAGAAGAAATAAACACAAGAGCAGGAACAATTAGATAACTTTAATCTAATGATGCCCAGAGCACTGTCTTCAATTATTCTTTAAGTCAGAATTTGGAATCAGAGAAATAAAGGAAATCATGATGTGGAAAACTAGGTTAGAGGCTAGGGAGATGAATAAGTGGGTAAAGTGCCAACCTCAGATGCTCGAGGAGCCAATTTAGATCCCCTACATCCATGTCTAAGTATGGTACAGGTTCAATGACACATGTATGTAACTTTCCCTTTGGAGACTTGGAGACAGGTGGATCCCTGAAGCTTGCCATACACCTAGTCTAGCTGAAACAACAACATCCAGGTTCAGTAAAACATGTTGTTTTAAAATAAAAATATAGAAAGTAATAGATGATAGCGTCTGACACCAAGCTCCACTTCCCACACATACACTCATACACTTATGGTATGCATAATATATATATATATATATATATATATATATATATATATATATTCATCACAAACACACCAAAGGAAATAAACAATAACCAGAAGAGGATATGTAGCTACTTCTAATTTAAAAAACAAAAAATTAGAAACATCATTACTTTTTTTCAATTTCAGAATTTGTTTTATTCATTTTACATACCAACCACAGATCCCCCACTCACACCTCTCACTCCCCTCCAGCCTTCCCCCCACTCTCCCATCCCCTCGTCCAAAAGGGTAAGGAATCCCATGGGGAGTCAGCAAAGCCTGGTACCTTTAGTTAAGGCAAGACCAAGACCCTCTCTCCTGCATCTAGGCTGAGCAAGGTGTCCCACCATAGGTAATGGGCTCCAGAAAGCCAGCTCATGCCCCAGGGATAGATCCTAATCCCACTGACAGGAGGCCCTTAAACAGACAAAGTTATACAACTGTCTCCCATATGCAGAGGACCTAGTCCAATCCTATGGAGACTCCACAGCTGTTGATATAAAGTTCATGCATTCCCACTAGCTTGATTTGGTTGTCTCTGTAGATTTCTCTATCATGATCTTGATGCTCCTCACTCGTAGAATCCCTCTCCCCTCTCCACCTGGACTCCTGGAGCTTGGCCTGGTGCTTAGTTGTGGATCTCTGCATCTGCTTCTATCAGTCACTGAATGAATGCTCTATGATGACAGTTAGGGTATTCACTGATCTGATTACTGGGGTAAGCTAGCTCAGGCACCGTCTTCGCTATTGATAGTAATCTAGGCTGAGGTAATTCTTGTGGATTACTGGGAGTTTCCCTAGCACCAGGTTTCTCCCTAACCCCATAATCTCTCCCTCTATTAAGATATCTCTTTCATTGCTTTCCCACTCCATTCTTCCCCCAGCTTGACTATCATTTCCCCTCATGTTCTCATCTCCCATAACCCTCCCCTCCATTGTTCCCCTGTCCCCCTGTTTACTCATGGAGGAGATCTTTTCTATTTTACCCTCCCAAGGCAGTCCATGCATCCCTATCAGGGTCTTCCTTCCTTGTTATCTAGCTTTTCTGGGTTGTAGTCTGGTTAGTACCTACTTATGAGTGAGTACAAACCATATTTTTCTTTCTGAGTCTGGGTTACTTCACTCAGGATAATATTTTACATCCATTTGCCTGCAAATTTCATGATGTCATTTTTTTTATAGCTGAGTAATAATCCATTGTATTAATGTACCACATTTTCTTTATCCATTCTTCAGTTGAGGGGCATCTAGGTTGTTTCCAGGTTCAGGCTATTATGGATAATGCTGCTATGAACATAGTTGAGCAAGTATCCTTGTGGTATGATTGAGCATGGCTTGAGTATATGCCCAAGAGTGGTATCATTGGGTACTGAGGCAGACTGATTTCCAATTTTCTGAGAAGTTGCCATATTGATTTCCAAAGTGGCTGTATAAGTTTGCACTCCCACCAACAGTGGAGGAATATTCCTCTTGCTCCACATCCTCTCCAACATAAGCTGTCATCAGTGGTTTTTATCTTAGCCATTCTGAAAGGTGTAAGATGGTATCTCAGTGTCATTTTAACTTGCATTTCCCTGATAACTAAGGATGTTTAAATATCTTTCAGCCATTTGAAATTCTTCTGTGGAGAATTCTCTGTTTAGATCTGTAGTTCATTTTTAAATTGGATTGTTTAGTATTTTAATGTCTAGTTTCTTGAATTCTTTATGTATTTTGGAGATCAGCCCTCTGTCAGATGTGGGGTTAGTGAAGAACTTTTCCCATTCTGAAGGGTGTCATTTTGTCTTATTTACTGTGTCCTTTGCCTTACAGAAGCTTCTCAGTTTCAGGAGGTCCCATTTATTAATTGCTGCTCTCAGTGTCTGCTACTGATGTCATATTTAGGAAGTGGTCTCCAGTGCCGATGCATTCACGGCTGCTCCCGACTTTCTCTTCTATCAGGTTCAGTGTAGCTGGATTTATGTTGAGGTCTTTGATCTACTTAGACTTGAGTTTTGTGCATGGCAATAGATATGGAACTGTTTGCAGTCTTCTGATATTGACATCCAGTTATGCCAGCACAATTTTTTGAAGATGCTTTCTTTTTTTTTTTCATTGTACAGTTTTGGCTTTTTTGTCAAAAATCAGGTGTTCATAATTGTGCAGATTTAATGTCAGGGTCTTCAGTTCAAAACCATTGATCCACCTGTTGGTTTTTATGCCCATACCAAACTGTTTTTTATTAGTATTGCTCTATAGTAGAGCTTGAGGTCAGGGGTTGTCATACCTGCAGAAGTTGCTTTATTGTACAGGATTGCTTTAGCTATCTTGGGATATATTTTTCCATATGAAGTTTAGTATTATTCTTTCCAGGTCTGTGAAGAACTGTGTTGGGATTTTGATGAGGATTGCATTGAATCTGTAGACTGCTTTTGGTAAGACTGCCATTTTTATTATGTTGGCTCTACTTATTCATGAACATGGCAGATCTTTCTTTCTTTCTTTCTTTCTTTCTTTCTTTCTTTCTTTCTTTCTTTCTTTCTTTCTTTCTTTCTTTTTGATATCCTCTTTAATTTCTTTCTTCAAAGGCTTAAAGTTCTTGTCATACAGGTCTTTCACTTGGTTGGTCGGATTACTCCAAAACATTTTATGTTATTTGTGGCTATTATAAAAGGTGAACATAATTGATTGTATTAAGTTTATAGTCATAATAAAAACAACCCTATAAATTTCTTTCTTCATTTCTTATAACAGAATGCAAATTGTGATTATTATTTTACTGTAGCATTAAGCTAGGCCTCTGAGAAGTTGGTTAACAATAACGTAGGTTCAGACTGGCTTTAATAAAAGCAGGATTGAGATGAAAAGTAAGGGGCTATTCTATTCCCACTGCACTGAACAGCTTCTTATTAATAATTTTTAACAAAAGAGTAGGAAATGTGGTTTTATTTAAGGAAAATAACATGTCCATGAAGTTTGAGAACACTAGCATATACGTACTTAGAATTTTGTTGTATGAAACTTGGGGACTAGGAAAATAAGGATGGTTGATACAGTTGCTCTTTAAGATTTTGATATTTTGTATTGATTTTTTTAATTTATACTTTGATGGAACATGGGGATGTGTCGTGGATGTGGAAGAGGTTTGAAGAATTGTTTTTCAACTCCTCAAATTAATCCAGGGTCTAGTTTCACATTTGAGAGATGGATAGCCAGTAATCACATTTAAATGTTATCTAGATTATCATAGTTTAACTACTTCAGACATTATTCCATGCATATTTTAGTCTTTAGAAGTAGGAATACAAGCCAGACATTGGTGGCGCACGCTTTTAATCCCAGCACTCGGGAGGCAGAGACAGGCAGATCTTTATGAGTTTGAGGCCAGCCTGGTCTACAAAGCGAGATCCAGGACAAGCACCAAACACTGTCTCGAAAACAACAACAACAACAAAAACAAAAAAAAAAAACAAAAAAACAAGTAAGAAAGCTTAAATTATCAACAATTTTACACAGTTCATCTATATAACATTTTGTGCAATTCCAGATATTTAAAGGTATACTGTAGATATGTTCCAAACATGATCCGAATTACTGTATTGTTCACTTAGTTGGCACCCCATCTCCATGTATTTGTAAGTATTGACATCTAAAATAAGTAAAGTCACTATTAGCAAATGTCCTGCTTATAGCTCAATAATTAAGCATCAAATGACCAGAAGACTTTCTAGTTAGTGAATCAGCTCTAGTTAGCTTTAACAGCTCAATTCTTCCCATTCCTTCTCTGCTTCCCTTCCTAACTAAAGGACTAAGATTTAAAGGACCCCTGCACAAGACAATGGCTGCCATAAACCAATCCCCCTGAGAAAGTTTCTATTTACGACAGAGTCAGGCATATTGATCTTTCAGTAAGACACATTCACTGTAATTTATCCTTTAGCAATAATTGTGTTCATGGAGAGCAAAATATAGGAACGAATTTATAGCTAATGAACTATATAAATGTCTAAGTAATTGTTATGAACAAGCTTATGGGTCAATTAGAATTATTACTTTTCTTATCAAGTTTTTAAATACTATGTGAACACAGATTGCTGTTGTTCTGTTGGTACATAGTGTCTTCCTGTTACAAATACATAAAGGCCCAATGAAGTGCCAGGACCACTTAAGGACTATAAAATGATTGTGATTGTATACAAGTACATGAGGACCGATGAGAAAATATAAAATAGCAATGAATGCCTCTGCAGGTCTGATGTGTTATTGAAAGCCTCTCTTTAATCCTATTTTCCCTCCAAGCCTGACACTTCCCCCTTTACTTCCCCTTTCATGCCCTTGCCTCTTCCTCTCTTCTTTCTTTTCAACTTGTGTTTTACTTTTATTTCACTGTATTTTTCTTTTATCAGGTAGCATACATTCTTAGATGTAATGATAAACTGAAATTTTTTTTACACATTCTCTTTTTCTAAGAAGTAAAATACATTCTTTATTCCTTGGAATTATAATAGAATTCCTTGGCTAACCTGTATTTATCTATTTATGCTACCCTGTAATCCTGTAAGGCAGGTATGCTACTCTGTATCCATGTTAGTAACCCTGGACCAGCCCATTATAAGAGGAAGCATAATGTGGAAGAGACTCTTCCAGTGAGATATGCCTCAGATTTTTTGACCAGTTCAGACCAAACAAATTAGAGACACCAACAAACAACAGAAAATGTTCTAAAATGAGCATCACAATTGAATAATCAACCTAGTAAATAAATGCTTCCATTATATATTTTATTTCATTTTCAAATTTGTATGCACTAATTTGGATACAACTGTAGTTATTTTTCCTTAGCTTTGGGATATATCAGCCTTTCTTTGATACACATGATTTTATTTTTTACTACTGCATAAATATGTAAGATGATGCATGATTAAGGATATGCAGTCTTAGCATGAAGTTAAGTTAAAATTCATAATTATCCCAACATTTTAATTGTATTAATGTCTACAGTTCTATACATAAGGACTTTCTATTTTTAATTCTCTTTTGCTCAATGTGCATGTTTATAAGGCGGTGCTAGATAAACATCTCTGGGGTGAAAGAAAGGATGTTAAACAAATTAATTATAAATGTTCTTAAATATGATCATAGAAAAACTTATATTCATTACTGATCTTCAGTTTGAAAGTGCGTATATAATTGTGTACATAAGTGCATGTGACTTTATTTGTGTGAATGTGTACATACTTGTGGGTTTAAAGAGAATCTTTTATACTGAGCATTTCTTTATAGTGTCCACACTGAGAACATTTAAGAGTAATGTTTTCACTTGACACAAATGTTATTGATTTGTGTGTGTGTGTGTGTGTTGTGTGTTGTGTCTGTGTGCAGTGTGTGCATGTTTACCTGCATGCATAAGGTAGAAAGACCATCCTACCTCATTTCTATAATTTCAAATCCAATGATTGAAACTGAGTGCCATCTATCTGCTTTTGAAGCTTCTGATCTAAATAAATTTCTCTTCTAAATAATTTCCTCCTGATAAAATACAGTCTAGCTCTGTTTTTTTAATCATATGCGCCTAGTATCACTCCCTTTCAAGTTTCTCCTGCATACTCTTCCAAGTTCCTTCCTGTTGGCTGCACTCTTCTGCATTCTTCCTGGCATTCTGGTTTCTTGGGTAACATTTTCTTTTACTACTGTGATAGATTTTCAACTCAACCATGTCTGACTCTGTTGCTAAGATGGTTTCTCCTACATTTTTGTCTTCTGAAAGGAAAGAATGTAGTCAAAATACAAGGGTACAGGCAATACAAATTTGTCTTAAAGAAAATGATAGTACAATACAAAGATGCTCGGATTTACCAATGCATGGAGGAGTAGGGGACCTGTGGATGTTCAAATGGGTTCTGTTTTGTGGATTGTAAAGGTGTGTGTGTGTGTGTGTGTGTGTGTGTGAGAGAGAGAGAGAGAGAGAGAGAGAGAGAGAGAGAGAGAGAGAGAGAGAGAAAGGAGGGGGGGCAATGGTACATTCATGAAATAAGGAGATCTTTTTACCTTCTCTTATCATTGTGGATTAGAACTTGTTAGGATCAGTGCCTGTAAGGATGTTAAACAACAAATAGATCAGATAATTCTTTCCATGTTCCTCTTAAAAAGCCCTCAGAGTGGACCAAATGATACTATAGTGAAGTCAGGGTCTTTTGAGGGTGCAGAATCTTCCTGGTGAACCTGTGACTCTGGCACAATTCCCTGTCATCCGAGTCCAGCTTTCAGGATGTTTAATAACAACAAGTGATTCTTACCACCAGGAGACACAGCTAGTTGCCTTGGTTCACTTGAATGTTATATATTATTTACACGGTTCTACCCCTGTAAAGTTTACAACAATTTAAACAAATATTTTCTGTAATTTCTTCCACAGTCCTGCATGTTAATAAATAAAAAGCCTGACTGATTAGTTGTGGTTGTCATGATTTTAAAACACTAGGCAGTTGTTAAAGGTTTACAAAATTGACTCCTGAATTATCATTGAAATCCAGAAGGTAAGAGCTGGTTTACACCAACACTCATGCTGGTCTAACCTTCTCATACCTTAGATTCTATCGTTTTGGTAGTTCTGTCAACACAACTGGGAGAAAACTGTTAAGGACTCAGTATCTATCTTATAGTTATTTATTTGTATTTTTTGAGAATGGGATGTGACAAAAGGTTATAAATAAGGATAATAATAGGCTTAAAATTGTTTTTGAAACATTAATTTAGAATGAATTGAAGGGAGAGGTGGAGCCAAAGATAACTGAATATTATTAATGTGTGTAGCTAAGGTAACAAAACCACAACAGAAAGCTATCTGCCATTCAGAATCAATAAGAAAAACAGCTAATACTGAGTGCTTGTGTAAATGAGATGATAAAACAGTGGTCATAATAACAGATTACCTCTAAAGAACTCTCTCATCATTATGTTGTTGAATCTTATTAAGACACAGTGAGTTTTTTTTTTTTTACAGTTAATATATAATATAATGTAGCAGCCATTAAATTTATTTTCAATGCTGGTGATAAATCTTTGGTAAAGGTATCAGGAGCTCAAAATGTTGCTGAATAATTAAAGACTGCAGGTAAGAACTTATCTAGTTTACTTGTGGTTGCAGAATTCATTTGTCATGCTTATCTAATTAGTTGCATACAAGGGCATAAATTCAATGACATGTCACCATATCTGTTCATTACTCTGTTGCAAATAGTCTTTTACTCTTTTTTCACCAGATATCATATTTTATTTGATATCTGCAAGAGCTATCTGAATGCTTTCCCACCCATAAAGTTTCCTCTTAATACCCTATCATAGAAGTCATTATATGATGATGTCAATGTGCATAGAAATACTGTTTCACACTTCCAGTATTCCTTTGTTCATAATTTCATTATATGTCTCCCAGGAAATTCAGCAGTCCTTAAGAACACAATGCTTTAATCATCTTTGTTTTATGCTTTGTTGCCATCCATAAGGCTGAGATTATCAACATAACCCAGTGAGGGTAGAAAGAAACATGACTTTAAAGTATAACAAATATTTGGAACTTCCTGAAATTAAATAATTTTGTAATAAAAAGTTTCAGGGGCGGAGACAAGCAGACACAGGTAGGCCTGTGGCAGCGGCCCGCGGAGGTAGACGGGTCTGGCGGCAGTGGCTGACAGGGACATTTAGGCCCAGCAGCAGCTGGCGGAGACATTCAGGCCCAGCGGCGGCCCACAGAGGTGTACAGGCCCTGCGGCAGAGATAAGTAGACGGAGGTGGACGGACCGGCGGCGGCGGCCGACAGAGACATTCAGGCAGCGGCCCACGGAGGTGGACAGGCCACGCGGAGGAGACAGGCGGACGCAGGTCGGCGACTTGCTGAGGTGGAAGGGCCCAGTGGCAGAGGCCGACAGGGACATACAGGCCCAGTGGCAACCGGCAGAGACATACAGGCCCCGTGGCAGTTCGCAGAGGTGGATGGGCCCGGCAGCAGTGAAAAGCAGAGGTAGGTAGGCCCGCGGTGGCAGCCGGCAGAGACATACAGGCCCATTGGTCGCCCGCAGAGGTAGACGGGACATACAGGCGGTTGACAGGGACATACAGGCCCAGCAGTGGAGACAAGTGGACGCAGGTGGGCCTGTGGCGGTGGGCCACAGGGGTGGACAGGCCCGGGGACGGAGAGGGGCGGACAAAGCTTGGAACGGGGACGCCCCTAGCCCCAACACCTGGGGAAGAGGCTATCTCCGTGGGTCGGAACCAGGGCGAGTCTGAACACTCCGTCTGGGGACAACCCAGGGCCCAACTGCTGATCCTGTGAAACCCAACAACTTGGAGGTGTTGGTGAGACTACCCTGCTCAGCTGAAACCCATCTGGGAGAGGATTCAGATGCCTACAGTTTGAAGTCTGAAGAAACAAGATCAGCTGAGGAGTTGACAAATGAACAAAACGTGACCTGGGAACACAGAAGAAGGCGCTACCCAGTCACCAAACCAGATCACAAGAATCATAAGTATATAATTCACCGACTGAAATCAGCTGTCCCTGAAGAAACAGCCCAATAGCACCAATTTAACCAAGAACCCCTACTAAACCAAGACTAAAAATTAGAAGAAGAGAGGCACTCTCAGACACAGACACCACCTGCACCGCACAGAGGAAAAGATGAGTAGACGCCAGTGCAAAAATACAGGCAACAACATAAAGACCTATATGGCAACATCAGAACCTAGTGATTCTACACCTGCAAGACCTAAACATACCATGACAGAAGAAACAGAAGAGATCAACCCTAAAAATGACTTTAAGAAGATGATAGAGGCCCTTAAAGAAGAAATAAAACATTCCCTCAATGAGGAAATAAAAACTTTCCTTAAAGAGGAAATGAAAAACTCTCTTAAAGAGGAAATAAAAACTTCCCTTAAAGAGGAAATGAAAAACTCCATTAGAGAGGAAATAAAAAACTCCCTTAAAGAAATGGAAGAAAAAACGAACAAAAAATGGGAAGAAATCAAATCAAGCCAAGAAAAAGCAATTAAACAGATGAAAGAAACATTCCAAGATCTGAAAAATGAATTTGAGACAATAAAGAAAACACATGCTGAGGGAATGCTGGAAATAGAAATCCTGACAAAACGAACAGGAACTACAGAAACGAGCATAACCAACCGATTGCAAGAGATGGAACAGAGAATCTCTGACACTGAAGACATGATAGAGAAAATAGATTCGTCAGTCAAAGAAAACACTAAAGACAAAAAAGTCATAACACAAAACGTCCAGGAAATTTGGGACACCATGAAAAGACCAAACCTAAGAATAATAGGGATAGAAGAAGGAGAAGAATACCAACTCAAAGGCACAGAAAATATATTCAACAAAATTATAGAAGAAAACTTTCCTAACCTAAAGAAAGAAATACATATGAAGATACAAGAAGCTTACAGAACACCGAATAGGCTGGATCCAAAAAAAAAGTCCCCTCGCCACATAATAATCAAAACACTAAACACACAGAACAAAGAAAAAATATTAAGAGCCACAAAGGAAAAAGACCAAGTAACATATAAAGGTAAACCCATCAGAATAACACCAGACTACTCAATAGAGACTATGAAAGCTAGAAGATCATGGACAAATCTCATGCAGACACTAAGAGACCACGGATGCCTTCCAGACTATTATACCCAGCAAAACTCTTAATCACCATAGGCGGAGTAAACAAAATATTCCAGGATAAAACCAGATTTAATCAATACCTGTCTACAAACCCAGCCCTACAGAAAGCACTAGAAGGGAAAATTCAACCCAAAGAAGCTAAACACATCCATGAAAAATCAAGCAATAGATAATCCCACACCAACATACACCACAGAAGAAACAAGCTGGTGTAGCTATCCTAATATCTAGAGAAAAAGGATGTTTCAAAAGAGAAGAAGTCTTGTGGCAATGCCTCAGTGGTCCAGGTAACTACCAGAACTCGGAAAAGTTGGTTGAATTTGGGATTGACTGGGAGGCCAAAGATTTAAAAAGCAGAAGATTCTCTCAAGACACAAGTTGTGTGATAATAGTGTGTTTTGTGTGTGTGAATGAGAATTTGTAAATGTTGAATTCTAGGCTTCGACAATCATTGTCAGTGCAGATTAAGCTGCAAGTATTTATGCTTTAAAACTTAAATTATAAAGCTAGTTACGTCTTTCTAACAACTAGTTTTAATGTTTATGAGCATATTTTACCTACATTACCTTTTCAGGATGTTGAGAAAGATGCATCACAAGCAAAGGCTGGAGGCTGGGGGCTAGATGGTTTTGAGGAAGAGGTCTTGGTGGACTCTTTCATAGAGCAAAGGGAAGCAATGCCTTCTGGGAAATGAGCTAAGTTTTAATCTAGTCTTGAGGATTAGAAGTCAAAAACAAAAATATTAAGGAAAGGAAAACCTAATTGATCTTTGAAGTATTGTTATATGGAATTGAGTGGGACTTTTGAGGCCTTTCTTCCAGAAAACAAGGACTTGGTTGTCAGGCCTATATTAGGCCTAAAACTTGGTGCCATGTAGTTGTACTTAAATCATTTCAATGGAAAGTGTCTTAGTGATTGGAACTTCTAGTGCAGTTTGGAGTTCTTCCATTTGAAAAACGTGATATTTGCATGGGATTGTTTGAATCTTGTTTTCTAGTCCCTCCCCATCACCACCCTTATAGTCTGAAGGTAGATTTTTCTCTTAATAAAGGAACAAAAAAGGTGAACATCTTGTTTGTAAATAGGTATCTAGTAACTAGTGGTAAACTTGAAATGGTAGAATTCTTTAAAGCCTAATTCTAGATAGCCTTAAGAAAATATATCTTAATTACTTTTGAACCTGTATTCACCTTGTTTTTTTCAAATATCTTAAGTTATATTTTCTTTTTCAGAGCTGCTTCTTATTTGGGGCTACTTTTTTTTTTTTTTAATTGAGGCGTAATTCATAAAAGGGTATATTGTTTTGATGAGACTTTTTACAACTGTGGCTGGATGTCTTGCTTTAGTCTTCCAAGAAGGGCCATTTTACTTTTTTAGAGTTACTTTTTAAAGTCATGAGGTCAACAACTTGTACTACTATGCATGTAAGTGCTAATGCAAATTAAAGCCCAAGTTGACCTCCAGCAGCAGTTCATTCTATGTTGACAGTGAGAGAACACTTTGCCTGTTAGGATACTGTTACTCGTGGACTGAAATGCTGAAGAAACCCCTCCCCCTATTTTGTTCTTTTGCAAAAATCAAGGTATATTCTAGGGTTTCCTGGTTGACCTCAACAGATAAACTGAGATGATAGTCTTAGTTCAGAAATGATCTGAATGTAGATTTACAGTCTACGTGTACAGCTGGCTAAGTGAGATCGCTTTCACAGTTCTGCATGTATCCCATCGGCTCCCCATTAGTCACTGAACTCTTAAAACTGGTATTGTAACATTATTACAATGTTTTGCACCAATTTTATAAACTTTACAGTACAATATGTGTTCCTTTTCTGAGGCAAACCAAAGGTATATTTCTCAAGGTTCTGCTGCTATCAGCAGTGTTGATGGAGGATTTTTTTATACATTTGTAATAGATAGAAATAAACCAGAAAAAAAGAAGAAAAAAAAAGTGGTGGAGGAAAAGGTGAACACTGCAAGAATACTCAAAAGGGCTGAGAGTTGCAAACGCCAAAATTGGCTTTGCATATCAAATGGAATAGAACAGCTCTGAACTATAGCTTACTTTTCCTGGTTTGGTCTGACAGAATGATTGAATGCTTTTGTACAAAAATCAGAGCCTTAAAAACAAGGATTTGGTGAGATTGTAAAATGGTGTGCCACTTTGGCAAAACAGTCTGGTGGTTGGTCAAAATGCAAAACATTGTTACAACAATTCTACCCTTAGGAATATAACCTCAAACTACTGAAAATGTGCACCTATGAAACATGTACATGAAGGTTTACAGCAGTGTGTTGCTAATAGTAAAAAAGTTAAAACAACTCAAATAGCTATCAAATACTGGAGAGAAATAAAATGTGGCTTATTCATACAATAGAATATTATTAAGAAATAAAAATGAATGAGAAACTGACAGATTAAATGACTTTGGTGAACCTTTATAATTTCATTTGTAGATCTTTCCATTTCTAATTTATAAATACATTTGGGGTTATAAATTATAAATGTACTGCCTCCTGTCAACATTGTATACTTCTATTTGATGATTTCTGTGTCAAATATTATATGGAAATGTTTCCAAGTATTTTCTGTATTAACTGTGAATGAATAGAACAAAATAAATTGCCTGTGATGGAAAAAAAAAGTTTCAGATAGATTTTCATTCTCAATATTTTTGTGGTCAAACAAACATATTTTAATACAGATTGGAATATTGTGGGTCTCTAAAGTCCCATAACTCCAGTTTTTATTTATTTATGAGTTTATTAGATAGATATTTTACATATAAGATAGTTGTTAGAAATGTGTTTGTCTAGTTTTACAGTTGAAGAAATTAAAACTTTTAGAAATTAAATAATGCTCCAAATGTTACTCTGATGATTTATATTCAATTCCAAAATATAATTCTCCAATTTTTGGAAATTATAGACTAAGAAATTTTTAAATTAGGTGTATTTAATTTCATATAAGTTTATACTATACATTGAATATTTTATTCCCTATACATCTCTTTAAACCTGGACTCCTACATAAGACTCTTTTGAGCTGTAAGACAGTTGCATTTCTCCTTTATTGTCATATGTGCTTATACAATAAAGTTGAAGATTAAATTAAGAAGTAGATTCCGTTACCAAAAGAGTTTACTCTATCATGTAAGTATATATACCTAGTTTTATTTGAGTTTTCATATCCTCAAGTTAACAGTTGGCTACAAAAGAAACCAAGGATTATATTACAATATGGACATTGGACTTAGATATATGTGCTTAATATGAGCCCTTTTCATATCAAGATAACAACAGGTCACTGCTTTAGGATGCATATCAGAAGTAGAAGCATCAGTGGCATCCTGATAAAACACATGAACAGTTCTAAGAAACAACAGAGTAAAACAGTGAGGTGGGAATATGGTTTTTAATAGAATATATATGCATGTAATATACAGAATATGTGATATATATGTACACACATACACATACACACACACATATATATATATATATATATATATATATATATATATATATATATAGAGAGAGAGAGAGAGAGAGAGAGAGAGAGAGATTCTTAATTTAGAAAATACATCTTTGCTTCCAGAGACAACTGTTTCTCTTATACAGTGTATTTGAATTCAAAATACTTGATGGAGTCTCATCCTCCTTCAGGTGAGAATCTATTTTACTGTACCTCGTGGATGATACTGCTAATAATATTGATAGCTGTGTTGTAAATTCAACAGCAATGTTAAAAAAGAAAGATGTTGCTGTCCCTCAGGTTGAAAGTCAAAAGAATACTGCAAATAAAGATAACAAAAAATTACTACACATGCATTTTTATAGACTTAATTTATATTAAAAGCCATTTAAAATAAGAAACCAATATTAAAGAGAAAAAATAATCTTGCATGTTATCTGACAATGTTGGGCATGTTGGTCACCTTAGTGAGTAGTATTTCTTTTATAAAGAATTGTTCCATGCTAATATTTGTTCTAAATATGCTGCTTTAGGAAAACAAGTCACTGTTGAATAGTGTTAATGATAATAAGCTGTTTGTAATAGTAACTGAGGCAACAGTTGGAATTAATAATTTAGAGCTAAATATAGAGAAAAAAAACCTTGGCTTATTCTGTATGATAAAATGTACAATAGTCTGAAGATAGAATGGGGCAAGAAGAAATGAGAACATTTTGGAAATTGGCTTCAGGGAGGCACTGGTCTTTGATAGTGAACTTTTTAAATTTTTTTTTTAAAAAATTATTATTTAATTTAATTGATGGCTCAGAGATTAAGAGCACTGGCTGCTCCTCCAGAGGTTCTGAGTTCAATTCCCAGCAACCACATGGTGGCTCACAGCCATCTGTAATGAGATCTGGTGCCCTCTTCTGACCTGCAGGGATGCATGCAGGCAGAACACTGTATACATAATAAAGAAGAAGAAGAAGAAGAAGAAGAAGAAGAAGAAGAAGAAGAAGAAGAAGAAGAAGAAGAAGAAGAAGAAGAAGAAGAAGAAAAAGAAGAAGAAGAAGAAGAAGAAGAAGAAGAAGAAGAAGAAGAAGAAGAAGAAGAAGAAGAAGAAGAAGAAGAAGAAGAAGGCATAAAAAATACTGAAGTTTTAAGACAAGATACCTGACAACTTGACACAGTAACACAGCTATGTTCTGAAAATGCCCATTTTCCAAACATTCAGCAAATGTAACTCCTTCACACAAATATTATGTGACACTCAAATATTTATGGATGACTGTATGCATTTCTATTGATGCCCTTAAACATGTTAGCTACATGCAAAGAATGTGAAACAAATTAAATATTAAAAAAAAATCACATGGAAGACAAAGAGGACCAGAAGTCACAACTCATTTGGGGCTTGATAATTCATAGAAATGACAATAAGTTGCTGGAGGTCTTAGTGTAGAAGAAGGTTTAATTCACTCTCACCTAGAACAGCAGTAGGACAAGGACATTTGGGAAGTAAAAGAAAAGGAGAGGAAAATACATCCCTTTAAAAAGAAATGCTTGAATGATATTAGAGAATATGTTAATCTTTCTCATGTAAAAACATCCAGGTTTCTTAATTACTTACTGGAAAAGGTGTGTCTTGGTCACTGTTTTATTTCTGTGGAGAAACACCATGATAATGACAACTCTTTTTTAAAAAGCATTTAACTGGGTCATGCTTACAGTGTCAGAGGCTGAGTATACTAACATCATGGTGGGGATCATGCAGACACAGAGGCAGACATGATGCTGGAGATGTACATGAACATTCTACATGCAGATTCGCCAGCAGCAGGAAGAGAGTGAGCCTCTGGGTCTGGCTTGGTCTTTTGAAACTTCAAAGGCCAACCCTAGTGACACACTTCTTCCAGCAAGGCCATACCTCCTAATCCTTCTCAAGTAGTGCAACTCCCTGATGACCAAGTATCTAAATCTATGAGCCTATGGGGCCATTCATTTTTAAATCACTACAGGTGTCACCCTAGATTAATTTAGTCCAATAACTTTTCTGGGACTTTTAGATTATGACATCAATTGGTGTGCAAAATATTGAAAATTGTTGAAATAAGACAAAATTTCCCTCAGGTTGGAAACAGTTAACTGTAATCAGTTAAAGGGTATTTCAGCAAATTAATTGAAATTCTAATCAGAAGTGAATAAGAACTTTGAAATGAGGGCAAAGGGCAAGATATAGATGAACAGACTAAAACACTGACCTCAAAATACATCAATCGATAAAAATAGAAAGTGTTTTATCTCCTCTGCTTCCTTTAATAACAGGGATCAGATCAAGAAAAAAAAGCTCCCTTTGCTCTTCTGCTTCTTAAATCAGTAACTTCAAAGAATTAAGTCTCTGCTCACATCATTAAGAGATACCGGAGAAAGCTAAGTGGGCTTCTGCTTCACTGTCCCTTTGTCCTTGATCAGCTGAAAGCCCTGATTCTATTTGTCTCTGTCAAGCCCACACATCCCTGCGCTGATATTCCAGAGTCCCTGCTTGGTCCCTGTTTCTGAGCAAACAGACGCGCTTCTGAGAACTGACCACTGTAAGCTTGGCAAGGCTGCCTTTTTGACAAGGTGAAAGATGTCATTGTAACTTCCATTGAGATCCTCAATGCTAGCAATCAAATTTGAGCTTTTATTTTTATGCTTACATACCTAGGGCATCAGGCACACAAAAGGAAAACTTGTAAATTCTGTGGAATTAAAAAAAGTTGCTTTAGAAATATAACTATCAGTATTTGTCTTTTGAAATCGCCTACAGCATTATGTCAGGGGCACTAAATATGCATTCTACTTATTCATATGAAAATGACAAAAATAATTATGACATGTTGAGTACAGTCCTCAAGAGATATTAGTTGGGAAATGCCATATATTAACAAAATGGCTATTCACTGCATAAGTAACTTTTAAGACAGGAAACATAAGCAAGACAAGAACAGAACTAGATAGGAAATATTTTCATAACCATTAAAAGAGAAAATTAATTTCTCTCAGTGATAATTGGAACATGTTTAATCTTTAAGATAAAGAATTGAACTAATGGCCTGGTCTTGACCCTGACTGAAAGAGTTGTACATAAATGAGAGAGATTCAAAAAGATAGAGAAAGTTAAAATGATTTTATAACTCATTTTTAAATTATTAAAGATATTTTGTATACTCTATTGTCTCAACAGTTGAAAGAATGCATTAATTATCTTTTGTTGAAACAAAGGACTGTGAATTTAATGCATTTGGTTTCTAAGATGTTTCATGAAGATTCCAAGTGACCTCTATTAATGTAACAATTATTGTTTTCTAATATAGATATTTCAGTGACATAAGAAAGCCGGATTTTTCAATAAACTACTAGACTCTTTATAAATTTTGTTGTTTTCTTTGTCAGTAGTACTTGGCATTGCTGGGAACCTAACATTTTTAAGCACAGCTGTAGTTACACTTACATAAAGCCTGTGGATTATAACAAAGAATATTTTATATCCTTGCTCTCCACCAGTATTGCTACAGGGAACACTCTTAGACTCAGACTGGATAACCAAGAGGAATATTTTTGTTGTAGTGTGTTAGGGAGACTTGAAGGACCATAGTTTACTGACGACTTCCTCAAGGGAAGGGAGGTACTCTCAGTGTTTGCTAAAATATCTTCAACAGTAAAAACTCCTTCAGGCTAATTCTCAGATAAGCTTGGAAAACCTTCCTGTGATTTTCATGAAAATTGTACTTTTTTTCTTTTCTCCTTCATTGTCCTTCTTTTCTATGCATCTCTATCTTTAAGTGTCCTGTGCCCAAATGGAAAATAAAATTAGATCCATGCTTTGAATGATAGATCAAAAACTATCTAGAATTTAGACCCACAAAAGAAATGGATGAACCAAGTCCATCATCTCTAAACTTCTCCAATTTTACTGAACTGTAGTTATAAAACATATATGGATAACAGACCATTTTTAAATTAAACACTACAAGGAATTCTCTAGTACTTACTCTTTTGAAAATAAGTATATTATCACAGATATGTTATTCTAAATAATACTTTCTCTAGCCTGAGTTATTTATCATATTCATTTCCCATTACCCCCCCTTTAGTATCTAAGTCCCAATCTCTTTCATAGAAAGTAACTATTTTTCCTTCATATACATTACAGATCTCCATAGACAAATAAGATAAAAAGAACTATTGCCAGTTAAATATTACTAAACATATATGCTATGAAATGCAATGCCCATTTCTTGAATGGATTCTGGACCACAAAATAATACCTTAAAGAATAATTTCATCTGGATATGGCAGCAAGAATCTGTAACTCCAGCTACTCAAGAATGTTGAGATAGAGGACTCATAAGTTCAAACCTTCCCGTGCTACACAGTGAGTTCAATGTTAGCTTGGGCAACTTAGTGAAACCCAATCACAATATAAACATGTATCATACATACTTGCACACATGTATCATACTGATAGCTAATTTGCTAATGATCCATGAAATTGTATTTTCAGTTGCAAGTACTAGGGGAAGAAACAGCAGACCAATTTTGAATATTTATATATAAGATTATCTGACAATTTATGTAAATTAATTTTCTGATTTCCATATGGATTGTATTATCATATGAAAATTTTAAGGCCTGATAGGCTGGATAAAGGCACCTTGCATGGAGCCTGGGAACCCAATTAGAGCCCTGGAATCCACAGGGTATAAGGAGAGAACTGACTCCTTCAAACGATCAGTCCCTTGAATTCCATATATAAGCTGTGGGGCTTAGGTGCTAATGGACAACACACACACACACACACACACACACACACACACACACACAAATAAATAAATGTAATAAAAAATTTAAAGACATTTAAGACATAAACATGGTTTAAGGAAATGTACAGCAAAGGTTTTTGTGATATAATGTAATCATTCTCAAATTACTCTTCCAGAATCTGGGGAAGGAAGAACACAGATCACCCAGTGAATGGGTAAGTCTCTTAATGTGTTTATTCTTCCCCAATCAGCTCACAGTATACAGGGAAAAGCCCTCCTTATATCTTTCCTCATGCCTATCTGGAAGTGGGCTAGTAGCTCAGCATTCATATACCTTAATCAACAGACTGTATGATAGACATTAACTGTACAATACAGTATAGTCTAATTTTAATCTCATGTAAAAAACTGATAAATTAGGTTTAGGTTTACTTTATCCAATGTTCTAAAATGAGGGAATTGAAAAATGATGTATTAATTTGTACTTACAAGTGCATTCATCTGACCAGGGTACATAATATCTTTTTATTAAAAACATAACTGCAGAAATTCTTCTGTTTTTATGGGATAATTTTCAAGACACTGAGAAGATTCTTGAAACAAGCAATTGTACTGAACTGTAAATATACTTTCCTCTCCTATATATGCATACTATGATAAAAATGATTTTTTAGTAGTGTAATAAAAGATTGACAATATATATGACATAATTATGACAACATATTATAATAATTGATATCCAAACATTTTCTTTCATACTTAATATGTATTGTGTTTTTCCCTTTCCATTAACTGGCATTACTTTCCAGTTGTCTTTGGAATATCTGAGTTTTTTAACAACATTATATTGTCCTTTGCATTTACTGTTAAGTTAAAAGTTATTGCTTGACGTTAAGCACCATGATGGTTACTACATGAGTAACTGGAGCATGGCATATACAGCCTGGATCAGTTGGGTAAAGAATGAGTCATGACCTGAACAGAATCATGAAGGATGGCACAAGATTTTATCCAAATGTTATGAATAATGCAAAACTTCAAAGTTATAAATACTCTATTTCTAGAATTTACTATTCAGTGTTGACATCATGAATAGTAAAATGGCTCTCAAGAGTGAAAAATTAGTGCTTTCTGACATTTGAGTATAGTAATTGTAAAATAATTATGATTGTTTGAGTGGGAGCTCTACCTCAACCCCTGGCATCCTGGCATCCCTAAACCCAAAGAGTCTGGAATGTTCTTGTAAAAGATCCACCTCAACTCCCCTCCCCATCTCTTTCCCCAAACCCACCCCTTCAAAGCCAGCTAAACAAAGCTCCTCCCCCAGAGAGGGTCAAGACCATTCCCACAGAGTATATAAGTGGCATCCCAGAAAACAGACATGTGGTTCTTTTGGTCTCTTGTCCCTATCTCCTCTCTGTGGGGCTGGGGAATCACCCAGGAATGCTTTACTCATTAAACCTGGGCTTTTCCTAATTTGGTCTGATTTGGATTGCTGCATCGACCGAGAGGCCTATCAGGGTACAAAAAAAACCTGATCATCTGGAGGTCCCACTGAGAGGGGTGTGCTGATTTTTTCCCTACCGTCCCAGGGCTGCATGGTGGGAAAGCACCCCTCTCCCCCACACCTGTTCTCTCTGCCAGACTAAGATCAACACTAGGCTGGGTAAGTTTCCTTTCCAAGTCATTGCCTAGGAGGCCTAGGGCCTCTTCGTTTTTTGTAGTGTTCTACCAAAGATGTGGTCATTCCAGGCCCTGAACCTATTCCAGAGCAAAGGACTGCCTTTGTTCTATGGAACCCTTTCTCCAAAAGACGTTTTGTGGAAGGGAATTTTCCCACCCCCACCCCCCATTTTTTGACCCAAGACTTATGACAGTGGATGCATTGTGCTAGGCTTCGGGTCCCTGTCATAGACTTGAGAAACGGCACTTGCCATCTAAAGCCTGATCCCCAAATGCCCCTGTGGGGTCTTTTTACAAAATCTATTCAAATTGGGGCTATCTGATACAATTCAACAAAACTGCCTTATGTCCACAGTTTTTGGGTTTTGTGTTCCCGCCCTCCCTATAGAGGCCAATGTCTCAGAGCACTGGTCTTGTTGACTAGGGTCATGGAACCTTCAGATTCCCACCTATCTGGGAATTGGGATCCTAAAACCTCTACTTTGACCATGCTGCCAGTGACACTGACCCCTTCCTCGACTACCCCCGGGACTCTACCTGCCCAACCCCCTTCTACAGGGCCACAGGTTCCATTCACTGGTGGAGATAATGACTCCTCCCACACTTCCCCTAAACTCTACATTCCCAACCCCCTCCTCTGGGGCCACAAATTGAAGACCAAATTCCTCCCCTTTACCCTCCTTCCTGTGCCCCCCCCCCCCCACTGCTCCCCCTATCTCTCAATGTCTCAACCTACATTCTGGTTTCCTTCTACACACTGGCCTAAGGCCCCTAAATCCTTTCTGGTTTCTCCTCATACTCAGTCTCGCCAGACTCCTGCCTTCTCACCCATTTCATTTCTCACTCAGTGTCAAATATTACAAAATTTAAAAAGACTGAGGAGGGGGTCACCAAACTCCCCTACAAGAATTGGTGAAAATGGCTTTTAATACTTTTAATGCTGGAAAAGAGACAGGCAAGGCTGCAACAGAATATGCTCCATTCAATCCCAAGCCTTAGCAGCTGCCCTGAGGCCACCAGGACCCCCACAAGGGGGACAAGGGAAGTTGGCCATGAGGCTCCATCCCTCTGAAGCTCAGCCCAAGTCCCAAGTCGACTCTGCCAGAAATGCAGCCAGCAGCCTGTCAGGAGGCCATGCCCTGTCTGCTAACAGCCTGGACACTGGAGATCTAAATGCCCCCGGGCAGGCCAGTCCTCTATGTCATGCCATGGAGGTCCAGCCTCACTAACATTGGCGACTGAGACTCTTCCAGTCTTTGAACTCCTAAGCCTGATGGAGGACTGATGTGGCCTATACCTGGTGATTCCCGTTGTTGTCACCGAGCCTAGGGTGATGCTGCGGGTGGCAGGTAAGTCCATTGACTTTCTTCTGGACACAGAAGCTACCTATTCGGTTTTGACATCTCACTCAGGTCCCATTGTTCCCTCATCAATTTCTGGGAGGGAGAGTGGGCATGGGATCCCCTCTTTTCCACTTAAGACTCTGACACTTTCCTACATTTTTGCAGAGTGATTTTTCTCACACTCTTTTCTGGTTATACCTGCTTGCTCTGCACTTCTGCTTGGTCACAGTAGTCTCAGCTGCTTTGTGGCCACACTCATCTTGGCTACCACACTCTCCTGAGTATTTCACAGGTCCATTAACAGGAGGCCCTCCAGATATGTCAGCCTCTGCACCAGCTTTGAGGACACCAATCCCAAGAGGACTGGCAGTGTCATGGATCTCATGTCGGGTGTTCTTAACATCTCCTGGAAGCTCCACATTCCCTATCACCCACAATCCTCAGGAAAGGTTGAGACAGCCAATGGACTCATCAAACAGCTTACCAAGCTCTCCATTGAACTTGGGTTATCTTGGCCTTCCTTTCTCCCATTGCCCTTACCTGCCTCTGGGCCACCCCATGCTCTCCTACATGCCTGAGCCCTTTTGATGGCCTTTACGGAAGGCCCTTCCTCCTCAGTCACCACCTCCAGGCCAAAACTCCCCCACTGGCCAACGATCTCCCCTAACTCTCTCTTCTGAGGTCCCTTCTCCATTCACATGCTGACAACTATCTCTCTGCCTCAACACCAACACACCCAACTGCCCCTGAACCTGCCACACTCTTCCCAGGAGACAGAGTATTCCTCAAACAGCTAGATCTTAAGTCTCTTGAACCCCGATGGACAGGACCTTATATTTTGATCATTACCACCACCTCCTTGGTTGCCAAGCGCCTGGGACTTCTCCAGGCTCAAGTGGGCACCTATTCAGAATAGATGGTCTCTCAAGCAGCTGGGACCCTCCACCCTCTGGTTTTCCAAGATGTCCCAATGAAAGGCCTATCTGCTCCTCTGCTCTATGCATTCATCTTTGCAGTACAGCTAGAACAGATGCTAATAAGCTATTTTTTCCCTAGAAACTTGCCCTTTATGCTTCCTCAAGAAACAGATGCCTGAGGTCTCCAGGATGACAATTAACTGAATGTCCCTCCCCTCACACCTCCTGCTGAATGTAAGCCCACCAACTCCCATCTACTCCATTCTCCACATCATCTCATGCTGCCAGGAAGTAGCCAGACTCAAACTGCCGACCCCCCATGCTCAAAGAGTCTGAAGCCAGGTAGTGGTGGTGCACACCTTTAATCCCAGCACTCAAGAGGCAGAGGCAGGCAGATCTCTGTCAGTTTGAGGCCAGCCTGGTCTACAAAGCGAGTTTCAGGAAAGGCGCAAAGCTACACAGAGAAACCCTGTCTCGAAAAACCAAAATGAATGAATGAATGAATGAATGAATGAAAAAGTAAATAAATAAATAAATAAATAAATAAATAAATAAATAAATAAATAAATAAATAAATAAATAGAGTCTGGAATGTTTGGGTGGGAGCTCCACCTCAACCCCTGGCACCCTGGCATCCCTATACCCAAAGAGTCTGTAATGTTCTGGTGGAAGATCCACCTCAATTCCCTTCCCCCATCTTTTTCCCCACCCCCACCCCTTCAAAGCCTGCCAAACACAGCTTCTCCCCCAGAGAGGCTCAAGAACACTCCCACAGAGTATATAAGCTTCATCCCAGAAAACAGACAAGCAGCTCTTCAGGCCTCTCATCCCCATCTCCTCTCTCTCTCTACTTGCATGGTGAATCACCCAGGAACGCTTTACCCATTAAACTGGGCCTTTTCCTAATTTGGTCTGATTTGGATTGTTGCATCAGCTGAGAGCCCTATCAGGGTGCAAAAAAACCTTATCAATGATAGCTGAAATAACTTTTCATAGAAATTGAGGCAGGTTTAAACAACAATAGCCAAGACGTGCCTTCTTTATTGCTAGAAGATTCCTGTTTGATGATGGTGAGCATTGTTTGGGCCTGGAGTAAAAGACTGTTCAAAAGTTGAGGACCCTCTGTTCTGAGTGTACTTCACTCTCTCCTCTCTAGTATGCTGCTGGAATGGAGAAAATACTTCCTATTGCTGGAAGAGCATAGGACAGGGCAACTATTTCAGACATGACAGCAGTCAGGACAGAATAGGTAAGTGCTCTGTGTGACCCCAGAGAAAGAGAAAATGAAATCAAGAAACTGACAGAAGGAGCTCAGAACTGTGAGATTTACACCGGATAATTTCCCTAAAACTAGTGGCTCTAATTCTCTAAAGATTTTCAGAAACAGAACCTAGTGCCAGAGAGCCTGTGCTTCATTTCAGATTTAGTCATGAGTCTATACATGTCTTAGATAAACACACTTTATAGGTCTTTGTTTTTTAAATATTTTATCATATGTATTTTTTGATTTAAAGATTTGAGTGTTTCAAACTCAATAAATGTAACCTCAGCAGGTGGCTCTTGGGTTGCTGAGTGCTGACATTTTCCATAGCCTCCCCAGGAACTCTCTGGTTTTTACATCCCTTGTGAATTGGGTCCTTTGCATCAGCAGTCTCCAATCTGACTCCAGCCCCTTTCTGAGCATTGATTGAAACTTAGTTAGTCTCTGGATTTTCCCATCATGATCTTGACTCCCCTTGCTCCTATAATCCCTTCGGAGCTCACTGACTCTGGACTGACAGCTGGGAAACCTGCATGGGACTGAAGTAGGCCCTCTGAATGTGGGTGACAGTTATATGGCTTGATCTGTTTGTGGGACCTGGGACCCCTGACAGTGGGACCAGGACTTATCCTGGGTATATGAAATGGCTTTTTAGAGCCCATTCCCTATGGTGGGATACCTTGCTCAGCCTTGATGCAGTGGGGGAGGAGTTTGGTCCTGTCCCAACTTGGTATGCCAGCCTGTATTGACTCCCCAAGGGAGGACTTATTCCCTATAAGGAGTGATGGGGGATGGGGGAGGGAGCTGTGAATGTTATGTAAAATGAAAAAAAAAAACAATTAAATAATTTTTTTTAAAAAATAAGAAAGAAACTTGACTGGTCCCTATTTCATGGTTCAGGAATTGCCAGTCAGGTGAGGGGATCTTTCTGGTACTCATGTAACCCACCAGCAGGGTTCATTCCTTTCCTGCCAGAGGAAATGACTAGCAACCAGAGGGCAGTAAGCTGACTTGGAGACAAGTTTACTATTGTAGGTCACCTTTCAAGTACACAAGTCCAACACAGAACTGGTCTCAACTATCTCTAGTTATTTGACAGTTTGGGGCAAGAACAATTTTCTTGCTGCCTGAATCACCTGCTCAAGGTTCCTGAGGATGGGACATGGAGCCTAAAAGCAAAAGTTCCAAAAGCTCTAACACCAGATCTCAGCACCTCCATCTGCTTTCTTCCTCTGACCATCTGATTGGACATTTTTGAAGGTCCAGGACAGGGAGAAATCTTGCTCTTGACTCCCCCTTATTTTGTGCACTGGTTTATGGTGGGTTCTATATTCTTACACCCTGTTCAGTCTGATTTTCTCCCTTGCTATTCTAGTAATTATCTTCAAAAGAAAATAACCAGTTTCCCTAAGACTGTTTGAATGGACAAGGTAAATTAAAAGCACTTTCATTCAACAACACAGGTGACCTAATATTTCTTATTCTAGTATGAGGCTCTCTGCATGGAAACTATTTCCTGAATGCTGTTGAAATGTACAACAACTTATCACTCACATTTCTAACTGAAAAACATCTTGGTGACTTCAAGGTTTTGGAAATATGATCAAATTATGATGAACATCTTGCTCGATATTGTGTTAAATGTAAACTTTCAAATTATCTGTATATACATTTGTGATTGTACACACTAAAGTACAATTGATAGTAAGGTGGGAGCATGTAGAGCTTTGTATGAGTGAAAAAACATCTTGTACAATGTTTTGGTATCCTTCAGCTTTACCTCACACTCTCATCAACACTTTGTCCTATGAATGTGGACTATACTAACAGCTGTGTAACAATATCTCATTGTTATATATTTCCTACCTAAAGACCTTTCATTTATTTCACATTTTGAAATACTTTCAATTAATTTAAATGCAATAAATATTTAAAATAATGCCGCATACATTAGTACCAAACTCAGGATTTCAACTTGTGTTGAACAAACAAAACCTTAAATACCATATTTATAAATCAAAGGAATAATATAATTTAGTATAGTTAACTTGAATATTACAAATTTATTCTTCAAAGGCTAAGACATTTTAAAGTGTGTTTGAGAATACAGGGCAAAAAGAAAACATTTAATATCATATTTATCTGATTTTCAAAGCCATCTCTGAGACCAAAATCTAATAGTCTAATTTCCATAACTGCATAAATAAAATATTTATTTTTTCATAACAACTTTAATTCCCGATGATAGCTTATTAGAGCTTTGTGGATGTGGTTATGAACTACATAGGAGGCAAAAGTAATTCCATATGTTTTTGATTTTCAGGTTTCTTAATTCAGTAAAGGCACTTTTATACTCAAAAGGTCATGTTTCAGAAAATTTGTGCTTTTATAAAATTACCAAAAAAGAACAGCCCTGGATTTTCTGCTTAACATTGAACATTTTTATGTTTCATGTTAGCATTTGAGTAGTAGTGCAAGTTTACTTTTAGCCTTAGAAACTTCCAAATGCTTCATTTATTTTAGTGAGAAAATAGAAAATGATGATATTTATTGGAATTAACCTGTCTGACTTGTTATTAGAATGTTATGTATGTTAGTATCATTATATTTCAGAAACCCTTGACTGATGATGTCATCATGTTGAAAGCTGTATCTTCGCTTTAATACATTGGTAGAAAGCACTTAGAAATGGCAAATAAATTAAGTGAAATTAATAAGAACAATTATTTGATCTAAGTGAACAACCATGATTCCCAGGGACTCTATTCTCTGCAGTTCCTGGTTTTAAATCATCTATGTAAGGGTAATACTTGTAAATAGATGTTTTTTTTTTTTCAGTATTAGGAAATGAACTAGAGTATTCTATCTTTTAGAAATCATACTGGGACTTTCTCATGTCTTCTGATTTCATGTCATCATCAATACACATCTTATTAGATCCGTATATCAAATATTTTGAAAGGAGTTTCTGCTTTTTACCAAGATGCTATAATATGATTTGGTTCACCACCCTACTGCAAATACCTAGTAAACCATACACAACATGCATATCAGTCAATGTTTCTAGAGAGTATACATAGCAAAGATCAAAGGACAGTGACACCAGGGAAGCAGGTGATAAATTAGGGAGGAAATCTAATGGGCAAGGGCCCAGCATTGCGAAGGCTGCAAGATGTCAGTCAGGAAATACAGTGCAACAGTGAAACCAAGTGTGCTCTCAGGGCTGGAGGAATTTAATCCATTTGCGATAACCAGAGCAGAATCGCCATGGGGACAGAATGGCAATCCCAGGAATTTTCAGAGATTCAACCAGAATCCCTTTGGGTATTCACCAGTGCACCAGTCTGTGAACAAGCCACCCACTGGGGCAAGGATCACACAGGGATCCGTAGACACAGACTCAAGTTCAGAGGGCACTCGGAATGGCAACCTCTTACTAGTCTGAGTTAGAAAACAGATTTACCTGCATGTGTGGACACACTTGTGTATGGCTTGAATCCTCAGAAAGTTCTTACAAGGAGAAGCAAATATTCCTAGCTTAAGTGCTGCTCTGGTTCCACCTGAAAAATCATGAGAAAAAGTATCCAAAGAGATAAAGGTGTTTTCAACTAGCTAAACTGTGTTACTTAATAATACTTACAGTCATACAAAAATTATAGTAATTAATAAGGTACAATTTTCAGTGTCTGGCATTTGACAAAAAGCTCAGCACAAAAGAAGCAAAACATTGTGATCTATAATTAGAAAGATCAATGAACTGAAACTTGTCCATTGAAGAATTAACAGAAAAGAACATATTCTAAAATACTTGTTTAAAGGCATTTATTATTTTAAACAGGTAGTAGAAGTATAAAGATAGTTACTTAGGAAGACAGAAAGTACAAAAATTACCCAAATCAAAGTTCTGTGTAAAAAATTATGAAATGTTGAATAAAAAAATTAATATGTTGTTATTGGCATATTAAGGGATTTTTTTCAGAAAAAAAGGTACTGGACTTGAAGAAAGAAATCATTTAGTTTATAAAATGGAACATAAAACAAAAGAATCAATTTTTTAAAAAGAATATGAGAAATATATAATACATTTAGAATGTATTAAAAGTCACAGTGATTAACAATCATTCTAGGTTGAATGATTTTTCTCCTTCAAAGAAATAAGCTTGTAATTAAAAATTATTGTACACTTTTGTATTTATGTATCAAGACTCAATCATTTAAAAGATTATCTTTATAATGTTTATCATTGTTGCTGTATTATGTTGTTTTTTAACACTGCTATCCAAATACACCTTCCCTTCACATTCCCATCACTTGGGAGGCTGAAACTCAAGAACAGCCTAGGCTACATAGCAGTACCTTGTCTCAACAGTCTGCAAGGGGGAAGTGGGAAGGCTGGGCTGAGAATAATTATAACAATGCACAGCATACATGTATGACAAATCTCAAACAAGAAGTTTAAGATATTAGGAAAAGCAAAAGCACAAAATAAGCAAATGAGAAAGTTAAAATTGTATTAAACATGAATAAATACAGGCTGAGGAGCTCCAGGAGAAAAGATGATAGATGAAGTCAGTCACCAAAGACTTCATTGATAAGGTGAGACTTAATTGTGTTTGAGTGAGACACGTGCAGTAAGGATGTGTGCTGTGGAGATCACTCTATATAAATAAAACACTGATGGCCAGTGACCAGGCAGGAAGTATAGGCGTGATAAAGAGAGAGGAGAATTGGGGAAACAGGAAGAAGGAGGAGAGACACTGCAGCCACCGCCAGGACAAGCAGCATGTAGAGACTCTGGTAAGCCACCAGCCATGTGGCAAGGTATAGATTTATAAAAATGGGTTAATTTAAGATAAAAGAACAGTTAGCAAGAAGCCTGCCACGGCCATACAGTTTATAAGTGATATAAGCGTCTGAGTGATTATTTTATACATGGATTGTGGGACTGCGGGGCTTGGGGAACCTGGAGAGAAGCCCTCCAGCAACAGATGTGCTTATGGAGATTTTGTCTCTGTTTTTAAAATAGTTCCTTGGTTTTCAGGCATCATACAGAGAAGCCTTTTGATGGTCCTTACCCCTGCCAGTCATCAATGCTCATACAGGGGGCACATTCTCATTCAAATAACTGACAGCAAGTGGGCCTTGGGCCATGGCTCATACTTATTTAGTTAACACTAGCTGACAGCTGCACTTTGGAGGTCAGCCAAAGACATTAAGAGAAAGGAGGGGGACAACACATGGACTTTCTTTTTCCTAAAATACCCAAATAAAACAGGAACATTAAAAAAGTCTGTTTTTATAAGTTTTCGTAGAGTACAGACCACATGAATTTAGGAAGTTATTCCATGATAAAAAAAAGTGGTGAAAAGAGGGATCTCTCTGTTAACAATGTATGCATTCATTTATAAAGACTGATTAATTAGCCTTACAATGATGTGTCCTAGGATAGTTGGATTTTTCCAGGATGGAAGCTGGATAAGAGACAAATGGAAGGCAAGTAATGCATTAAATCTAACATAGTCTGGATATTTCAAATAGCAACATATTCTTCCCATCAGGTTTAGGTACAACATACAAAATGTCATCTTTAGAAAAACTATAGTCTCTGATGGGAGATCTTTGGGAAGTTCAAGGCTTATTACTTGTTGAGGCTCTCTTGTGGAGTTGGAGACATGTACTGTAAAGTATAACATTAAGGATTCTTAAGATTTTTTCAGAAATAAATGCATTCCTCTGTCTTATGGTGTCCTTAAAATCACGATCATCTCAATACAGATGGACCAAAGCCTCCCTTGCCTAACTATGTCTTAACTGGTGTCATTAGCCGTTGCTGTTTTCTCTCCACTTCCGCTCTAGGGAGTGATATATAGCTCTTCCAAATGATTAATTCAGATGTTTTTGTACAGTTTGACCTCTATCTATGCTGGCCCCATTTCTGCACTTTAGCACAGGTTGCAAATATTCAGTGTTATACTACTTGTCATTTCTCAGACATATTCTTTCTTTTCATTCTTACACAATTATGTATTGGACTTAACTGTATATTAAGCACTTTTATCAGTGTAGAAGACAGAGTGAGCCAGGACATGTCATAGAGGGCCTTCTTCTGAAACCTCAAGTGAGAACAGGTTGCAATAGTCTATGATGCGTCCTCTGAAAGGGAAAGACTCCATGCCCGGCAGATAAAACTTCATGCCTGAGGAAGGAAGAGGGAGAACTTGGCTAGAAAATGGGTTATCAATCAATAAAATGTCCTGTGAGCTACGTAGACAGTAATGAGATCACAAAAATGGAAGAAAACAAGTGAGGGAAAGAGGAAGTAGTGGAAGGAAGCAAGTAAAGCAAGTTGTAAAAGCAAATGACATCTTGTCTTAAATACATGCAAGCCATTTGATTTAAGTAAAAGTGATTATAGTAATTTCATATTTTCAAAGTTTGTTATGATTATAGAGTGGGCTGGAGAAAGCAATGCCAGAAAATGAAAGATCGGTTTTGTGTTGGGCTCTAAATGAAGATTGCTTATTATAATTACCAGCATTGTTTATTATTATTATTATTATTATTAGTAGTAGTAGTAGTAGTAGTAGTAGTAGTAGTAGTAGCAGCAGTACTAAAAAGTGTTTGCAGAAAATGTTTAAGATTCTTTGAACATAGGGAGAGGGGGAATGCCATAGTCATCTGACTTCCTTTGGCATCCTTATTTTGCTCTTCCATCCGGGTGGCTAGGCTTCTGTACAAATCAGTGAGTTTGTTTCAAATACAGAAGTTATGGAAACCACAGTTGATTACCAGTCCTTGTCAACAGTGCTACCTTCTCAAAGAGAAGTTGTGATAAGTAAGATAATACAGCAAAGCACTAAATATTAGTTTTAGCCCTATTGTAGTTATTACCACTTTTCAATGCCTACAATATAATGATCATATACATTTTGGGAACAAAGCGAATTGGTGTTATTCTTGGGAAAAAATATATTTAATAATTTATCTAGTAAATGTTCCTACACCTTTTCCCACAAGGCGTAGTTACAGTTAATGCTGTGTGCTGTTTTCATTATGTTACTGAAGTTCAGAAATCTCAGTATCTTCTTAGAATCAAAATTATAGTGAATCACATACTCAGGGGTTAATTATGAGTCTTTATCACATAAGAGATGATCAATATACACTACCTGGCTCTTCTAAAATGAGAAGCAGATACATATCTGTTGTCCTAGCAGATGAAATTTCCAAAGTTCCTGGGCAACCTAGAATATATATATATAGTTTGAGATCAGCCTGGGGTACATATGACCTTAACCCAAAACTAAAGAAAATAAATTAAAATAATAAGAGATAACTATCAATCAAATCCCAATACATTATCAGCTATTTAGTTCAAAACTGGGTGAAACTAGTTAATGGGATGCTAGACTTAATGATGGCTCTGTAGCCATGAAAGCTTTCAAAATCTTGAGTACAAAATAGTTTTGCCTTCAGTCTTTCATATTTAAAAAGGAGGTACTAAGGGTAATGACTGCTTATCTTTATATAAAATTGAAAAATGTAATAGTAAGAAGTTCAAAGTTCTCCATAAGGTTTATTAAGGTAAAATATAAGCAGATCAGCTGACAGCCTTGATTATATTACAGAATTAATCATCAAGGGAAAAATCTGTTTACTCTTTTGCCAATTTTAAATAATGAAGGCATGCAAAAGTAGATGCAGCCAGAGATAGAATTTGACATGCAGTTTTCTCAGCTAATTGAGGCCAATTAGTTGAGAAGTATTTTTTTCCCACAATGTTCAAAATGTCATCCTTGAGCTACTTTTTACTTATCTGTCACAAGTCTTTCTACAAGCCGGGGGTGAAACACACTGACCATATGGCTTGAACTGAGAAGCATAGCCACAGTGCCCTGATTCCCACCAATTCAGGGCATTAACTGTTTTGTTCTGCCTTATACTGACAAAACTGTTTATTTTTCACCAAGTGCTAAATATTCATTTCATTTCTCATGTGCTTAATCCTCTTCAATCAGCTCCATTAAAAAAGGATTAGGCATTGCTAAACACAACAACAAATATTTTAAAATTTGTTTTTGTTTTCACAATAGCATATGTTTTCTGAATAACTTAAAGTTAAGGAAACACAAATCAAAACAGAAAACTTGGATGTTATCTTCACTCTGACCTTGAAAGTTATATTTGTGATACTTGTCAAACATAGTCACATATATAAGTAAAAGAGGAAAAGAAGGCAATTCAAGTATTCCATTAATGAGAAGTGGTAATATATTTTCACACTTTCTATGTAAATGTGTCAAGGGTTATCCTTTAATATTTGTTAAGATGATGGAATAGAACATAGGACATTAAACTCAACACACTTTTACTTTCCTCTATATTGGGACTACCTAAGAACATTCTTCTTGTTCTAATAAGTCAACAAAATTTTGTGGATTTATAACTGTGCAGTATTGCCTTTGTCTGAATTCCTTTCTTGTGCTTCATCATTGTTATGTGTGTTTTAAATAGCTTGTTGATTAAATACATAGAGATATTTATCAATATTTGATTATAGTCTGCTGCACAATGCAGCTTTCCTAAACCCCTTTTAAACATTTCAAATTATTTGCATATCAAACATTATTTTTGTATACGTAATATATACATGTATGTATATACATACATGCATATATATATGTACCTGTTTGACTATTAAAATTTGGGAAATAATCATTTTGGGCTGATATTTTGATTCCTGAATTAAAATACTATAAGTCCTGTATTAAATCTTGAAATATCACCTATTGAATCTGAACTGAAAACTAAGGTAACGATTCTAAGTGTGTGGATAGCAATTTTGAATTGATGACTGAGACTTTTCCCCATTTCACCTCATCAGCCTCCACAGTAAGAGTCACGAATGCACAGTCGATCTATAGAAGTTAGCTGGTCACTTTCCAGCCCCACAAGCTTTATCTTAACTGGAATTTAATTTTATTAAAATAAGTTTTAATGAAGAGAGACCAACAATCTCTACAACCTGCTTGATTTCTGAAAAACAGGTAGGAACAATGCATTTTACAATTAAACATTGCATTTTCTATTGACTACAGACCATTAAATAAAAAAAAGGGGGATGGAAAATAAGGTGTAGTCTTTTCATTAAAGAATGAACATGAGCTGTTCCCTGGGTGTGTGTTTTGGACATTATTTCTCAATGTTGATTGTCGTTTCTCTCTTTGGTTCAATTTTCTAGACTTCATAATGCTTCAGAAATAAACAATACTTTCAATGGTGATTTCTTTTTCTTAGACAGTGCTTGCTATAGCACGGGAACAATTCATGATCATCCTCTTTTAGTTTCCAAAGGACTGAGCTATAAGAATATATTTCTATAGTCAGCTCTTCCTTGAATGAATCATTGGAATTTAAATGATTCAAAATATTTAAAACATTCACATTGTTTTAATTAGGTGTTTTACTTTTTTATTTAGAAAATAGTATGTCCTGTGTGTATTATTTACTATTGGACAAAAAGACACTTTAGTGATTTGCTGATGTAAATATTCCGCAATCAATTCATTACAGTGGAACACCTGGAGATCCTGCTGTTTCTAATTGTCACTGTCCCAAAGTAGCTGACAGTGATATACAAAAATAGGAAGGGGCAATTGCTTTAAATGAGACTAAATTTGAAGATCTAATGTAAAGGTATTTATTGGCCATCTGTCCAAAGTGAGCTACAGCCAACTCTTTTCTTGTATGAATAATATTTACTTTTTATTTTTCAATATTCACTGCTAAAACATATGTTTAGTTATCCCTGCTCCTGAAATGCTAAAATTGATAATGACAAATTTTAGTCAACTTAAAATTTTGAGAAAAATAAGAAACTAAAATATTGAAGCAAATAGAGGTAATTACATAGAGTTCCTTTATTTCTATTGTTCAAACTAAGAAGATAATAGCATAGCTGAAATTTTAGCAGGAAGATCTGAATCCAATTCACATCACAGAAAAAAAAAGTGATTTTGAAAATTAAGGACTTAACATGTTTGTTAAAATATAAGCCAGAACATAAAATTATTGGTCCAATATATTAAAGAATTTCAGACTGAGGTGACAACATGATGGGTGTATCACAGAGGAAGAGGAAAGTCATGTGCTCCTTCTCAGGCCATAAAATCTTACACAAAACAGTAACTTCAAAGTATAGCCTTCTGTGACCACACCACAGGGTGTCTTTTATCTGTGGCCTTTTATGCTAATTATTTCTAGAATCATTAATGCTTATATCTTGTATAAGGAAGTACTTTGTTTTTTAAGATTTCATGAAAATAATTAAAATCACAATTCAATAGTAATTCATAAATAAAAATTTTTTAAAAACATTAGTATTTGGAATTATGTAAGTTTACACAGTTTTAAGGCAAGTCATTTATGTACTCAAAATAAATTCTCCAACTAGGATATTTTAAACTATTAAGTGATGATGAGATCAATATTTAAATCTTTATCATCTCATAACTATCAGTTTTTTTTAACCTTAGATATTACTGAAGGTGAGATTTTATCTAAAACCATAAGATAAAAGTTATACTTTCACTCCAGCATTTCACAATATTTTCATACCATTTACATTATTTTATTCTTTTTATCTTATTAAAATGCTTTAGAGTTATTTTATATTTCTAAGAGCATCATCACTCATAAATACATAAATAGAACATAAATACAAAATATATCAGCCTACATTAAATGATAATGAAACATCCTAATTTCATATTTTTTAAATTGGACAAATACGTACCTTAATATATTGAAAGAGCTATATGGTAACAGTTGCTAATGACACAGAAAGTAAATGTATGAACTGATATTTTGTTTAATTAGAGAACATATGACATGTATCACCAGCTATAAAAACAGTAGAGAATTAACAGACATTTTGAGTTGCCTGTACTGGATCCATTGCATTTATACTTGGCCCTCACAGTCTGTAAATCTATTTAAATAGAAATTACTTTACCTCAGAGTTATACATTATAATTCTGCTATCTTACTCATTTAAGACATCTTGTAAAGATTATTAGCTAGCAATGGTTGAGGGAGTTCAAAGTACTGTGAAGATTTTCTCCATGAATCTAGATGAAAATGTATAGTAGATTTATTGTTTATTTAAAACTACAAAAAAAGTTAAAAAGCTATATACATAGTCCACAATCATAAACTTGTCCATTACTGTTCCCTTTTACTAACTTGGTGCTTTTTAGTCAATGCTTCTTTGTCTTTTAGGTTTTAAAGTTAAGTGAGAAAAATGTATAATTCTATATATCCATGTTCACATCATATATAGTATTATAGATACATATATCTGTAAATGAGTGTGTGCATGTGAATGAAAACTTAAGGAGTAGTTAGTTGTATGGATCCACATCAAACAACATGTTTTGGAGTGGACTTATTTCTCCAACTCTTTCTATCAAGGAAATGCTATTTGAGAGTGAAGTGGTGGCCATTTCTCTTTTCCCCTTTTATTTAAATTATTCATTCTAAACAAGCTGCTGCCATATTGGAAATTTTCAGTTCTCTGAGAGTAAACAAACTCATGTATTTAGAAGTAAACACTACAAATTGTACTTGAACTTTTGAAAAAGGCATAAGCATTTTGTCCTTAAAAGCAATAGCATACAATCACAAGTGGCAGAGACCCTGGCTGCATCATACATGCATGCTGGTTTAGAGAACCTGGAACTGTCAACATTGTGCCACCATGTGAATGCTGGCAGAGTTGAGACCCAGGCAACTAGCAGGCCAAGATGTGAGAGGCGAATGGGCCAAGCTTGTATCATGAAGATCAAAATGAAAAGGATGAAATAGGAGAAAATGGATGCAGGTGATAAAAGTTAAAACAAAAAAAATCAGAACACAACATATATATATATATATATATATATATATATATATGATTTGAGAAACCTTAAAAGGAAACAGCCACTGCTGTTACGTGAGAAGAAGGCTCCAACTCCTTCCTCAACCCTTTTATGTGAGAAGAGGTAGGAACAACTAATGCTATTTCTGAAGGACAGTGATCAAAAGGGAAATTGCACAGTGGAGCTGAATCCTGCAGAGAGCAGAAGAGCAGAAGAGTTTGACTAACAGCTCTGCATGTGTGTGAGCCCTACATACACAGAAAGAAAAAAAAAGCATCCCAGACTGCATGCCTTCACATAGAGAAAAATACTTAAACACCACACATACGCAGAACAAGCAATGTTAGAGGAGCCTCTCTGGATCTAGAATGTAATCTAGAAATATATAATCTAAGAGAAGGTAGCACATCGAGAATTGTTATTTGTATGTCTGCCAGACCTCATTAACACACCTAAATACTAGTAGTCATATGCTCACAAATAAAAGCAATCCTAAAAATATCTTCATGAGATTCTGGATGAAGCATAGCATGAATCCTAATTGGTCTTAATAATAAAATCCAGAGTCATATATCAGGGTGAAAGCTGAAAGATCAGAGAAGCAGGGCAGTCAGCCACTAAAGAGACTTCTTACCTCTCCTGAATCCTCACATGAAAGGACCAAGCTCCTGTTTCCACCCCACACCCCACACCCATACTCCCATCCCATCCCCCATCCCTGCTTATCACTTCCTCTTTGTACCCAACCATAACAATTCCTGTTTCCTTCTCCCAAGTAGTGGGATTAAAGGTGTGTGCCACCACTGCCTGATCTCTAATGGCTAGCTCTGTACTCTGATCTTCAGGCAAGATTTATTTGTTAAAGCACAAACAAAATACTACCACATTTCTCCTTTTTTGTCTCAAATGAAAAAAGAAGGCTATAATTAACGTAAGAGAAACTATATACAATAAATTCAATAACTATATGCAATACATACAGATAATAAATATATTAACAATGTCTAGTCCATTAACATCTGAAAAATTCAGAGAAAACACTCCATTACTTATCCTGTCTTGGTGAGTCCAAAATGTTGTACCTAATTCACTTTCTATCTTAACTTCAATTACCAAAATGATCTTTTAAAGTCTCTCAATCCTATATACTTTACATTTCATTAGTGATTTTCTTTTCTGAATGAATCTGGTAACAAGGAAAACTATAACTACAGCTATAAATTCTTCAACTCTATCAGAGACCAGAGAAAGAAATAATATTACTTGAGAAAGTAGGAAGTGCAAGCAATTGACTTCCAAAAAATGTGAGAAATGACAGAAATAGCTGGCTTCCTGGACAGTCACCCAAGATTCCTCTGCAATGTTGGGGCATCTATCTTCAGCCTACAGGTCTAGAATATCTGACAGACTTTTCTTTAGAGGAGGATTTTTGAAAGACTGTCCTGCCTTGTTTTGGCAAAGTTTGGCAGTCACTCTCTTTTGTGTCCTGCTTGTCCAATTTGGGCAGCATACTGTCAGCAGGTAAACCAATGGCATTTTCTTGTCCAGTGGCTAACTTTTGACACAAAGAAAGTAAACTCCATATAGAGTTTACTTTTGACACAAAGAAAGTAAACTTCATATGGAGTTTCTTCAATGATCATCATCTTCTCTGAAGTAGATTGGTGCTGCTAGGAGCAGACACATCTCATTTTCATAATGAAACACCTGATTTTTGTTTTGTGCTTTAGAGAAAAAAAGAATCATAAGGCATCTTTACAAATGGCTGTGTTTGAGCTGACTCATGGAAGTACACACAGGTCATCCTCTGAGTACTCCAGACACAAGAGAGAATCATGGTGATGATGTATGCATCAGTGAGGAACTGTTTCTTGCAATGTGCTTTTAATTGTAAAAATGTAAAATATCCTATTAGGTAGAATTCTCTTTACCCCTCTCTTAGTATTTTTTTCCTATAGTTTTCTCCTAGTTAATCCTTCATTATTATTGAGGAATTCATTTATAACTCTGTAATTAGTTTTAAGTTTGGATTTATGAAAAACTGCATTAACCAGTGCATTTTGTTGTTTTAAACATTTTCTTATCTTTAGTGTTGTTGCAAAAGTAAACTAAAAAAAATATGAACACATTTCTGTGTGAGAGAGAGAAATAAAATATGAAAGCTAATGTTAGCAAAAAAACAATAATTAAATTATGACAGCTATTCTTTTCTTTTAACATAATTGTTTTATTAAATCTTGGAGATTGTTATAATAGATTCAAAATAAACAAAAGCAATCATTTGAGAAAATCAAATGAAACTCGTGGTTAAAACATATCATAGTCTATGAACAGAAGAGGCCTCACTCAACTCTATAAGTTATATATAATCAAATAAATATTACAACCAACATTGCATTTAATAGTAAGAAACTGGGAATTTTCATTCTATTGTCAAGAACAATATGGGAATATCCTCTCTTACCACAGATTTCTAGATATGGTGTGGAGTCCTTAGAGAGCTATTCGCTAGACTGGTCACCAGAGTAGACCAGAAATTACAACATATGGCTCTACACACAATATAAACAAAATATATATTCAATAGTGATGGTAATTCAGCATACTGTGACTTTATAATTCAAATAATTTCAGAATTTGATGTATCTTTGTGGTATAAGCCACTCATAACTGATTGCTATTTGTTGGGGAAAATTATAAAGGCCACTCCACGTAGTTAAAAGGAAGATTTATTTAGTAGATGACTTACAAATGAAGGAATGGATAGGTTGCGGGGGTCTGGGGAAGGTGTATCACAATCCAGCGGTGTTCTCTGGAGCTCTGCACAGTCAATCTCCAACGTCCAGGATCCAGGCGCAGAGAGCGTGCCCAGAGAGCGCGCTCGCCCATCCAGCTCCCGGGTTTCCAGCACCTCCCCTCGCCCCGCCTCGTAGGCGTGACAGTTGCCAGAGTCTCAATGGGGGTTGGAACTTCCAGATCCAAGCTGGAATGGCTACCCACTACAGCTATTAAACATAGTATAAGCAACCTAAAGTTATATGATTTTTTACTATAGTTTTGGATGTGGAAATTTGTAATATAGATATTTATCCTTATCTGTTTTTAAATTATTTTTCAAATACATTTCTGGACCTGTACTGGTGTGTTGTGGTAAACTTTTATGATACCAGAAGAAGAAAAGAAAAGAAAAGAACAGGTCTGCTAGTAGGCTATCGGGTTTTATGGTAGGTGTGGCCTGTGGGATTAGCCAGGGATGCCTGACTGGAGTCTGTGGGCATAGTGAAAGCCACAGGTGGGAGGAGGGAGGTTAGAAAGAGAAGATCTGTGGAATTCAAGTGATAACCACGACTATGGTGATATTTTATTTATACTGAAATGTGATTTTATTTGTATGTTAATAAATAAAGTTGCCTGGGGGTCAGAGCTAATAGCAAGCCATAGCAGAGCCAGGCGGTGGTGGCGCATGCCTTTGATCTCAGCTCTTGGGAGGCAGAGCTAGGTAGATCTCTGTGTGTTCAAGGATACAGCCAGCATGGAAACACACACCTTTAATCTCAATACCAACCATAGAAGACCTGGAGGTCTGTAGAGACGGGCAGTGACTTAGAGGTCATGTGGTTGTGTTTACAACCAATGAGAAGGCAGAATAGAAAGTTTATATAAAGACAAACACACAGGAAGTAGGTCTCTTTGCTGAAGAGGATAGCTGCAGCAGTGAAGAATAAGGCTCTTAGCTCTGATCCCTTGGGCTTTCATCTTTGCATTGGCTCTATGTTTCTTTTTTTTTTTTTTTTTTTTTTTTTTTGGTTTTTCGAGACAGGGTTTCTCTGCGTAGTTTTGCGCCTTTCCTAGAGCTCACTTGGTAGCCCAGGCTGGCCTTGAACTCACAGAGATCCGCCTGGCTCTGCCTCCCGAGTGCTGGGATTAAAGGCGTGCGCCACCACCGCCCGGCTGGCTCTGTGTTTCTTATTTAATAAGATGGTTACTTCTACACATGACCTAAACACAGATCTCATTTGTCACCTTCAATGAACTTAACTGGAGAAGACAAACAGATTTAAGACCTAAATATAAAGAAAAAAATACAAACTGTATAGATTTCCTGTTAACATTAACATTGAAGTGTATGTAGATGATTTGGGCTTTCTTGATTCCATCTTGTATGTAATAAACACACTCATAAAAATAATGTATAAACCTGAATTCATTGAATTTAAAACAATTTTTTCTCCAGTTATAAAACAGTTATAGGAAGATTACAGGCAAAGAGATGAGACTTACAAATTTATCTGAACTATTTTCTCACTGCTATCCAAAATGCTCAAAATAACCTAACAAAATCTAATAATTAATAGCTTAAAAGAGCTTACTGGAAAAGTGAATCAAAAACTTGAACATGTATCTCACAAAATATAAACAGATGACAAGTAAGTATATGATGAAATACTTTATGACATGTCATCTGAGAAGAACACATTAAACATGAAAAATGGCAATGAGATACCATTGCATATATCTCGGTAGAACCAGAAATGCAGGGATGTGAAACCACCAGTTGCCCTCCTTCGTGGTAAACAATGAAATAGGAAACTTATGTGCAATCTATATTCAAAAGATACTTTTTGTTGTTCTGAGACTAGGGGCAACCACAGGATGTCGGAGAGGAAATTCAATGAGGGTTAAGTAATAATTGTGTACCATAAACCAGAGGCCTTGAAACAGACCAATGACTCATTGCAATGAACAATTTGTGGGTGGGATTGATTGAACAAAAGGGGTATACTGTGTGACACATTACAGCTACTAATGCTACAAAGATGAATGAGGTTTTAGAAAGATGGATGAGTGAGTGAGGTGGGGGGGTTGTCTGTTTGTTTATTTGATTTGTTTTATTTTTAGTTGATTATTGGCTGGGAACATACTGCACGGGTAAGGGGTAGATACAGAGGGACAGTGAAGTGAATGGGATTAGGGTATATGATGTGAAATTTCCAAATAATTAATAAAGAATTATGTTTAAAGTAAAATAAAAAAGACACTGCTGGTTAATTAACATTGAACTATCATGAATAGGGAAATTTGGAGTGAGCTACATATATTTAAACCTTACTCTTCTGTGAGAATATTTCAGTTATCTGAGATCCCTTTATTTTCTGTGTCAAGACATGGTGGCACCTAATATATGATAACATTTATGTATCATGAGAACTCCTCTAAAGTTATTTTTGTTAGCTCCCTCAAAACATCATATCTTAGTGGAAAAGGAAAAAAGATTAAAAAAACAAACAAAAAAACAAAAAAACAGGACCATTATGCTGATACTATTTTCACTGACAGATTAAATCTATTTATCCCTTTGAATATTGCTAACCATCAAGAATAGTAATCTAAAGTCAAATTTCTGCCACCAACTGCAATGTTCTTCTTGCATTATAAATTTCCTAGAGCTATCATACATAGCAAAGCATACAAATGAGATGCCTTGCAATAATGTACCTTTATTGTTCTTCAGTTCTGTTGACAAGAAGTCTGAAAGTGCTTGTATCAGAGGGGCCACATCCACTGCCTCTAGGAAAACGATGACTTGACTGTCTCAGCTTCTGGTAGAATGGCACATCTTTTGTTATTGACATGCATTTCCAGTCTCTATCTTCATTTGACATTCTTCCCTTGTGTTTTCACATCTTATAAATAAAACATTCATATTGTATTGAGGCCCACACTACTCCAGTATGAAAGTCATCTTAAATAATTTCATGTGCAAATATCCTTTTCCAAATAGGGTCCATAATGTTTGTGGTAATAGACTAGTATGTAAGATACTCAAGCAAAGTCAATGGTCTGGAGATAGATTTGCACAGATGTGCCTATGGGATAACTTAGTGTTAAGCTCGTTTGTAGTATGTTTGGTATCTACTAGATGACATCCTAATCGTTTGAGAACAAATGGTGGATAAATGTTGCAGATAAAGGCACTCTTGGTAAAACGTTAGGATGAATATTACAACTTGTAGCTGAACTTGATACTTAGGTTTCCGGATAAAATATTACACCAATACTGAGGTAAGAATTAATTGGGAAATAAGAATATATGTGTATATATGTAAATATATGTGTATTTTTTCCTATGATTAAATTTATCTGCTCTGTTTTATAATCCTCCAAGCAAAGAATCTTGCATAATTCTTGCAATCTAGAAGTAGGTGGAGGAGTGATATCTATTATAAGAGTCAATAATAGTAAACAACCTAAATAAACATTCAAAACTACATGTTAAGAAAGAACAAATTTTACAAAAATTTGAATGACTATTAATCAGAAAGAAGAACTACTATCGCCCAGAAAGAACAAATTTTACTTGTGATAAATTTTTCCAATGAAGTATTTATTGTGGGCTATGTTGTCAAGGGATCCAATTATATCTACTTTTTTTTTTCCACTTTTCACAAAAGGCAATAAGATCTTACTAATTCATTTAAGGATATTTACAAGTTGACATACAATTTTTGATGGAGATATGCAAAACTGTTACTGTGGTTTTTACGTGATCAATGGGCACTTACTGACATTTTCTACATCCTCCACAGTGGACAAACCACAGGAAGGATTCTCACACTTAGGAACTTTCTTTCTAATGGAAGAAGCTGAAATTTCTTGTTAATTTGTAACAAATAATTATTCCCACTAAAAGGAAATATTTCATATATCTTCTTTTTTCTTCTTGTTTATGTTTGAGACTATATTTTAATCCTTTGCTATTCCTTTTTCCAAAACCTCCCATATAGTCTTCCCCATCCTCCTTCAAATTCAGTCTTCTTTTCATTATATTTTATTGCATATATATATATATGTATATATGATATACATGTAAATCTATGTTCCTAAATATAACCGATTGAGTGCATATAATGTTACTTGTATGTATGTGTTCAGTACTGACCATTTTGCACTGGACAACCAAATTATGTGCTCTTCCCCGAGGAGGGCCACCTCTCCCACTTCCAGCTTTATTCAGTTGTCTATACTTCTTTGTGTAAGATTAAGGCCAGGTTAGCTTTCCTCATGCAGTTCAAAATGTTCATTAGTGTCATCCTTGTTCAGCTCACATTTGTGCTACATGTTAGTGAGATTTTGTTGATGTAGCTGGCGATGTTACTAGAAAACATAGTCTTACAGAAAACTTCCTGGTTCTCTGGCTCTTAAAATCTTTCTGTTCTCTCTTTTGCAATTTTCCCTGGCCCTAAGATGCTGAAGAATTCTGTAGATGAAACCACTGGGACTGGAATCCACAATTCTGCCTTTCAATTACTTGTGATTTTAGGGTTTTAATGATCTTTTCTCATCTTAGCTGATTAGGATCCCTGCAAGTGCCAAAGATCGCCTAACAAAAATCAAAATACCAGTCATGTTATGTTTCTAAACCAAAAATAGTTTAGCTTCTAAACTTTAATGATCATTCACAAACTTAAAATGATAATTTTATTTTTAATTTTGAAAACAGAATATAACTTGTGTATTTTCTAAAGTTTCCAGTGAAATATTTCAACAATATTCTAGCAGTAAATAAACACTGAGGTGAACTCTGTAATTTGAAATTATTTGTGACCTATTTTGATATTTTACATATGTTTATATTTTCATATTTGTTGTTATAGTATTAAATAGACTATTTTATCCTTTTCATTAGTGTTCAGCTTATTCCACAATGATGTCCATTTATTTCCTTTATTCCTTATTTAAAATCATTTCTTACTGTAAAATAAAATGATACAAGGCTTCTTACATAATCATTTTAAGTTTTTTTAATCTATTTTCCTCTGAGATGCTTTCCTGAATATCATTACAGTAACTCATAATTTCACAAACTATTTTAAAATTATCACATAATAGTCATGACTTTCACATATCAAAAATGCCTGCCAGACAGTCACTTTTTTCCTCTCTTATTTACAGTTCCAGCAGCTGGTATATTTGTTAGAGGACCAGCAGCATTGCCTTCCTGCTGATGGGGTTGAGGCTGGACAGACCATCACCAACATTTGTGCTTCTTCTCATTGCTCATAGCATTATCATTTTATCATATACAAAATCTTTGCTGTGGTAATGGCATCTAAAACTGAAAAGTAGCTTACAGCTAGAAATTGTTCTCTAGAAGTCATTAAACACTGTCAGGGTTTTACCCATTCTCTATGGCAAAGGTAAGCAAGTTCTTAATTACTCAATGTTATGACTGATAGAATGACCACAGTAGCAAAACATGGGCTCCGTACTTTTTAAAGGAATGGTGCTTTATTTTCCTGTTTCTTTCTATTACTTTCTCACTTTGATTTTTGAATTGCTTGTCAACTTGCTGTAACATGGGCTCACTGAGTGCAGAACACAAATGGGATCAAGTGAGAGAGACCATAGAGCTGAATTTCAAGATCTATAAAAATAGTAATACCACTAATAACAATAGAAAAAGTGTAAAATACCAATGTATCCTGATAGAAATGATTTATATGCATAATGCATATTAGTCTCACAAGTGTAAATAAACATTCAGGTACAAGGCCATTTGCTTAAAATGATAACAGTACCAGCATTCACCACATGGGATATAGACTCCCCATGAATTAAAAGGACTAAAGAAGAACCTGGAAATTATAATCCTCAATGCATTCTGTATGCATTTTAAGTAAAATTCTATGCACTGCATTCATATGTACAAACTGCATGGACAAAGAACAATGTACATTACTCAGAAGAGTTAATTTATTGGACAAAATTAAACCTTTGCTGTTGGAGGTTCATAAGGGCTAATAATCAGGGTAAAATTAAATCATTTTAAGTATATTTACTAGAAATTCTAAATTATACATAACAATGTCATAAAGAAAGTAAAACTATTTCACTTTTTTATTAAGATACTTTTTTCATTCATGTTACACACACATCAAGGACCTCCCTCTTCCCACCTCCCACCCTCCTCCAGCCTCCAACCTGCAACCCACACCAAAATTCCTCCCCCACACACACAAGAGGCAAGGCCTCCCATAGGGAGGCACATCCAGTAGAGGCAAGTCCAAGCCCCTTCCCCTGCCTCAAGGCTGCACAAGTTGTTCCATAATCGGTATTGGGTTCAAAAATGCCCCCTCATGCACCAGGGATGGGTTCTGGTTCTACCGCCAGTAGGCCCCCAAGAAGATCAAGCTATAAAATTATTTCGCCATGCAGAGGGCCTAGCCAGTCCCATGCAGGCTCCACAACCATTGATCTAACTTTCATGAGTTTCCATTAGTGTGGTTTGGTTGTCTCTGCAGTTTTCTCTGTCATGATCCCCCCTATGTACTTGTTCATAGAATCCTTCCTCTCTCTCCTCCTGGACTCCTGGAGGTCTGCCTGGTTTTTGGCTGTGGATCTCTGCATCTGTCTCCATCAGTTATTGGAGAAAAGTTCTGTGATGAGAGTTAGGGTATTCACCGATCTGATCACTGGGGTAAGCCAGTTCAGTTCAAGCACCTTCTCCACTATTTCTAGTGGTCCAAGCTGGGGTCATCCTTGGGAATTCCTGGCAACTTCCCTAGCACCTGGTTTCTCTCTATCTCCATGATATTTCCCTCCATCATGGTATCTCTCTTGATGTTTTTCCACTCCATACCTATTCTAGCTTGAAGATCTCATCCCCCATACCTTACCCTCCATTGCCCACCATTCACCCTCCAGTTCACTTATGGAGATCTCATCTATTTCCCCTTCCCAGGGAAATCCATGTGTCCTTCTTTGTATCTTCCTTGTTAGCTAGCTTCTCTAGAGTTGTGGGTTGTTGTCTGGATATCCTTTGCTTTACTTGTAGTATCCACTTATGAGTGCATACATACCATGTTTGTCCTTCTGAGTCTGAATTACCTCACTCAGGATGATACTTTCTAGTTCCATCCATTTTCCTGCAAATTTCATGATGCTATTGTTTTCCTCTGTGGAGTAGTACTCCATTGTGTGTATATACCACATTTTCTTAATCCATTCTTCAGTTGAGGGGCATCTAGGCTGTTTCCAGGTTCTGGCTATTATGAATAATGCTGCTATAAACATAGTTGACCATATGTCTCTGTGGTATGATTGAGCATTCCTTGGGTATATGCCCAAGAGTGGTATAGCTGGATCTTGAGGGAAGATTGATTCCCAATTTTCTAAGAAAATGCCATACAAGCCAGGCAGTGGTGGTGCACTCCTTTAATCCCAGCACTCGGGAGGCAGAGCCAGGCGGATCTCTATGAGTTCGAGGCCAACCTGGTCTACAAAGCGAGTTCCAGGAAAGGTGCAAAGCTACACAGAGAAACCCTGTCTCGAAAAAACCAAAAAAAAAAAAAAAAAACCAAAAAAAAAAAAAAAAAAAAGAAAATGCCATACTGATTTCCAGAGTGGCTGTACAAGTTTGCATTCCCACCAGCAGTGGAGGAGTGTTCCCCTTGCTCCACATCCTCTCCAACATAAGCTGTCTTCAGTGCTTTTGATCTTTGCCATTCTGACAGGTGTAAGATGGTATCTCAGAGTTGTTTTTATTTGCATGTCCCTGATGGCTAAGGATCCTGAGCAATTCCTTAAATGTCTTTTGGTCATTTAAAATCCTTCCTTTGAGAATTCTCTGTTTAGCTCTATAGCCAATTTTTAATTGAATTGTTCATTATTTTGATGTCTACTTTCTTGAATTCTTTATATATTTTGGAGATCAGCTCTCTGTCAGATGTGGGATTGGTAACTCACAAAGCCATGAACACCTGATTTTTGACAAAGAAGCCAAAATTATACAATGGGAAAAAGAAAGCATCTTCAAAAAATGGTGCTTGCATAACTGGATGTCAGCATGTAGATTTCAAATAGATCCATATCTATCCCTATGCAGAAAACTCGAGTCAAAGTGGATCAAAGACCTCAATATAAAATCAGTTACACTGAATCTGGTAAATAAGAACGTAGGAAATAGATCTGAATACATTGGCACATGAGACCACTTCCTTAATATAACACCAGTAGCACAGACACTGAGAGCAAAAATTAATAAATGGGACCTCCTGAAACTGAGAGGCTTCTGTAAGGCAAAGGACATAGTAAATCAGGGAAAATGACAGCCTACAGAATTAGAAAAGATTTTCATCAACCCCACATCTATTTCATTTTTCAAATGCTTACTTTTATATTCTTTTTCTCTTGTAGCAGGGACATTATTTACAAGACAAGAATGCTGAAGTCTCTGATTTCTCCTTTTTCTCTCATATTAGTGATTTCCATTATCAGTGTGGATCATTGAATCTTGAAGGTAGCTATACTTATTGCTTACACTGCTAACACTTTATAGATCATTGATAGTGCAGTATTGAGCAACCTAGCTTATAGCAGAAAGGGTGGATGAGTGTATACTTTTAAAATGGCTTTACTTTCAGAATTTACATTGTATAAGTAACAAGTTTGGTTTTATAGTGGTGCAATTTGCAATGTTGTTGCTGCTTAAAACATTGTCCCAAATAGACAAGTTTTTTTTTAATTTTTTTTATTTTGCAACACCATTCAGCTCCACATAATAGCCACAGATTCCCCTGCTCTCCCCCTGCCCCCTCCCCCTCCCCCCAGCCCACCCCCCATTCCCACCTCCTCCAGATCAAGGTCTCCCCCGAGGACCGGGATCAACCTGATAGACTCAGTCCAGGCAGGTTTAGTCCCCCACTCCCAGACTGAGCCAAGCGTCCCTGTATAAGTCCCAGGATTCAAACAGCCAACTCATGCAATGAGCCCAGGACCTGGCACCACCGCCCAGCTGCCTCCCAAACAGATGAAGCCAAATGACTGTCTCACCCATTCAGAGGGCCTGTTCCAGTTGGGGGCCCCTCAGCCTTTGGTTCATAGTTCATGTGCTTCCATTCATTTGGCTATTTGTCCCTGTGCTTATCCAACCTTGGCTTCAACAATTCTCGCTCACATAAACCCTCCTCTTTCTCACTAATTAGACTCCCAGCGCTCCACCAGGGGCCCAGCCGTGGATGTCTACATCCAGATTCCTCAGTCCTTGGATGGGGTTTATGGCACAACTATCACGGTGTTTGGCCATCCATTCACCAGAGTAGGTCAGTCCCGGCTGTCTCTCGACCATTGCCAGCAGTCTTTTGCGGGGGTATCTTTGTGGATCTACGTGGGCCTCCCTAGCTCTCTGCTTCCTCCCTTTCTCATGTGGTCTTCATTTACCATGGTCTCCTATTCCTTGTTCTCCCTCTCTTTTCTTGATCCAGCTAGGATCTCCCGCTCTCTTTCCCTCGACCGTTGCCCTTCATTGACAAGGTTATTTGCTTATGATATTAATTCTTTGTAATTAGCTTAGGTTGAAAATATTGTTAGATAGCTTTGTAAGATTTTTATTATGATTAGGATAGAAAATAGTAAAATAGTATCCAAAATGTATATATTCATTGATTAAGTAAATATATCAGGCAATTATTATCAGGTGCTTCATTTCAGGAATGTGCTTCTAAGAATGTTGAGATCAGAATTAACTGAACATGCTAAAGCTATTTTATGGTGATATTTTATTTGTAATAAAATGTTATTTGTATGTTAATAAATAAAGTTGCCCTAGAGTCAGAGCTATTAGCAAGCCATAGGAAAGCTGGGCGGTGGTGGTGTATGCCTTTAACCCAAGCACTTGGTAGGCAGAGCTAGGTAGATCTCTCTGTGTTCAAGGATACAGCCAGCATTGGAGACAAATGCCTTTAATCTCAATACCAACCAAAGAAGACCTAGAGGTCTGTACAGACAGGCAGTGACTAGGAGGTCATGTGGTTGGGTTTACAACCAATGAAAAGGCAGAACAGAAACTCAATTAAAAAAAAGACAGACACAGGACGTAGCTCTCTTTCGGAGAGGTAGGACCACTGCGAGAGGAAGGGTAAGGTTTTTAGATCTTAGCTCTGACCTCTTGGCTTTCTTCTTGGCATTGGTTCTGTGTTTTTATTTAATAAGACAGTTGGTTACATCTACACTATTTATTGTGTTATATATATACATATACATATATACATATATATGCATATATGTGTATATGTGTCAACAATTATATTTTGAATTTTTTATATTTGATTATTTTATTATTATGTGTTTGAGTCTTTTGTCTACATATATGTATGTGTACCAGGTTCATGCCCAATACCTGCAAAGTTTAAAAGAGGATATCAGAGTTTCTGTAACTGAAGTTATGAATGGTTGTGTTCTTCCATGTGGATGCTGAGAGTTAAATCCATGACCTTTACATGGGCAATAAGTCCCCTTAACCATTGAGACATCTCTCCAACTCTTAAATGATATTTTAAACAAAGAGGATACAAAATACTATTTCTAGTTATTTAAGCTCTATTTGTTGGACTTTTTATAATAAATTCTTTAAATTGTAATGTTGTACAAATACAAAATTCTTTTCCTAGGAGATGCTAGTCTCCAAACTTATTTTTATAAATATTAGTGTAGATCTTCTGATTTTCTAAGAGTAAAAGAGTTCCCATTCTATAAATGTCTACATGATGCAGTACATTTTCATTGCAGTTTCTTGTTAGATACAATTTCGCTCTGTGTAACTTGTAAAAATAGAGTCATGTGTATGCTGTTTTTCATGCTTCAAAGCTTTTGGGTGAATTGGGTATAAGCACATGCTATGCATCTAACAGGCCTTTGTAAAGTTCTTTCTTGATAAAGTAGTATCTGTGTGATATTGACCAAAGAACTTAGCAATCTGTCACAAGATTAACTGTAATAATGTGTTATATAATTAAGTATATGTGTCCAAAATAGTATGAAACAATATAGAACTCTACAGCAAATGCCAACTGTAAGTACTAATACGATGACATCCCAAAATGTCTATTAAAGGAGCATTGAGTGACTGTTTCTATAAAAGAGTTCTACGTGCAGGTGTGGTAGTTATAAATACACATATTTTAATAAACAGTGGGACAAACAATTATATCTTTTATAAATACCTTAGAATTGGCATGATAATGCATTAATTAGAGTTATATAGTGAAAACTGTATTAACTTCAAGTCTTTATACCTAAATTATGGGGTTAAAAACTGACTTGTTAAATACATGCTTGCATTTGTGTGTCAGATATTTTATTTCAGATAGTAGAAAATTTTATAATGCTCAATTGATATTTTGTTCTAAATTTTAAAATCTTATTACAGGGTATGGAGAGAGGTCTCAGAAGTTATGGGCTTGTACTGCTTTGGCAGAGGACCAGAGTCAGTTCCCAGCACCCATGTCTGGTAACTTATAATTTTCTGCAATGCCAGCTCTAGGACATCAGGCATCTTTTGCTGACCTCTGCCAGCACCTATAGTCACAATCAAATTTCCACACACAGAAACACACACATAATTGCAAAAAATACAATTATTAAAAAATAAAATAAAGGAAATCTTAAAAAATACTTATTATGCTTACTAATACAGGATTTTGAATATTGTTTATTCAGTTCTTTTGGTTTTGAAAAAAACTGTATTTTGGTTAAAATATGAACCATACACACAGATCATTCTTTTATCTGTTTCTTCATAAAAGTCTAGATTTCAAGTTAGTATTTTCTTTTGATTTAATTAAAAATGCAAATAATGCAAATATTTATTTATTTATTTATCTATTTGTGTGTGTGTGTGTGTGTGTGTGTGTGTGTGTGTGTGTGTGTGTGTGTGTAGGTTGGAACTTTCTGGAATATTTCTCTCCTCCTACCATGTGGGATCTAGGGAATCCCTCTCAGGTCTTTAGCATGGGTGGACTGCATCATTACTTTCTGAGTCTCACAGGCCTGAAGTGAGTATTTTTAGTGTAACTTTGCGTGTACTTCCAATTCAATTGGTATTCAAATAAACTGGGAATTGTGTGTTAATGTAAGCTCAAAGGCTCAGAAGCACAATGCAAGACATAATAATGGAGAATGCCAGAAGTGTGCACAGCCCATCAATTTTCAAAAATGATCGAATTTCGCTTATGGATTAAATCTCTAGGAATTTTCATACCAGGTTCAAATAACTTGTTCAGCCCCAAATTTCAGTATAATTAATTCACATTAAGAAATGCCTAATGCCTGTGTAAAACGTATTGTTGTGTCTACTATAGAATGATTAGGTAGACTTTACCATGTCTTATGGAGATATAAAGCACAAGGAGGAAATCAGTCTCCCTTCTCATTACCAAGATTACCAATGATCCTCGTGAATAATTGATTTTTGCCTTATGGACACTGTGAGTGCTGTAAATAATTCACAGATCTTTGGATTGGCTGCCGTGGAGCTCAGAACAAACCCTCATCACAGCTCTTGCTGCATATGATTTCACATTATTTGTTTCTTTCATGTTACTTATGCTGCTTTATTACATTTTTTGCTGTTTTTTGTCCTTTTCACAAATGTTCTCAACTTTCAATTAAATGTAATTTTCTTTTGTGTATATTTTTTTCCAATATGTCAAAAAAATCTGAAATAGTATATGTTAGAAACAATCATTATTTTGAATTCTGGTTAAAAGGAATAATCAAGGGTGTGTTTAGATGCCTCCAAATGGTGGGAGACTGACTTAGAGAAGTGATTCAGGGTAATTCCTGTTTGTTATTTACTAACCATCCTGATGACTGGCACAGTTATATCAACAGCACATGCAGAGTTTGGTTCTGAAAAGTTTGTTTTTCTTTTCTGATAATGCCCAAATTCACTTACTAAACTACTATTTTTAGGCAGTTAACTAAATAGTTTTCTTTTAATCAGATTCTGTTAATTAATTTTAATAATTCAGGGAGAATTTGGCACAGTTCCCTTATCAGTATCCTAAGACATAGGTCAGTCATTCTTCATGATATAAATTCACAGATATAAATGAGCTATTAATTACTTTTTGTAAGGGCTAATTAACCTGATCATATTTTCTATAAAACATCTGAGTTGTTACCTGCCTTGCTTCTTTTGTAGTCTTAATCCCTCAACGTTTTAATACTTTTCTAAGATGAAATTTCAAAGAATATGGTAACACTACAAAAACAAACAAACAAACAAAACCAAGCAAACAAGCCCCAGTATCACATGAAATATAACCATATGTGAGAATTGTTTTCTCCTTTTATTCTTATTTTCACTTCCTGTGTGATGCCTTCAGGTCTTTGCTGAACTACTAAAGTTTTGCAAACAATGAAAATGATGGAAATATTCCTTGCTGAAGAATGCCACATTAAGTAGTTGAAATACATTCTTTTAAGAGTTATCCAATTTAATTTTTTGTGTGGTTTTATGGTTACATATATTAAAATTATTTGGGAACTTAATCACTGTATGTCTTGCTAAGATAGAATGTAATTTTTATGAGCACTTTCTTTTATGCATTATTTTAGGTTTATAAGTTGATTGTACATTTTATTTCTTAGTTATAATAATAAACAATAGACAATTGGTGAGGAAGTCTTATCTGAAAAATGATATTTACATTTATGAAACAATAGCATCATCATCTTGTATACTTGTCACAGAATCTTTTCTTAAAGTATATAAGCACTATGACTAAATTAAATAGGAGCAAAAGTAGATTTACTATGGGTTTTGTGCCTACTTGTATACATAATATACTGGAAGACAGGGAATTTAAATATTTCCAATTTAATATGATGAAGAAGGACTATATGCAAATTGGCATTTAAGTATGAACAAGTTAAAGATCAACAACGTATTGTGGCCAGGAAATAAAAATAATTAAATATTTGGATAACAAGATTTTTTAAGTTGTGAACAACTTAGTGAACAAGAGAAATATGAATAAATGAAGTATAAATAAATATTGCAATTCATTATTAAGGACTTATGCCACAGACCTTTGTAAATATTACATAATGCAGAAGCATTTAAATATATATACATATATATAAAACATATGATATATATTATACATATATATATATATATATAGAGAGAGAGAGAGAGACAGAGACAGAGACAGAGACAGAGACAGAGACAGAGTTAAATGGAGTCACTCTATAATGGGGATAATTCCTATCCCAGGTACCATAGTATAACCAGTAAAGCATCCAGTGTCAGGTATGGGTTGCCTCTTTTTGAGTTGTTGGTAAGTTAGAGTCCCACAGACCACTCCACATATTGTCATTGATCTACAGAATTGATAGTAAGAACCTATTGCCAAAGATACCACATACCTGAGACATTGATCTTGAGACATAAAGCTGGTAATGACCAGGAAGTTTTATCCCTACAGGCTAGCTTTCATGGTGCTGAAAGGTTCTATGCTTGCTAGAAGGGGAGAAAAGTCATCAATAGTCTTACTCCACTGTGAACCTACAAGCTACAATAACAACTGTGGTGACAGGATAAACACTGGTATGGGACTGGCCTGAACATTAAGGGAGCAACCCACCACTTTCTGGTTAGATTCAAAGCCAACTCAACAAGGTGAAACTCATTCCTGGGATCATTAAATGGACCAAAAATGCTTGGTTGGATATGTCATAGATCCTTAAATGAGAATCTAGTACTATTATTTTACTAAACAGACACCATATTAAACTGCCCCAAAAGTTATATGTGTGTGTGTATGTGTGTGTATGTATGTATGTATGTATGTATGTATGTATGTATAAAACCTATCAGAGAAGATTCATTTTGTTGCATATCTTAATTTACACAGAGACCCACAAAAGGGTGTGTGTACAGAGAAAAAGAGACTGTCAGTGCTCATCTCTAAATGGTACATGTTTATCATACCATTTCCCCTAAGGTCCAGGGGTCATCATGGAAGATGGTTGGAATGATTGAAAGAATACAAAAGACTAAATTTCTGTTGCAAAACATGCTGAGCATGGCATCACAGTTGCACACATTAACTCACCCTGGCTTGGATTATATGTACAAGACTTACCTAAGATGAAGTTTGTAGCTGAAGTTTTCCTGTGTCCTGCCCAGTCTGCAGCTGCTCAGACTGAAGTGAACACACAGAGGCTTATATTAATTAAAACTGCTAGGCCATTAGCTCAGGCTTACTACTGACTAGCTCTTATACTTAAACTCAGCCCATTTCTGTTCATCTATATGTCACCACATTTTCCGTGGCTTTACCTGTGTGCCATTACATGCTACTTCCTAGATGGTGGGCTGGTGTCTCTTGACTCAGCCTTCCACCAACTCAAATTCTTTTCATCGGCTGGTCCGCCTATATTCCTGCCTGGCTACTGGCCACTCAGCCTTTTATTTATCAACCAATCAGAACAACATATATTCACAGCATACAAAACATCCTACATCACAAGTCAGTTGAAATCCTTACATGAATATAGGATCACGAAGTCCTACATTCTGACGAGCTACTGGAACTGATGGCTGATTGAGTAAAGGGGTAAGTTTTGTTCAGGAATGCAGTCCCTGAGAGGCTACACATGTTCTAGTAGATAACCTCACAATCATCGACACCCAGGCAGAACTAAATAAACTTATTGCATGTTTAAAGAAAAAGAGAGAGCATGAGCACATGTATTTGAGAGGGGAAAATGGGGGATAATGGGGAAGGAATAGGAAAGTAAGGAGTGGAGGAAAGGGTTTGAACCAAGCACATTATATATGTATATGACTATGAAATAACATCTTTTAAAAAAGTATGTCCTAGAGGTTTTTTGTTTGCTTATTTCTCAAGATGGAGACTTACTTTCTCTTAAGCTGGTCAATGGAGTTCCATAAATTTTGTCAGCTGTTGCAGAAAACTAAAGGGTGGAACAAATTCTGCAAATTCTGTCGCCAATTGTCATTACATATGGTACTTAGCAATAGATAAATCTCAAGCTATAATTTTGCTCTAAACAGTAGTATTGAGTGTAGCCAAAATATTCCATATTATGAAATTTACAGAAATATGACAATCTGATGGCATGTTATTTTTTTCTTTCTTTCTCTATGCGTTTATGTGTCCGTGTATTGAACACCAGTGTGTCCTCACAGGTCTGTGCAAATGCACCTTGTGTGCACATGTAGCAGCTAGATGTTAAAGTTGGGTGTCTTTTCCCTCTGTTATTCTCAGCACTATATTTTACAACAGAGTCTCTCACTGAATACACAAATTGCTGTTTTGATTAGAATGACTGGCCAGCCAGCTCCAGTGATGTTTATGTCTCTAAAAATCCAGAACTGGGGTTGTGAGTACACACAACCATGTTGGGCTTACATTTGGTTGCTGGAAATCCAACCTCTGGTCCTCATACTTACCCAATAAGCACTGTGCCCACTAAGACATCTCCAGAGCTTCACATTTTTAGTTATCATGTTTGAAATGAAGTTGCCCCTGACAGACTTAGGGACACTTTATCATAGAATACATCTCAAGTCTGTACCATGGAGTATCAGAAGCTGTTACCTTTTTATGTGCTGAAATCATGGCAACCATCTTGTGGAACTTTGAATGGCTTCTCGTTAACTCCTTGGATTTCTGAGGTTCAGGTCCACAGTAGAGAAATAATTGTTACTAATTAATGTGATTAAATCTAAGAAATTAGATATTATTTGAAAGGGGTGAGTTTCTAGTTATTTTTGAAGATATATCATAGTCCTAGAAATATTTGCTTGTCACTGTGGAGATAATTAGGACATGTGGATTTGCTCTAATAGCCATAGTAGATTTCTAGTAATGAGTTCTTAGAAGAAATATGAATATCTACAGAAGAAAAACTGTATTTTAGATTGGAAAGTCTTGTGGGGAAGAAGGAGAAGTAGTGTTAGAACTGCCATATGGCATATGTTGAATATTAAGCATTCAATTAATTATTATATAACATAATGAGAATCACTTCCACTACCAATGATAAAGGTATAAAATGTATACCATATTTTACTTTATAGTGACCAATTAATACCAGTTCATTAATGAAAATAAGACTGATTTGGTTTATGCTAAGTCTGCATCTTTAAATTTTCATAGTCTATATAGTATTTCAGATTTTCATACTTACTCTCAGAAATTAACACAGCACTCAATATGTTACCAGAATGGCTCTCCCTAAACTAAATGAGTCATTGATTAAAATTTAGTAGATTCTTTCTTATTGGTGAACTCAGATTAGTGTAATCTCACCCCTACCCCCACAAGAAGTAACTTTGGACATGGTATCTGGCTGTAAATCGTCTGAAATTCTCATCAATACAGCCATCTGCCTCAGTATGCACAATACACATTGGCATCTGATACTTGACTCTTTCAATTTCCACATATCATATATCAAAGCAACTGTATTACCTTAGTTTCTGTTTTCCTAATTTTACTGGAGGCACTCATCATAAAATGGCAGAGAAATATCACAGGACAATATGGACAAAACACAGTATAATTAAATACCTCAGAGTTCTTTTGTAACTAACAGATAATTAACTGCTTTAGTTTTAAATTCAGTTTTATTTAGCATCATTAGAAAAGCACAAATTTTTATAAGTAAGTAATTTTTCAGGTAAAATAAACACAAATCTAAAAATTCCATTTTCAGCAATAGTAGTTTTAAATTGTCCTGTCATATTTGTTTATAATAAAACATTTTGCTTTTTTACAGAAGTGGAAAATCATGATAAACTTTGCTGTCATACAGTGAAAAGGTTATTTTCTGATGTGTGGAAGAATTTTAGAGCAAGAGAAGTATTTCTGCCCTCTGTGATAGAAAACATAGAACTCATGCTGGTTAATCGCTTTTTCTTAGTTCTAACTTGCTATCTTTATCACTGAAGATCTTAAATCTTTTGTTTATAGTTTATACTTTTAGAAGTTGGTCACCTGTCTAGAGTTTCTCCCTTTACAAAATTGTGATGTTACTTTTCTTGTGGCTTTATTGACTGGGCATTGAGGAAGTTTATACATCCTCTCCTTCCTTTCTGACAATCATCGATCTGAGAAGCACAAGATGATGCACTCCTCTGTTTCAGTCTGATCGTTCACACAGGCAATTTCTGTAATCTTGGACTTCGGGCTCTCTGTACTATCGATTGTTTCCAAATGACTGCTGGGTAGGAGTTGCAATGTGGGTCAATGCAGAACTATTTCCTAGACTTAATTTAGCAGTGCTGTCCTGAGTTCTGCAATTGAAAGGCATCCCTGGCTGTGTGAGGGGGTGTGGTTTATAAATGACGACTTTGATCTGCAAAGAAGAATAACTTGCTGAGGAACTTTTTAGATAAAGTTTACCATGTGGAATTGGAGATGAGTCTGAAAAGAAACCTGTGTATCATTATTTTTATGTTTATAGATTCTTCTTTACAACTTATCTGCTCTGGCTTTTGCTATTTTTACATAGTCAGGTTTTAAGTGTCTGGAACTTAGATATGGGGCTGGTGAGTCACATTAAGGTTCTCATACTTTGGGATAACAAAGATGTAACAGCCCTTAATTGCTCTCATTTAACCATTAAGTCTCATTTCCAATGGCTCTCTCAGTTGTCAGGTGCACTCTGTTAGAGTCCCTCAGGGCATGTGACATCTGGTTAGAGCCCTCTGGTAAATGTTGGTGTCTAAGCTAGTGAAAGAGTCCAGGTGTAGGACAATGACAAACAAGTTAATGATGTGCTGGTAGAATCACCCCAGAGAACGCTGCACAATATGACCACACTTTCCCATATTCAAATAAGTATAACCAGACTCATAATTGCGTTAATCAATTTATCTTTGAACATTCAAAATCTGGGTATTTCTCAAAAGGCTATTTTAAAGTAATTACAAACACAAATGATAAATGCATAAATGGAACTTATAAAGTAGGACATTTAAATTCTTAGAGATTTACTTTAGCATAGAGAGTCCTTCATCTGCAATCCCCTCTTCTGTGCAGTAAGAAGATATTTAAATATATAAATAATCAATATAACCTCATTAGGATGGCTTTTTACCTTTTCTTGAATTATAACCATGTAATAATTTTTGAACATAAAATGAATAAGCATTAGATAGAGAATTGGAAGATATGTCTGTTTATTTACATAATTTTATTTAAAAGAATTTCTGCCACCCAAATACTGGCATATCTACTAAATCTTTGATAGAGATTTTATGTGGCATGCCTGTAATTCCAATAGCCGGTGGTTTGAGACAAGCCTAGGATACAAAGTGATTATCTGTCTCAAAATAAACTAATAGAACAAAAAATAAACAAACAAACAAAAAAGCCCTAAGCTTAATGAATCAAAGTGAATGTGGCTAACAGACTTATAAAGACTAAAACTGCATTAGATGTGCTCTGCCCTTTGTTAAGGCTGCCCGGGTTTGCCATGACACCTTCTATAATGTACTTAGAAATTTAAATGCTAGTGAAAATAGTCTTACCTTTCCATTAGGAAGTAATGATATTTCCCAAGAGCTTTGAATTTTGTGAAATAGAAAAAGCAATAGTAAAAACAACTACAAAAACCAAAACATGTTCTGTATGTGTGTGTTTGTGTCCTAGAAACAATTATTAAAATAAAGTTTATAGTCACTTCTTCTAAAGTGTTAAAAATTTAAAAGAATAATATTCTAGCAATTCAAATGTGCACTAAACAAACACACACTCGGAACATTTGTGGAATGGAATTCTCTGTTTTATAACACTGATTTTTTTTTTAAATATAAAAATCATCTAGTTCTTTTGCCAGTTTTTCAGGGATGTGGGGGGCATGTGTGTGCATGCATTCTTGTATGTATGTGGGCTTGTGTGTGTGTTTAGGTACAAGTGCACACGGAAGCCTGAGGCTGATGTCAATAATCATTATTGAAAGATCTTCCACCTTATTCATTAAGGCAATTATCCATAATCATGTGTGTGTGTGTGTGTGTGTGTGTGTGTGTGTGTGTGTGTGTGTGTTTGCACACACCCATGTACTTCATCTCTGGTCTTTATTCCCAGCCTCTCCCCAGCCCTTCTCAAAATTCAACAAATAACTGAAAATATAATTCGTCTGAATTAAAAATTGTGCTAGATGATGAAAATAGAGAAGTGGTAATAGTTCTAATTTGCAAATGTTCACACTAATGGAGGAAAGAGGCAATTAAAAATTAAATGAAATAAATTGTATGCCATAAAATTCAGAAACTTAGAAAGTCATGGGTTGTGCAGAATAGGTAAACAACACAGATCCAAGATGCTTGTGATATTCACAGAGACTTTCTGCCAAGGCTTCAAACAGGCCGGGCCCCCATGGTTATGTGCTAAAAGCTGTGAACCAATGTTATGATACTAAGACCTAATAGAGCCCTTAGGAGCTGGGGTCTATTTAAAGTGACTCAGATATGGGCACTGACACATACATTCATATTTTTTGTAAAGGGTTAGGTCTAACATTTTTTTTTGTAAGTTGAATTTTGCATTGGTTTATTACTGAATAAATACCTTTATTCCTACTGAGACCTAAATATGATCTCAACTCACAGGAACAAATTTCCAAATTGATGGTACACTTTTCTTTGACTTATAAATGACCTCTTATGCCAGAGAGAGCAGAATTAAACAAAATCTCCTGAAAGCATCATTGCTTTATTATTAACTGTGAATGGTATGACAGCCAGTGAGAGCAGAAAAGAAGGCAGGGAATGACATCTGGTAGTCACAGAGATAAAGAGGGATACATGCATTGTCATGGCAAAGATTTAACTGAATCAAGTATGCAAGGAGCACACACAGCCCATGATTATATATTACTTTCTTGTAATTATTTTACTATAAATAGAGGGCAAAATGATTTATCGAAATTATGAGACTCATGTCTCAGTCTGAACATCCACTGTCTGAGATTATAGAAGCACTGCTTCTCTGGTCTCTACAGTATGTGATGGACATAGCAAAATATTGTCTTAAAAGATTATTGCAAAGACTCAAGATGCCATATATAAAATCTGTATCATAGCATCTAGCAGCTGACATTATATGTTGCATTTTAACATTTACTTTCAGATGGTTATAATATTTTGCTGACCTACTAAAAGCCAACAATGAAACATTGAGCAAAGTAAAGTAACACAGGCCTATATACCTCATCCTCAGGAGGATAGGCTAGCAGGATCCTTTAACACCAGCATAAGTGTCATAAGAATACCCATTCTAAAAAATAAAAAATAAAATATAGGGGATACGAATTTGGAACCCAGTGCTGGCTCAGAGATAATAAATCCAGAAATTATACCATGACTACAGTTGATGTCAGAGATAATACAAGACAGTATGCCACAAGCATTACACCAGTCTATCAAACTTTAATTATGGTGTAGATGGAAATGAGTAAAAGTAATTATAATGGCACCTATAGTAATTTTATTGAAGAGATATATTTTCCAGATGGTGTGGGAGAAGTATAAATAAAGAAAAGTTGAAGAAGTTTTCCACTGTTTTTAACCAAACTCAATAACATAATCTTGCATTAATCTTCAGGTATCTGTAGTACTGGACTTAGTAAATGTCTTCTGCCCAGCCAGATATTGATTTATGGGATGTAATAGGAAAGATAGCTAGCTCTCTTCTTGGCTGGAAGTAGGTGTTGACCACCAGTTCTGCAATCAGCCTGGTTAGAACAGTTAATCAAAGTGCACATATAGCATTTTTCTCTGTTACAAAGGGTTTCCATTTCAAGGAATCATCCTTATAAATAAACACACATACAAATAAAAAATCAGAAGAGGTAGAAGCTACCAGACTTTCTTAATGCTTTTACTCAGACATGACTGAATGTTAATCTTTGCACTGTACTGTTTGAATCAGTCACAGTATCAGCACACTTTCAAGGAAGCAGTTTTAAACATCACCTCTTTGTGGGTGTCACAGAATGAATGCATACAAAGGACATAGTTATTTTCAGTAATTTTTACCTTTCTGATACTAATACAGAATAGGAGATCTTGTGGAAATTTAAATTGTTCAGCAATTCTATCTCAAGCTTCAATTTGATTAATATTATTTATAATTACCAATTCAACTTGATTAATATTATTTATAATCATCAATTCCCACTGGAAGTTTTGGAAATTTTTTGAAATCATTTCTTATCACCAGTAAGGCTGTGAGTTTATATTGCTAACGATGATCTCAAATGTAGGTTTTAAGCTTATGTTAGGGCATGAAGGCAGGCTTCCTAAATAATGTAGCTTCTCAGGCAAACTATATGTAGTGAGTCATGACATTCTAAGCTATCCAAGTTCTACATGCCTTTAATGATGCACATAGTAATTACTTACACATGATAAGAACTACTGTTAACATTCAGAGAAAAAAAATTTAATGTAAAAGCTGGAGGTATCACATATAGCCAAGTTCAGAAATTACTATCGACCCCACAGTGACATAAACAGCAGGACAAGGGGCACTGAAATGGGCATGCCAATCAAGGGTGACTCAGAAATAAACCCCCAAAGTTGCCACGAATCTGATTCTAGATACAGCTGGCAAAAGTACATATTATATTTTTTAAAATGTCCTATTTAACTGTGGACTTGGGAAGACTAGACACACACACCTAGAAGATAAAAAACTAAATCCCTATCTATTCTCCTGTACAAAAATTAACTAAAAATGGACCAATGACTTTAATATAAGACCTGAAACTTTCAGATTGCTAGTGGAGAGTATATGTGTAATGCTTCAACATGTAGACATAGGTAATGTGTTTCTCAATAGATCAGGAGATAGTAGTTGAGACTGACAGCTCTTATTACATCACACGGCAATGCTTCTGTACAGTAAAAGAAGCAATTAACAGAAAAAGGGGATAACCTATATAATGGGAGAAAGTCTTTTCAGGCTATTCATCTGACATATGATTAATGTCCAGAATATTTAGAGAATGCAAAACATTACATATAAGCCAGGTGTGTTGTTGCATATCTGTAATCTCAGCACTTTGGAGGTTGAGATTGGGCGATTAATAATTCAGGTCACCATTAACAACACAGCAAGTTTTAGGACATTCTGGTTTATATGAAAACTTGTTTCTAAAAGCATACAAAAATAGATGCTAAGTACCAAAATAACAATAAACCAATCAAAAATGGACAAAGGGGCTGAACAACCACTTTCAAATTAGTAAATACAAGTGAACAAAATTACTTGGAGAATTTGTTCAACATGTTTGACTAGACAGGCCATACAAGTAGGAGCTACATGGAGATTCTCACTTATGTCATAGGACTAATATGAAAAAATAGTACAAGAGGAAAAGGAAAACTCATATGATGCCACTGGGAGTGTGAATTACTAGAGTCACTGTGGAGATCAGTTTGGAGGTTCAAAAAAGAAAACTACCAACAGAATTACAATATGATTCATCTATGCCAATCCTAGGTATATATGCAAAGGAACTTGTGCTGTCTGTGGCTTAAATACTTGTAGATGCTTAAAGGAACAAAAGTCAGCATCCAATTACTGGTACTTCCCTCTCTATGCTCATTCCAAAACTATTCATAATAGGCAAGAGATGGGATGAGATATTTCTCAATAAATGCCTCATAAAAATGTAGAGTTTTATCAAGCAATTCTGTTCATAAAGCTCCCTGACTTCGGTTGCTGGGAATACAATAATTTAAAATTACAAAGGTATTTTTCTTCTGTAATTTGTGTGTATCCACTAGAACTAATGTATACACACTCTTATGGCGGTTTTATGTGCCTAAAAGCCTGCAGCAAGCTATTCCCTCTCTCTATGTTCATGGGAAGATTATACCTTGTACTAGAATGCTACTGATGGGAATTATGATGGATTATGCATAGGTTGAGATAGATGCTGTCAGGAATCAAGACTTTAAAAGGTGAAGATTGGTATATGCCAGTGCATATGCATCTGGTAAAGATAAGAAGGCAAAGGAATACAAAACAATGATAGGTGGTTTAAAATTTTTAGTAAATGAGCCTTTTGTTATAAAACTCCCCTTGCATGTGTCTTTAAAAAATGACTTGAGAATTTTTGGGAAAAAAGTAAGAATTTGTCTGCAAGTAGCACTAAGTCTCTTCATAATGAACTAATTCAAATAGTGTACCTTTGCAACATATATTCTAATATTTAAGGAAATAGTTCTCCACATAAAATCTGTTTGTCTACTTTATAAGGTTAAGCTGAGGTTCTCATAGAGTTAAAATACAAATGAAAGAGAACTCATACCCCAGAAACATATAGGTAGACATACTACTCTGTATTCTCATTTACCTGACTACCAATTCAGACAAGAATGATAACAAGCAGCACCTTGAAATGCAAATACCTACATATTTTCAAGGCACATTTTTTAATTCAATAGCTGGCCAAAATCATTGTAAAATACTAAAAGCAAGATGGTAAGAAGAAATAGTCAATGCAACTTCCTTGTAAGATGGCATATATGCCACTTACCTGTAAAACTACTTTGGACAGTCAGCTCTTTTCTGAAAGAGAGAAGGTCTGACAAGGAATTAATTGAGCCTGGGGAAGTCTTTGCAGGGAAGCAATCTGGAGAGGAATAAGACTCAGAACACAGAATCATATTATCTGCAAGTTGATACTGGCTTGATGAGTCAAGCTGCAGTTGAAGAATAAGACAAATCATATTGCTCTTGGTACCCAGTTGGCTTTCAGCTGTCATCTTTATTAAGCTCACATTAGGGTGATCGTGTTGGTGAGACTTTGCTCATAACTTCTGTTATCATTAGAAAACATAATCACAGCAAAACTCATCAACCTCTGGATCTTATAGTCTTTCTGCCCCTTCTCCCACACTGTTCCCTATGACTTAGCTACAATATGCTGTAGATATATGTATTGGGACTGAGCTTAGCAACTCTGTATTTTGATTGGTTGTAGTTTTCTGTAGTAGTATCCATCTGTTGCAAAGAGAATTTTTCTTGATGAGATTGAGTTCTAGAACAGCCAGGGTTACACAGAGAAGTCCTTTCTAAAAAAAAACAAAATAAATAAATAAATAAACAAAAAAGTAAATAAGTAAATAAATACCTCAACAAAATGATTTCATGGATCAAATGAACTAAACAAACTTCTACAGAACATTATATCCAAGCATTTCATTCTTTCAGCAGTCCATAGGACTTCCTCTAAAGTAGATTGCATATAAGGAAATAAGGCAAGAATTAACAAATAAAGAAAATTTGAAATAATTATTTGTATTCTATTTGATCACAATGGAATGAAAATGCAAATCAATAGCAAGAGAAACTCTAGAATATACATAAACATGGAGATTAAAAATGAAATGGGATGAAAAATTGTCTTAAAGAATTGAAAATGAAAACACAGCTTAACACAGCTATGTGTTACAACAAAAATAGTCCTAAAAGGGATACTTATAAAGCTAAATGTCTACATTAAAAATTAGAAATTAAGAGATATTTCAAGTAAATAGCTATATAAACCTTATGGTCCTTGGAAAGAAAAACAAAGTCAAGCCAAAAATCAATACTCTAAGAGAAATCATTAAAATCTTTGCACACATACAGCTATTCATATGACTGAAGATTAATTTTTAGAACACACAAGACTTCAAGAGCATAAATATTAGAAAATAAGTAAGCCAATTTAAAAATTGAAATAAGTAACTAAAGAAATTCTCAAAATAAGAATTGCAAATGGCTGGGAAACTAAAAAGTGTTCAACATTCTTAGCCAACACAAAAGTGCAAGTTCAAAGTGCTTTAAAATTCTATAATGCCTAGCATAGAACCTACTGTTGTTATTCTGTTCACTGATCATGTGTCAAATTGCGTTCTAAATATTTATGTTTATATCCATACACTTGGGCTGCTCTCTGTCAGAGAAGATTCTCTGCAATGGAAATAAATGGAGATATGCATAAAGGTTGCAAGTGCTTAGGATAAGAGACTTGCTGTTACGCCTTTTGTTGTTTTGTTTTTTGCTTTTACATCCCAACCAAAGTATCTCCTCCCTTCTCTGCTCATGTCCCTCCTCTCTCACCTCCCTCTTCCCCCCAAATCTATTCCTACTCTTTTGTTTCTCTTCAGAGAAAAGCTGCCCTCCCATTGGTAAGTCAGCAATGCCATATCAAGTTGTAGTGAGACTAGGCACCTTCTCTACTATTAAGGCTGGATGAAATAATCCAATAGAAGAAATGGGTCCCAAAGGCAGACATCAGAGTCAGAGACAGCCCCTGTTCCCACTATTAGGAGTCCCACAGAAGGCCACTTTATATAACTGTCACATATATGCAGAAGACCTACATCAGTCCCATGCAGGCTCCCTGTTAGTTGGTTCAGTCTCTGTGAGCCCTTATGAGCCCAGGTTAGTTGAGTCTGTGGGTTTTCTTGTGGTGCCCTTGACCCCACCAACTCCTAACATCATTTCTCCCCCTCTTCCATCAGATTCCTGGAACTCTGCCTGATGTTTAACTGTGGGTTTCTGCATATGTTTCCATCAGTTGCTGGATGAAGCCTCTCTGATGACAGTTGAGCTAGACACCAATCTATGATTAGAGCAGAATGTCATTAGGAATCATTTCACTGACTTTTTTTTTCCTTGCCAGTCACATTTAGTTCTATCTTGCCTCTGGGTCTTGACCCTCAAGTGTTAACTCCATCTCATCCTATGGGTCTCAAGCTGGGCCATTTATTAGTTAGTCACTGCCACTCTGTGCCATCTTTACCCCACCATATCTTGTAGGCAGGACACGTTGTAGGTTAAAGGATATGTGATTGGGTTGTTGTCCCAACCACTGTAAGTCTTGCCTGGTTACAGGAGAAGGCTGGTTCAGGCTCTGTAACCCCCATTGCTATGAGTCTTAGCTAGGAGTCACCCTCATAGATTCCTGGGGTGCAAATTTTTATTGCACCATGTTTCTAGCTCATCCAGAGATGCCCCCAGATTCCAGTTGTCTCTCCTGGTAAGTACTTACCTGTCAGACTCCCCCTACCTGATCCCTCCTGTTCCTATGCCCACCCATTCCTGCATCCACTGGCAATGTCCATTCCATTTTTCCTTCACAGTGAGATTCATGTTTCTCCCTCCCCCACCCCCTTGACTCTCCTTGTTACTTAGCTTCTCTAAGTTTGTGGATTGTAGCATGTTATCCTTTACTTTACAGCTAATATCTACTTGTAAGTGAGTACTTTTGTCTCTCCAAGTCTGGGTCACCTCACTTCATTATGCTTTAAATGGGACATATGTGTTAACCTAGACCAAGGCTTGGGAAACACCATGGAAAAGGAGTCATAAAGATTATAAGGGCCAAAAGATGGGGAGGTATGCCTTGAACTACTGATTTCTAAACACAACATAGTGATTCAATCATGACCTCACAGGAGCTGTGCTTACCTGTAGGAGAATACAAAATGCCAAGACAACCAAAATACTGACAGAGTTGAGCTAGATGATCTCTAGGCACAACCCTTACTGAGGATATATTGCCAAAGATAGTTACTTGGAGATGGAGATTTTTTTTTTTTTTTTGAGGTATGGCTACTGGAATTGTTTCCATGCTCCAAATGATGGCTATAAACTCATGCATGTATGGATAACTACTAACTGAATTTATTTGAGTTATATTTTTTTTAATAAATTACATTAGGGAGGGGGACATGTTGAGGGTATTTTGGAAAGAAAGTTGGAAGGAGGAAATCTTTTTTATTTTATTGAATACTTTTTTATTTAAGAAATTGTTTATTCATTCTACATACCAACCACAGATCCCCCTTTCTTCCCTCTTCCTGACCCCCCCACCAGCATTCCCCCACCCAAACCCTCCTCCCATTTCCTCCTCCAAAAGGGGAAGGTCTCCCATGGGGAGTCAGCAAAGCCTGGTACATTCAGTTGAGGCAGGCCAAGCCCCTCCCCCCTGCATCAAGGCTGAGCAAGGTGTCTCACCATAGGGAATGGGCTTCAGAAAGCCAGAGATAGATCCTGATCCCACTGCCTGGGGCCCCTCAAACAGACCAAGCTACACAACTGTCTCCCATATGTAGAGGGCCTAGTCCAGTCCTATGAAAGTTCCACAGTTGTTGGTCTAAAGTTTGTGAATTCCTATGAGCTTGGTTCAGTTGTCTCTATAGATTTTTTCATCATGATCTTGATCCCCACTTGATCATACAATCCTTTTTCCCTCTTTTGAACTGGACTCCTGGAGCTTGGCCTGGTGTTTCACCGTGGATCTCTGCATCTGCTTCCATCAGTCACAGGTGGAAGGCTCAATGATGACAGTTAGGGTTTTCACCAATCTGATTACTGTGGTAGGTTAGTTCAGGTACCTTCTCCACTATTGCTAATAGTCTATGCTGGAGTCATCCCTATGGATTCTTGGGAATTTCCCTAGTACCAGGTTTCTCCCATCTCCATAAGGTCTCCCTCTATCAAGATATCTTCTTCATTGCCCTCCCCCTCAGTCCCTCCCCCAGCTTGACCATCCCATTTCATCATGTTCTCATCCTCCATCCCCTCGCCTCTTTTGTCCCCTCCTCATTCCAGTTTACTCACGGAGGTCTCATCTATTTCCCCTTCCCAAGACAATTCATGCATCCCTCTGAGGGTCCTGGAAGGAAAAAATCTTAAAGGAGGAAGATATGATCATGTTTTATTGTATACATATATTAAATTCTCTAAAATAATTTGCAAATACTGCAGACATTAATAAAATGGAAACAAAAGTAAGATTAAGAATAAATGAAACAAAATGTTGGTTCTTTAGTAAGATAAAGACAAGATAAATAAATCCTTAGCCAAACTCCCGCAATAAGCAAGCAGCAGATTATTTCAATTAGAGGTGAACAAGAAGACATTAAGTTACACTTTAACAACATATATTCTGTTAAACTGGGAAATCTAAAAGAAATGAATGAGCTTCTACATATTACTTGAAAGAATTAAAGCAGGAGAAGACAGACAACTTAAATAGATTTCTAACAAGAAGTAAGACTAAAAGAGCAATTAAAAATCACCCAACTAAAATAAAAATCAGAGGCTAAAAGAATCCACCGATGAATTTTAGCAGAACTTCAGAGAAGAAATGTCACTGCTTTCCAAGCTACTGTATAAAACAGGAAAATAAAGGAACATTACCAAACTCCTTATGAAGCTAATTTTGAAATGCCTATTGTCTCCTTGTGTCTAAATGATTTTCCTTACATCACATCTTTATTTTTAAGTTTATTATTGACAATATTCTTAACTGATCATTCTATAATTATTTAATAAATTATAAATATATTAAATATTTATTATTTTAGTGCTGATTAATTTTTAACATAAAATTGCTCATAGGTGTCAAGGTCTTAATATTATAATCTTTATAGAAATAAATACCTTTCGGCTACTCCAGAAACCAAGCAAAATATCTCCTGTGAAGAATAATAACTGAATACTGACTGGTTTTTTTTTCTATGTATTTTTATGAGGCCAGGGTGACATATCACTAGGGATTCTGTTCAAGTCTCTACCATAGAAGAGAACTTGACAGATGCCACATTTTGGGAAGTATTAATCTTTTTTTTATATCCCAGAGGGAAAGAAGATATTGAAAATATTATGACTCCCTTTATCCAAATACTCCAGTCTGATTTTTATGCACCCACACTTAACTCAGACATAAAATTGTAAAATTCAAAATTAACTAATTCTAATTCAGCAAGTATTTACTGATCAACTTCTTACAAAAAGATGCACTTCTAGGATCTCATACCATAAAACCTAGGAAGATAAAATCTGTCCGCTCTGGGTTTTACATTATAGAAGATTGCTTTTCTTGAACATTATGTAGTGTTCGATAAAAATTATAGAATCCTGCCTTTTGTAGAACCATGACATGTCAGAGAACATATTTCAAAATCAAAATGCTAGGAGAGATGGCAAGCACTTTTATTTAGAAATATTTCTTGAAATTTTATTTCCTAATATTATTTCAAGAGAACAAAAATGGTTGATATAAAGGAAAATGTTGAAAACATAAAGAATAGTGGGTAGCGTGGTAGATAAAACCAGAAATGAGGGCATATCTCATCACAAACTGTTTCAGTTCCCACACAACATGCAGTATGTGAGTCAAGGACAAAGTCTGGGTTGTGGATTATGGTTGTACGCACTGCAGTAAGCATGGAAAACTATGATTTTCTCAAAAGTTTAATCATATCTACCATGCATTCCAACAGGGTTACTTCCAGGCGTGTGCCCAAAGACTGAAAAAGACTCAGAAACATTTGTCCAAATGTGTTGACAGAAGGAATGGCGGTGATGAAAGGGAAAGAAGCCATGTGCCCATCGATGGATGAATGCAGTGCATGTAATATCCTCCCACTCATCCTATAATTCCAGCCTGCAACCAGCAGATATTCTCTGGCAGCTAACCTTCCAATACTATCAAGCAAACAGGCTAAGTGCACATCTTCACCTCTCCCTCCTCTGTTCCAAATTCAATTGCCCCATCTCATCCCTAGCTCTGTAACAAACCATCTGCGTCGAATCCCCTTCCTCTTTGTCCTTACTTTCAGTCAATCACACAGATCTTCACCATCAAACTGTCTTCTAAACACTCATCCCATTTTCTTAGCCACCAGCTCCAGGAGGCATTCCCTAGGAACCTGCAAGATACCCAGCCATCGAAACAGTCAAAATTACAAATCTACACCTCTCCACATTCTCCTTCAGATCCAATTCTCAAGTCTCATCTCCAGACTAACTGCTGCAGTTCCTCCTTGCTGATCACTTAGACCTACTTCTCTAACCTTCTTTACCCTGCTTTCCACTTGATAGCCCCAACCCCTGAACTCCAAAAGGCATTTCTTGGGACCCTGAAGGGCACTCGGCCTGGAAAGCAGGTAGGCCAACTGCAGATCTTCACCTCTACCTCCTCTCCTCCAAATCCAATCTCCCAGTTTTATTGTCAGGTTTGTAGCAGACCGCCTGCTGAGACTATCCTTCCTCTCTGCCTCTACCAGCAGTATATCACACAGTTCTTCCATTCTATACTTTCTTCTTCCCACTCATCACTTTATGCCATCTCCCAGCTCTAGCAGGTATTCTGGGTTAACTCACAGGCCACTCCCAGCAGGGTAACAGGCAGCAGGCTAATAGCAGATCTTTATATCTCCCTCCTCTCCAAATTCATCCCCCCAATCTCATCCCCAGCTCTGGAAACAGAACACCTGCTGTGGTCTCCACCTCCTCTCTGATCACCATCTCCATGGATCACTTAGAAGTTCTCTAAACTCTCTTTACACTATTTGGTTTATCCCAGCCCCCAAATCCAACAGGCATTCTCTGGGAACCTGCAGGCCACTCTAGCCAGGGAAGCAGGTAGGCTGATTACACATCTTCCCCTCTCCCTCCTATCTTCCAAATGCAATAGTCAGTCTCCTCCCTAGTTCAGCAGCAGACCAAATGCTGCTGCCTTGACTCACTCTCTGCTCCATCTCCTGTGGATCACACACATTTTCCCCTTAAAAACTCTTTTCCCCTAACACATGGCTTTAAACCAGAGGACAGCACCAGCTGGCATTCCCTGAGAATCTGAAATTCATCCCACCCAGGAAAGCAAGTACGCTTACTGCAAATTTTTCCTCTCTCCTTATTTTCCAGCAAATCCAATCCTCAATCTCATGCCCGGGTTTTGTAGCAGACCTCCTGCTGAGGCCTTCACTTCCTCTCTGCTCCTACCTCCAGGGAATCACAAAGATCTTCCTCACCAATCTTCATTGCCACTACTCATCACTTTTTCCCAGCCCCCAACTCCAACAGGCATTCCCTGGAGACCTGCTGTCAAATACTGCCACAGAAACAAGTAGGTTAGCAAGCAGGAAGGCTACTGATCCTCACACTTTCTATCCTCTCTTTCAAATCTAATCCTCCATTCTTCACCTCCAGCTCAATCAGCCCTTTTGTTCTCTGCTCAGTCTCTGCCTCCATTCCCAGAGCCCTGAGCACATCCTGGTGGTGCACTAGCTTCCCTCTCTCCTGTGTTCTCCTTCAGCCATCCCTCTCCTAGGCCTTCCCTGTTCTTAAGTGTTACTTCCCAATACCTAAAAAAAATTTTTACCTGGAATCTCAGGGGCCACACCTATCAGGATCCTAGAATTTCCTCTATACCCACCACAAAGTCCTCAGAAAAAGAGAGGGCCACAGAAACCAAGCAGCAAAGCTCTTACTCAAAAGAGACAATACAAGATACCAGCACCTGGAATCAGTCTTCCCAAATCCAGATTCGTAGATGTCAGTATAAAAATGCAATAGATAAATAGCCAGGACTTACGTATCTACTACATCCCAGCAACCCTACCAAGGTAGGCCCTGAGATTTACAACAGCTGAAGCACAAGACAAAAGTCTTAAAATAGTCTTTATAAATATGATAGAGGTCCTTACAGAAGAAATTAATAAATCTCTTAAAGAAATTTATATAAAATACCCACAAACAGTGGAAGGAAATGAATAAAACAGTATGAGGCCTCAACATGGAAACAGAATCAATAAAGAAAACCTAAACTGAAGGAAATCTAGAAATGACAAATTTAGGAACTTAAACAGGAACCTCAGAGTCAAGTCTCTTCAACAGAATAGAGGTATTGAAGATAGAATTGCAAGCACTGAAGACATTAGAAAAGAATTGGATTTCTTGGTCATGTTAGTCTAGAAAATGTTACAATTAAAATATTCTGGTACAAAAGATCCAGGGAATCAAAGGCACTATGAAAAGAGCAAATATAAAAATAATAAGAATGGAGAGATGAGAAGAAACCAGGTCAAAAGCATAGAAACATTTTCAACAAACCACAGAAGCAAAATTTCTTAATCTAAAGAAGGAAATTTCTATCAAAGTACAAGAAGCATACAGAACTCAAATAGACTGGACCAGAAATGAAAGTTCATTTGACACAAAATAATAAAAAAGCAAATATGAAGAATATTAAAAGCTGCAAGGAAAAAAGACCAAGTAACATTTAAGAGCAGACTTAATAGAACTACACCTGACATTTCAATGGAGTCTCTAAAGAGTAGAAGAGCTGCCAGGCGGTGGTGGCGCACGCCTTTAATCCCAGCACTTGGGAGGCAGAGGTAGGCAGATCCCTGTGAGTTCAAGGCCATCCTGGTTTCCAAAGTGAGTTCCAGGAAAGGCGCAAAGCTACACAGAGAAACCCTGTCTCGAAAAACCAAAAAAAAAAGAAAAGAAAAGAAAAAGAGTAGAAGAGCCTGAACAGATGTGCTGCAGACTCTAAGAGACCACAGATGCCAGCCCAGACTAACTAAACCCAGCAAAACTTTAATCACAGTATATGGAGAAAATATGACTTTCCAATGTAAAATCAAATTTCAGCAATATCTATCTGCAAACCCAGATCTACTGAAGGCACTAAAAGGAAAACTCAAACCTAAAGAGGTTGCACACTTAAGAAAACACAATGAATAAATGATCCCAGACCACAAAATCAAAAAAGGGACACACACACACACACACACACACACACACACACACACACACACACACCACATCAACAAAATAACAGGAATCAACAAAAGTGCTCATTGGTGTTTCTCAACATCAATGGTCTTAATTCTTTAATGAAAAGATGCAGACTCACAGAATGAATGTAAAGACAGTATCCATCCTTCTGCTGCATGAAAGAAACACATGTAAACTTCAAGAAAGACATCACCTCAGGGTAAAAGTATGGAAAAGATATTCCAAGCAATTGGACCTCAGAAGAAAGCTGCTGTATTTATCTTAATATATAACAAAATAGACTTCAAAACCAAAACTAATCAGAAGAGACAGGGAAGGACACTATATACTCATCAAAGGGAAAATCCAACAATAAAACATTGCAGTTCTTCACATCTACACACCAAACACCAGGTCACTGGAGTTCATAAAAGAAATGCTACTACAAATTAAATCAGATATTGACCTTCACACAGTGATAGAGGGAAACTTCAGTACCATACTCTTTCTAATAGTGAGGTCATCCAAACAAAAATTAAACAGAAATACTGGAGCTTACTGATATTATAAAGCAAATGGACTTTACAGAAATTTAAAGAGCATTTCTCCCAAACACAATAAATATACCTTCTTCTCAGTATCTTATAGACTTCATTTTAAAATTGGCCATATACTTGGACATAAAGCAAGTCTCAGCATGTACAAGAAAATCAAAATAACATTTTGTATCCTGTTTAAAAACAGTTAAATCTGGATATCAACAACAGCAGAAAGCTTAAAATCTCATGGAAACTTAACAATGCATTGCTGAATGAAAAATGAGAGAATAAAAGAAAAGTAAAAAATAAATAAATTAAATTAAAAAAATACTTATTCTCTGTTTTTCACATTATGTGTCTTCATCCCATTCATTCCCTGTCCCTTTGCATCTACCCTCCACCCCTGTACACCACCAAAATAAAACAAAATTCAATAGAAAAAAATGAAGAAAATAAAATGAGAAAAATAAAAGAGGGAAGGAATTAAAAATCTCATCATGGAAGCTACAGTGTGACCCAAAATGTCATGCCATATACTCCTTTTTGTTCATACATCTCTACTTTCAAGTGTTCATTGCCGAGTCATTGATCTGGTTCCAGGCTCCTGGTCTCCACTACACTTTCGATGCTAGGCCCCCGATAAGGCTCTTCTTGGATATCCCGTTGCCACCCTGTGTTGTGGAGATCCTGCAGCTTTATGTCCGCTGGTCAGGTCCTGTCACATGCTCCAGCAGATCATAGATGGGGTGGGTGTTTGGGCAAGCCAAGTCAAAACCCTTTGTCTGGGCCTGGGCAGCTGTAGGATGGGTCTGCCAGATGGGAAATGGGGATATCTCTCCGATGGTCACAATTTCAGGGCTGGCTCCCTTACACCTGCGCTAACAGGGTTGGCTCTGTTGTGCTGCCCTGGTGAGGCACAGGGCCTGTTTTTCCGAGTTGCAGCTCGTGGGGGTCAGGGACAGCTCTCCCACTCTTATAACAATAGGTCTAGCTCTCCCACATGCCCCAGGTGTTGATGAGCAGTGGGGAGGTGGACAGCTCTTCACCCCACCCCACCCACGCCACCACTGGACAAGTGGGTAGTGGGGACATGTCTCTCATGCTCATGATTTCAGGGCTCATCCATCCTCACCTGTGCTGACAGGGTTGACTCTACTGTGCTGCGCTGGCAAGGTGCAAGAACTACTCTCCTGAGTGTCGTTGCTGGTGGAGGGGGCCAGAGACAGTTCTCCTGCTCTTATGACCACAGGGCAGCTCTCCCACCTACCTACCCCACGTGTTGATGTTTGTGGGGAGAGGGCATCTCTCTACAGCCCATGCTGCTACGTGGTGGGGTTAGGTCTCCCACACTCACATCTTCAGGGTTGGCTCAACTGTGCTCTTATCACCGGGGTCCTCTCTGCTGTGCTGCCCAAAGCGAAGGGTCACTGGGTCACTGTCCAGTGTCTTGCGGGTAGTCAAGGTTGTCAGCTCCATCACGATCTCAATCTGCTCCCTTCATTTCTTATCTCTTCACATATGCCCCTGTCTACAGGACCTGAACCATTCTTTTTCTTTCTCTCTATAGGACCTGAACCATTCTCCCTCTCCTTTTCCCTCCCCCTCTCCCTCTCCCTCCCCCTCTCCCTTCTCATCTCCCTCTCCGTCTCTGTCTCCTCCCCCACCCCCAGCATAAGACACCATACCATACCTTTTCCCACTCTAATAATAGCCTTCTGGCTGAAGCTACAAGGTGGGCCAGTGCTTTCTCTTTGGAGCCCGAGGTGGGCAGTCCCTGACCTGCATGTGGGTTACGCTGAGGGCTGTTGGGTCATGCTCCCTCATCACAAGAAGCTCATTTGGCTGCACTCTGCCCGGCTGAGGTGGGCTCTTGGCTGGAGTAGCCCTGCAGGTCAGGGTTAGAATCCCCTACCCCTGCTCAGCTATGTTATGTCTAGTGCTGATTCAGACGTGGGTTGGGCCTGTGGCTCCTGCTTGCTTGTGGCCCCCGCAGACCAGAGAGTCTGGGGGTATGCCCTCTGTGTCTATTGCCAATTCCAAATTTTATCAAATTATAAGAAAATTAATATGCTATAACATACTCAAATTTATAGGACACAGTGAAGCAGTGTGTCCTCAGATTTCTAAGAAATTCACCGATTTCTAAGAATCTAGGACTTAACACTATGTGCCTACAGCTAAAAAAGAGAGAGGTTTTATAATTAAACATCGTAATGAAAGCTCTAGAACAACAATTAAAAAAGAAAGAAATTACACTGCAAAAGAATAGATGGCAAGAACTAATCACACTAAGGGAATGAAATCAATAAAATAGAAAAAATATATAAAAACAATGAAAGAACCACTGGGGGACAAAAGAGTTGGTTCTTTGGGAAAATCAACATACCCAAGGGTTCAACAAACCCTTAACTGACTTAACTCACAGAACAGAAAGAATATCCAAATTAACAAACTCAGAGCTATTGATGGATTCACAACACACCCCCACGGTTGGGCATGTTTGTGCATACCTGGTGGACCTAGACACTTCTGCCTAGCCAGTTCCAGGTCAAAATAGCCATTTCCGGGTCAAGGAGTCTCCCATGACCAGTAACCAGTGGCTTTGCATGGTTGTGTAAGAGCAGGCAACACAACCATGCGATCTGCGCATGCATGGAGTAGCCACATCGACCTGTGTACGAGTGCGCCACCCAGCCTTTATAAGCCAGCGCTATATTCCTGGCTTCCTTCTTTCCTCTCCTTCTTCTTCTTCTTCCCTACAGACGTGTCTCACCGCAGGCCTGAGCACTCGTCTGTTTCTTTCATTTAAAAAAAAACTCTCGTTAGTGGATTCTGTTGTGTTTCGTGACATTTCCTCGCAGAGTAAGAGTGCTGATAAATAACTAACAGCTATCACGACACCAAGGAAATCCAGAGAATTATAAAGACACCATTTAATATGTCTACTCCACTAAATTGGAAAATTTGAAAAAATGGATAATTTTCTTGATACTACATACCACTTATTAAAATGAAATCAGTATCAGATAAGCAAATTAAACAGACCTATAATTCCTAGTAAAATAGCAGCAGTAATTAAAAGTTTTCCAACCAAAAATAGAAACAGAAGGCATATTGTCCAAATCAGTTTATGATACCATAGTTACCTTGATACCAAAACTACACAAAGATTTAACAAAGAAACAGAATTATAATCCAATTTCCAGAATGAGCATGGATGGAAAATTCCCAATACAATACTTGCAAAGTAAATCTGAGATCAAAAAGATCATCCATCAGGTCTCCCATGAATATCAGCAAAACATGGTATATCAAGTTGGAGTAAGACTCAGCACTATCTATTAAGGCTGGGTAAAGAAAAATACATTTTCAATAAAATGAAAATAAATAAACAAATACAGTCTTCTTAATAACATTAAAAAAGAAGAAAAAAGTTCCACGGGCTGCCGAGAATTACATATTCTCTACAATGTTTTCCTTGAATGCTTTTTAGTTGTCTGTTAAGTCCTTTCGATCTTTGATATCACTTAGTGTATTTCTATCTTCATGTGTTTTTTTTTTTTTTAAAGAAATATCAGTTAATCAGTATTAAAGTCAGTCACTACTGTTGTGCTAGGGTTAATCTGTGGTTTTAAATCTAATAGTATTTGTTTCATACAATTGTGTGTACCTGTGGTCAAGACATAAAAAATTAGGATCCCACCGATATCTTTTAATTTTATTTTGCCTTTGATTGTATGAAGGCAATACAGACTCCATCTTAGGGTAGGGCCACTATCTTATACCACCTGCTATACTCAGTTCTAGAACAGATACAGAGCATTATGCTCCTACAGACATTCTGTCTGCAGTTTATGGCCCTTGAAGATAACTAGATAATCCTGTTGAGCAGTTCAGATAATCCTGCTGAGTAAGCTGTGGTTTCCCCACCAAAAGTATAATTCAGTGCTTTCAAATGTGGCTTCTCTCTGAAAGTCTAGACCAATAGTTTCAAACAATCACCTTGTCCAATACCCCATTCTATCCAACCTCAAACATGTAATTCCTGGCTTGCAGTTTTTCACTATAAAAACCCTCTACACCCAGGCTTGTGGCTGCTGCTGCATTTCCCTCCACCTGCCTGGTGGTGGCCCAGGTTGAACCTGACAATAAAAGGACCCTTATGTGCCTGCATTGAAAACCGGCTCCTTGGCAGTCTCTGGGAGTTTCTGGAAGTGGGTACAACAGATTGATCATTCTAATTCTTCAACCATGTCTTCAAACTCAGATATTGCTTCCTCTTCTTGACCCATTCTATTGGTGATTTTTTTCACAGAAGTTTTATTATTATATGCTTTAATATCTAGCATTTCAGACTCATTTTTTTTAGTATTTCTATTTCTTTGTTGAATCCCTCTTTTATAACATACACTGCCTCATTTATTCATTAAACTGTTTCTAGTCTCACTCTGGAGCATGTTTCATTCTTTCATTTCTTCTAATACACCTTTACCTCTTCTTTTGAGTTCACCAACTGGGATTTCATCTAACTCATTCTCACTAGATACCATTACTGTATGACTAATACATTTTGAAGGAGTTATGTTGTCATGTTTCTTCATACTTCTTATACTAAATATTGATATTTATGTATCTGGTATGGTTTATTTGTTTCTTTTCTTTTCTTTTTCTTTTTTTCTTAGTTTTATTCCTTTAGTTTAAGTATTTTTTCATGTTCATGTCATCTTTGTACATGTAGACTTAAATTGCAATTCAGGAAATTATTCCTCAGCCCAGAACATCAGAGTTTCTTGCATTAAGTCTATATTATTTGATATTAACTGTGAGAGCCACTCCTGCAGTTTGATCTTATCACAATGCATTACAATATGTGTTTATTAGGTGTTTGTCAGCTTCACACAAGTTTGAATCATCTGATAAAACCTCAACTGAGAAAATGTCCCCCTCAGATTGACCTGTGGGGAAGCCTATGGAACATTTTCTTGATTGATGAGGAGTAGCCCACCTCACTGAGAGCAGTTATAGCCTTGGCAGGTGGTCCTGTTTTGTATAAGAAAAGCAGCAGAGCAAGACAACAGGACCTAGTCAGGAATCAGCATTTTTCCTTGGGCCAATCCTTCAGTTCTCTCCATTTTTCTCCTCCCTGAGTTCCTACTTTCGCTCCACCCCTGGTGATGAATGCAAGCCCAAGCCCAATAAAACCTTTATTTTTCGGGTGTTCGCTTTTTGGAGCGACAGAAAGTAAAAAAAAAAAAAAAAAAAAAAAGATACTATCTAATTAATAGCAGTGACCAATTTGGTTTCAACGGAGTTGGAAAGTAAACCACAGATGTTTAGGTAACAAAATCGGGGTGGAAGTGAAGTAGGATTCATAAATACAAGTTTTTGATCAATTTTGCAAAAATAAATAAAGATGGGTAAAGTAGTAAAGGGGAAATTTGGTTTACCGCTAGTTTCCACAGATTTTTTAGATATTCTTAAAGCTATGGAAAGTTATAATTAAGAAGTAACAAGAAGACAGGACCAGGATGAAAGAAGAAATGCCATGGGAATAAAATGAGATGTGGCTGAAGAGTATAGTAAAGAATACTTTCTAAAGCCTAACTGAACAGTATGCTTACAAAAGAAAATACACTGAGACACATCTGCTAGAGCAGATATTAAATTAAAAAAAAAAAAAGCATTAAGAGGACACCTATGAAATAACTTTCTGACATAGCAGCTCTGAATTGAAAGGTGAGGTTTTCAGATCCCGACTCTTGTGGCAGGTTCTACGTGATTTCATGTACCAGACAATACTAGAAGCTATAGGTTTTTCTTCAGCTTCACTCTCCTTGAAGGTCTGGTGTGAGTTGTGAGTCATTGTAAATTCTTTCTTGGTAGACAGTTTCCTTCAGAACCCCACACTCCACTGTAGCCCCTTCTGGACTTGAAGTACCTACATAGTACCTCACTTGCCATTTCTGGTGCTCTCCCTCCTGTGAAACTCTGTTCCTCAGGTCAGCCAGTTTGGAGAGGACTTCCAGTTAGTCTATCCTTCTCAGCATTCAGGCCTGCTTCACTGTAGAGCTCTTCTTTGTTTTAGAAGGTTCCTTTTTAAACCATGTTTCTTGCAGAAAAGAACTTACTATCTAGTTAAAACTAGACAAAGTGAGATTTTAAAAAGTTTACATTCAGGTTCATAATTGACACATGGAGTAGATTTTTTTCCAATTCTCATATGCTGGAAATGATAGGAGACATAAATAGAAAATCAGTACACAGATAGTTTTCAAAAGGTAGTCTAGAATCTAGACACTATAATATCAAGCTGGAGGCTATCTCAAAACAGCTGACATATTTCTAAGTTAGCACAAGGATACAATGAAAAAAGTAAATGCCAATACACACACACACATGCACACACACCAAAAAAAATGTTAAAAATGAAAAAAGGAAATAACTGAGATCAGGATTTAATATGAAAGAACATAAATAATTTAAAAGAACATTTATTTATATCAGGGTGTTTTAAACTAAAATACATTATTTCCTTAAGTCTTATACTAAAAACTCACTCATATCATAATGTCCCTTTCCTTTGAGTATTCCAGAGTCAAACTCTCTTGTGGTTAATAGCAATCTGCATTCGGCGCTGACTTTGCTAATCTTACTAGATTCTTACTGCTAAAGCTTATCTTACTGGATTCAGCACTGGATCAAGTATCTGACACCCTCTTTGTTCTTGTTTGTTTGTTTTGGGAAACATTAGAAAGGCACATTCCCTAACTATGTGCCAAGTACATTTTCTATTTTTTCTCTTTTTTATATTATTTTGTGAATAGATTAAAAAGTCTTTGGTTTATAAGTCAACGAAACTTCATTTCTGTCTATTCAAAAAACAAGTCTTCTAAAGTATTGTGTTTAAAAATTGATTTCTGTTATGCCTAGATCATGGGGACCCCTCAAAGACCACCATGGAGACCAAATATGTATACAAAAGCAAAGAGGCTTTATTCAAACTTGAGCTTGGGCTCTCCATTTTTCTGATGTAGCAGTGAGAGCAGAGAGCTCTGAGCTCCACTGGAGAGGGTTTTCTTTTTCTTTTTCTTTTTTTTAATCATAGCAGAGTTTGGAGTGAGGGGATTTTTAGGGTTCAGGAATCCAATTGGCTGACTCTTGTCTAGGAATATCTTAACAAAAGAGGATAAGTGTATGCTGGGCTCAGGGACATCTGAGGATCTTATCTATCATGGTCAGAAATGTTTGAAATGTCAGGTACTTTCCCCTTAAGTTGGAATGTTAGGTATTTTCCCCTGGATACTGATTGGTCCTTTCCTGGGGGTCCCTAGGTGGTGTCAGCTTGTGTTTTTTTCTGAAACCAGGTGTTGTCTTACAGTAAACCTACTTTCTAGCTGGTCTCTCTCAAGCTCATCGTGGTGGTAATGCAGTCAATCTGCCTGGGCCTCACAATTTCTGAGTATGTGAATTACCATTTGTCTTTTAGCAAAATACATAATCATTTGCAAAAGATGAGTTTCCATTTCCAGAATGAGTAATATTTATATTCACTATATTAAGGTATTTTTAGTTTTCCCATCATTGCTATGAAAAACCTAAGGTACTTAATCCAATCTCTTCTGGAATGTGGCTTTGAAAGTCAGTCACTTTCAGATTTTGTCAAGATAGCACATCATGGCAAGAACTCACTTTGGATCAGAGGTGCTCATCTCACAGCCAGGAAGCAAAAGGAGAAGAAGCAACAGGTGCTCCAGCTCCTTCAATAAATGGCTCCACTTCACCAAGGACAATTTATTATGTCTCATGAGCAGAAGATTCCACCACTACTAGTACTACCACATTGGGATCCAAGGCTTTAACTTGAGCTCCCTTATGGGATATTCTTCTGAACTATAGGAGTGAGTTGGTCTTGTTAAGAAATTCCTCCTCCAAAATTAGTTTCCCAAATCATGTCCTAAATAACTTATAAGGTGTGTTACTTTTATGTTGAATTTGTTTAACTCTATGCAGCTGTGTTATTTTGCCTGTCTAAAACACCTGATGATCTAATAAAGAATTGAGCGGCCAATAACAAGACAGGAGAAAGGATAGGTAGACACGGGGAAAATATATAGAAGAAATCTAGGAGGAGAGAGGTAGGAGCCAGAGAAGGAGGAGATCTTCAGGGACCTGTCACCCAGCCACCCCATACAGCCAGCCATGGAGTAAGAGCAAGATTCACAGAATTAAGAGAATAGGAAAAGCCCAGAGGCAAAAGACAGACGGGATAACTCAAGTTAAGAAAAGCTAGCCCAAGCTAAGGCTGAGCATTTATAATTAAGAATAAGCCTCTGTATGTGATTTATTTGGTAGCTGGGTTGCAGGCTCCCCAAAAGAGAAAAAACAAATGACAACACTCTGCCTTACCTGGAACATTGTCCCTGTCAGTCCTCAGAAAACAACAATCAAATGACATTTTATTCCATATGCATAACTAATGTAGCAGTATGATCCCTTAAAAAACTATATTCCCAGAAACTGTAATAGCATAATTGACTTTATGTAATTAAAAACATGTTTGTAGATCCATTTCTAGCCTCTGTTTGTTTGTTATTTTATACCATATAGTCATAGTCTCCCAATTATTTGGGTTTTAGTAGTGATTTTTGTCTTAAGAATATTCATATTCTTTGCCTTGTATTTTAGAAAGTTTGCCTTCATTGAATTTCCATATGTAATTTATAATAAACTTTAAAAAATGATTTATTATTTTATGTGCATTAGTGTTATGCCTGTATATATGTCTGTGTGAGGGTGTCAGATCTCCTGGAAGTGGACTTAGAGACAGTTGTGATTTGCTATGTGGGTGCTTGGAATAAACATTTTTTTCTTATCAAGTTGAGGGAAAGTGAAAACTGATAAATACAATACTACATTTTTTTTCTTTTAGTTAAAATATAAATACATCATTTTCCCCATTTCCTTCTGTCCAATTATCCCTTCCTCTAACCTCCCCCATGTCTTCCCTCCCTTTCAGACTGATGGCCTCTTTCTCATTGATTATTGTCCTTTATATGTGTTTTATTTATTTTCTTTTTCTGGAGGGGGGCTCTTTGTGTAACAGCCTTGGCTGTCCAGGAACTCACTTAGTAGATGAGGCTGGCCTTGAACTCACAGAGATCCACCTGCCTCTGCCTCCTGAGTGCTGGTATTAAAGGTGTTTGCTACCACAGCAGCCTCCAGTTTTATATGTTTTAATACTAAATGTATGTATATGGTTTCAGGGCTTACCACTTTGTATTGGATAGCTATTATATTATCATCCCTGGAAAAGAATAATTCTCCCTTTCTAAACAGTCATGAGTTCCCCATGGTTCTTTGTCTATGAAGTGGAGCTCTGTGAGATTTCCTTCTTCCATGTTAGCATGTCTAGTGTTTTGTCCCTGATCAGGTCTTGTTTAAGCAGCCATGTTGATGCATTATCATGTTGTCCCTTCCCTGTCACTTCCTGGAAGCACATATTTGTTTTTATAATATAAACATACTTTTTCATATCTAAATTGCTAGCTATTAAAATACTTTATCTGTAGCAAATTTTCATTTGTTTAATATATATTTAAGTACATATTTTGGGAAATTATATATTTCAACAGATTGATTCTGTTTCTCCACTTCTTTCTTTTCCCCTAATACTTAGCTTAGCTAATGAGATGATATATAATTATTCCAATTCAGAATTATGTTTATTTTTTAAATTTGATTTTTGGTTTTATCCTAGGTGCCTCAGCTGTCTAGTCGCTGGTACTTGATCAATTAAGCACTGTCAGATATGACATTCTGATGTTTGTGTCCATATGCTGAGATGATTAATCTTTTTTTAAAAAAAAAAAAACATTTTTTTATTCGTTTTATATTACCAACAACAGAATTCCCTCTCTTCCCTCCTCCCACAAGGTAGGGCTTCCTGTGGGAAGTCAGCAGAGCCTGGTACATTTGGCTGAGGCAGATCGCAGTCCCTCCCCCTATATCAAGGCTGTGCAAGGTGTCCCACCATAGGTAGTGGGCTTCAAAAAGCCAGCTCATGCACCTAAGATGGATCCTGATCCTACTGCCAGGGGACTCCTTAAGTAGATCAAGGTACACAACTGTCTTGCTTTATGCAGAGTGCCTAGTCCAGTCCCATGGAAGCTCCACAGCTCTTGGTCTAAAGTTTTTGAGTTCCCACTATCTTGGTTTGGTTGTCTCCGTTGGTTTCCCTATTATGATCTTGATGTGCCTTGCTCATAGAATCCCTCTTCCCTCTCTTTAGTTGGACTCCTGGAGCTTGGCTTGGTGCTTGGTTGAGGATCTCTGCATCTGCTTCCATCAGTTACTTCATGAAGGGCCATGTTTGTCTTTCTGAGTCTGGGTTACCTCACTCAGGCGAGATGATTAATCTTGATGAGATTTAGATTCATTATGTAAACAAGTCTCTGATCATACCAAGGAGGGATTATCTAGATTAGGTTAATTTAGTTGGGAAGACTCACCGTTAATGTGATGTTGTGTCACCTTTTCATATGCTGTGGGCTTGGATCAAGTGAGTAGAGCACAGGTATTCCCTTTCTTGGCTTTGAATGTGATGTGACCAGCTCCTCAGGCTCCTGTTTCCATGACTTCCCTCTGTGAAGGATCAAACACCCAAACTGTGAGCCCAAATAAACTCTTCTCTTTTGTTGTTGTTTCAGCAACATGTAAAGTGTCTAATATATATCTTTTTAGATTACCAGTCATACCAGATTGGGAACCACTCTGCCCCATCTGACCACACTTAATTTTCATATATGCATTTCCTCTTACATGTTTAAAACTAAGTCATATTCTGAATAAGTATGGGCTTTTAATGTGTTGATGGAACACAGTCTGTCTGCACCAATACGCTATCATTCTTACATCTTTCAAGTAGACTTAACTTTATGGTGTGTTCATGTCAGTATGTCAGTATGTTTGTGTGTGTATAATTATAAATGTATAGAAAAAATTATCAAAATGGAAATTTGCAAATTGTAAAGTTTTGAAAATAGTTACAAAATCTTTGGAAAAGTGAGATAAACATTTTCTCAATATTTCTCACAATTATTAAGTTTACAGTATAGGTATATTATGAAACATAACATTTTAATATTACATAACATTGTATAGGTTTAATCAAAGAATTTTTTAAATGCTATTTTAAGTGTCACAGGGAAAGGTGACTTTGAACCTTTATGTATTTCTAAATATTTCAAATTGTTCATTTTTCCAAATACATTAATTTGGGCTTTCTTCTTGTCAAGAAAAAAAAAATATTTGTATAAATAATTAAACCAAGGTGTTAGAGTCAGTGGTAAAGCTTATTTTTGTGTGGAAATTATCATAAAAGTCTTTAATGTACAACTGTAACTGGGACAGAATAGTTTGAAACACTCAGAATGTTAAACTTCGGTCAGTAGGAAATGCTGACCTCAACAAAGTCATATATCAGAATAAGAAGGGCAATGGACCATGATTTATTTATTTTGTTCAGTTGCTCTATTCCTTGTTTTTTAACTGTTTGTAGCAGTAGGGGTGAAAGTACTGATGACAAAATTCACTTTTGTGGGCCCTTAATTCCACTCAGACACTCTTTTATGGTCTTTCTTTGTGTCCACCAGGGTGACAGGCTCATTGGCTGGAACATGGATTTGGGAACCTCAACTATCACCACAAAAAGTGTAGATGCTGACACTGTGCCTTGGGTTCATTCGAACACTACATAATGATAATTATTAGAAAGTAAGTAAATTTATAGTGTTTGTTTGTTCACTTGCTTTTGTTATAGTTTTTAAAAGGGAGAATGAAGCTATTTTCTGGGATCTAGAAAGACAGTGTGACTTGCATGATTAACTTGATATCTGCATGAAAAAAAAATAGCAGAAATGAAAGTGAAGCTATTCGATTCTAAAGGTTTTAAAGAGTGTATTGTCTTTCGAAGAGAAAATGGGTAGAAATAATATACTGTGGCCATAAATGAAATTAGAAACTAGTGTCCATAGTCAATGGAAGATAACATGAGCAGGGTTTTTTGGAGACTTCAGTGTGCATACTCTTTGACCCTTTAACTGTAATGAGTTTGCAGTGAGCAAGCAAACAAGACATTGCCTCACACAGCAACACACACACACTGCACTTACAAGCTCCGTGAAGCAGCAGATAATGAAAGTCAGACTATTGTTTTACCTTTTATTGGAAGGTGTTCACTTACCAGCAAGCTAAACCTGTGGTAAACATTAACAACTATGTTTCAAATTTAAGTTATGCCTGTCACACTTGTTTATATAGAATATATTCATAAATTACTAGTTAATAAAAATAAAATAAATTATTTTATAATATGAATCATTTTAATCTCATTGTAATTTATTTTTGTATGTTCTATTGCTGTTAAATAGAAAAAAATCAAAAGGTAATAAATCACTAAATGACAGTTTTATAAATATGTGCATACAGAGAATGTACACTATCATGACTGAAAAATATGGGGGGATGACTGTCTCTTGTATTGAGATTGTATTTTAATTTGTTTTCTATATTTTTAATTTTTTTTCTAAAAAGAAAATAAGCAGCTTGAGTAATATAGCAGCATGGTGATTTTAATTTTGTTGAACAGATAGGACAGGGTGTTCTTTTGTAGATAAAAAGTGGGGATAATGGCAATGCAAAAAAAAAAAACCTCATAAATGGAGTCAGACACTGTTCAGTGAATATATAATTTTGTCTTTCATTTAGCCTGCAAAACTTCTAAGAGTCTGATATTACTGCTCTTCTCTGTGCACTAGTGTGTAATAAACCCATCCTTTCCAGCAGTGGTCAACTCTCAAGCTTGGTCGCTCAGGATGGTGTAGGTGGACATTTGATTTTCTTTCCAAATAACAGACAAGGGAAACCATGTCAACTGAGCATGTGCATCAAGTATATCAGTCAATGTATATGTCTTTATTGATTGAGAAAATCCTATTTCTCTTCTTTCTATTTACACTTCTAAGTTTTAAAAGCAACACATTTAGAGAATCATACATCTGTCAAGTGGAGATGCAGTTAAACCAGTGGTCACAGGAACACCAAATAGCTTCTTAAAGAATGTATCCAGACATAAGGAAACAGTGATTTGTATCAGTGTAGGCAAACACATTTTTTATTTAATTAAAATATAATTATAGCATTTATCCTCTCTTTTTGTCCCTCAGGGTCCTCCTATGCCCTTCTCTGCTCCCATCCAAATCCATGGCCTCTTATTCTTTAATTAATGTTGCTATATGTGTATGTAAATAGATATATAAATGCAACCTGCTGGGTCCATGTAGTGTTGTTTAGTGATTTGGGGAGGCTGACCATTTGGGATTGGATAAATACCAATTATACTAATTTCTGCTTAAATAAATTTTATTTCTTTAATTATATTTATTAAAAATACAGACTTGCCTCATTTATCCAATATTTTGTAAAGAAATACTATAAACAATCATGAAATCTTAAAGAATCATATTTCCTCAATCATGATTCTATAACATTGAGTAACATGTGATTTATCATTTATCTATCTTCTGAGTAGTTTGATTTCCATTAGTTAAATTGACTTGATCAAGACAACGGTCCAATTCTACCTATTTTTATGTATGTGGATGGAACTCAGCATTTTGTAATTCTTTATTATTTTTTTTGCTTCCAACTGAAAAACCTGTAAAATTGATTTTTACTTATTTTATTTTTTGAGGTTATAATATAGTTACATCATTTCCTCCTCCCTCCAAACACTCTCAAATACCCGTTCTTACTTTCAAATTTCTTGCATCATTTTTCATTAATTGTTGTTGCACACTCATATGTTTGTGTATTTACATATACATCCCTAAATATAACTGGCAAAGTCTGTATAATGTTACTCATATATAGGTTGTGAAGGCTGACCATTGGTATTTGATAACCACTTCATGTGTTTTACCCTGGGGAAGACTATTGCTCTCAGTATTAATTAATTGCCTGAGGTTCTACGTCTCTTGAGCTATCACTGTGTATGTTAGCATGTCTGTGGCTGTTGTCCTTGTTTAGCTTATGTTTAGACAGTAATGTTACTGAGCATTTATGTGAGGAGCTTCTTAAAAGTCAATTTCTTCCAAAATTCAAGTCCTTTAAGAATTAAGAAATTAAACTAGAATAAAACTAGATTATTTTAAGTAATGCTAAGACATTTTAAAAGAAAAGAATATATATTTGAAAGAAAATATATATAAAATTTGATTTTCAATGCTTAGTTGTCCAAAATAAGATTACAAAAGACACTAAACTCCACTACCATAATTTGTGTTACAGAGATAGTTACTACTGGTTAGATCACATACCACCTCTTGGAAGGAAGTATGTTAAATTCTGTGTGTAGAAACTCCCTCCAAATCAGAACATAAAATTGTCTGACAAATTATGCAAAGGGTGTTTATTGGACTATTTCTGACCCAAATAGTGAAAGCTAATGAAAGCCAGGAGGATGTAACAAGAGATAAATGAGGTCCTGAAGCTCTGCTGTTAAGTTGGAGACTTAACTTTCAAATTCTATTTGGTTACAACTTGCCAAAACTACAACAGAATATAATTCATTTTGGATTTTATAGAATATTTTGCACCAAACACTATATAAAACTATTATATTTTTATGATTTGTAAGGTGAATTTTATGGGGAAGACTACTGCAGGAACATCATGGGTCAGAAGTACACTTTTATATATCAAAAAAATCCTCCTTGAAAAAGCAATTTCTTCTACACATAAAAAATATAACTCTGAACAAGATATGGTGATGCATATACATGATCATGCTGCAACCCATAGATTCACAGAATGATGAACATATCTTTAGAGAAGACCAAGCAAAATATTTAAAAGTAATTTCTCAGTAAATTGAGCTTTTCATCAAACTATGAGGATTAGAGTTCAGATTATCCAGAATACATGTAAAGCTGGATATGATAAGGTGCATCTATAATCCCAGGCCTTAAAAAATAACTAAAATCAGAGACAAGAACCTCCCTCTACAATCTCCAGATAGCTTGACATGCAGAGAAGCAATCAATATGAGACATTGTCTCCAGCAAGATAGAAGATGAAGACCAACACCCAAAATGTCCTCTGACCTTTAGCACATACACAGAATATAAATTAATTAGTTAAAAAATCAGTAAAGAAATCTTTCAAAATTTTCCCACAGAACAAAGTCTAGATTGTTAAACAGTAGATAAGCAAACTCTGGGCACAGGAAATGGCTACATGTACAAACCAATAAAATTTTTATCAAAATGTTTCAGATGAAAACTAGAGACTACTGATCAATGAAACACCATCTTTCCTTCCATTTCCATTACCCATTTATTGTTTAATTATCTAGTGCTACTGGATTATTTTAAAAATTTATTCAACATATTCTATATCCCATCCCTAACTATCATCAGTCTAAAACTCCATTTTAATTTTCCCTTCTTTATAGAAGACGAAGTTTAGGGGAGAAAAACATATGTTTAGTTTTTTCTATTTTCTCTAGCTTTGCCTTCATTGTAAAAGAGTTCATTTTTAAATTTAGGTTGGCATAAAATTTTGGCAGAAGAGAGATTTTCTGTGTTTTCATGATCTTACAAAAGAACCACCCCCCATAATCTGCATTACCACAAGGATGATACTTAGCTGTAAACATTAGGTTTTGTATAACATGGATGTGAACAAATTTAGAATTGCATCTATCCACCATTGTGGTAGCTCACAGAATAATTTCACTTTGCTACAAATCTTCTGGGCCATGTAGTTTCACTCCTTCCTCATTCCCACACCCTCCCAAGCACTGAAGTATCTTCTTTTCTTATTCTTTCCATATACAACTACACACTCCTTATCTTTGTCTTCCATTAATTGGACAGTATGAAGCCTTTAAATTTAATTTGACAGCCTTAGCAATATGTATTTAAGGTTTTTCCGTGTGGGTCCATAGCTTGATAGCTCATTTCATTTTAGTGTTAAATTACATTGTCCAAATCTGCAAAGTCTATTTACCCATGCTCCTTATGAAGAATAATTTAGATGCTTCCTTATCTTACATTAATATCCCACACAAGTTTCCCTTGTACTATTGTTATAAAGTATCATCTATCCTACTTCTATTCCAGTACAATTGTTGACTTCATCTGTGTGTGATTTCCACTCCTGAAATCTGTGTCATCTTGATTTGTATGATAGATTGTTATCATTTTTCATTTTTATGTGGCTTTCATCTCTCTTCTTCCTTATAAGAATTTACTTCACTTTGGCAAACAAATTTAGCATCTTGCTGGTTTAGCTAGATTCTGCATTTCATGTCTGGGCTTTCTCCTCCAATAATTTTAGTAAGTCCTTGTCTCTTATATATCACATATAACACTATAATATCCTTTCAATAGGTGTTTCCTACTACATTTGCCAATATATGTCAAAATACAGCATAGTTTCAAAAACATATCTTCTTTAATGTGTGCCTTTCTGTCATTTTTCCATCCCAGCAAATGGCACAACCATCTAATCACTTCCTAGTTCTTGTTTATGCAACAGCTTCTAGATATAAAGACAATTTAACTTCACTTCTTGTGTTTAAGATATGTAGAACTGCATGAAAAATGTATAGGCTTTCAAGTCAGACCTCCTGCACTTAAGTAAGACATAGTACTTAAATGTTTAACTTCAAATAAATAAATTGTCCTCTATTGTCATTTGTCATCTGTAAAGTGAAAATAAGGATAATATTTATCTCAGAGTATCATTTTAAATACTGAATATTGAACCTAGGTCTCATATTTTCTGAGCAAAAGAATCATCACTGAGTCCCACCCAAGGCCTTTGAATAAATTATGAACAAATAAATGAGCTGGTGCATGTAAAAACTCAAATTGATGCCTAGGAAATGATTAATAAATACAAAATATTTATTGCTATTGTTTGGCAAATGGATTTTTTGTAAATAAGATATGCATGAATTTATGTCATAAAAAAGTCTCCTGGAGCTGAGAATTGACTCAGCAGTTAGAGCAATTGTTGCTCTTCTACAAGACCTGGGTTATTTCCCAGAACCCACATGGTGACAAACAGCGAACTATAACTCCAGTTCCAGGCAATCCAACACCCTCTTCTGTCATGCATGAGGTGTCATAAATCAAGTAAAATGCCAGTAAACATGAAAATAAAACAAATAACTACAAAAATATATGATTACCTATCCTTGTAAGCACAATCAAATACATATTAATCTTATGAAATTTCAGAATTATTAGTCAAGTGTAATTACCAGTTAAAAGTAATAAAACACCTTTATTATACTTTTAGTTTTATATAAAAAATTGAGCAGGAACTTTGTAGAGTCTCCATGTCTCCCTTTATATAAATGTGGTTACTCATACCTCAGTGGTTCATTGGTCATTATCATTGGACATTCACTAAGATACTATTACCACATAATGTCAATAGTTTGCAACATAGCTCAAGTTCACTATAGGCATTATATATCCTGTGAGATTGGACAAATTTCAAATAGCGTGTTTCCTCAATTGCTGGATCATGCAGAATTAACTCACTGCCTTTCTTCAGTGCTCTGCCCATTCTCCTGTTTCTAAATGAGAGGGTGCATGTAAAACACTTAAACACTGCCTGTAATAACACATGCTTTCACTTTCTCCATAATTTTGCCTAATCCATTTTATAATACATTAAGACTCTTGAAATATGTAGTCTCTTTAAGCTTGATATAGAAGTATGCATTTAAGTTTACTGAAATATGTTTGTAACTTGTTTAGTTCACTTATATTATTGTTGAATATTATAATATTGACCAGGTATATCATAGTTTATAAATTCATTCCTAAAGAAAATCTCAGATGTCTCAAATCTTGGCAAATGTGAATTAACCTATAATCATTTAGTGTTCACAATGACATTTTCAACTCATTTGGAAACATCTGAAGCTATATTGATATGATATAAACATATAAACATATGATAGCTATATTGCAGAGAAAACTATGATTAGTTTTATGAGACACTGGAATCTATCTTATACAGTGGCTGTACCATTTTATATTTCCAGCAGCAATGAGATAGACAATTGTTCCCACCTTGGCTACCATGTAATGTCAGCAGTGTTGGAATGCTGGCATTATATCAGCTATATATTGCTGTTTTTTTTTTATGTGTACTTTCTAATAAACAAGCATGTTTTCATATGCTGAATCTACCCCTTCTGTACATATTTGTTAAAGTCTGCTTAGTACCTTGTCTACCATGTAAGAGGACTAAAATTAAGGCTCAGTGTTATGTAAATTTTACATGGTAAACAATTTAAAGTAAAATTACTCCCCAAATTTATTTAAACTATACCTATAAAACAAGATTTTGGCAATGGATGGTATATTGATCTCCTTTAGATTTTGTTACAGTTATAGGTAAACATAGCTTAGCTAATTAAAGTAAGAATGAATTAGAACCAATTTTAATAATCTCATAGATAGTCCTCTTACTAAACTATCATACTATACTGGGGTAATACCAGCAAACATTTATTTACCCTTATAAGCAAACAAAGTGTGACAATGTCTTAAACATTATATGCTAACCATGGGTCTGTAATTTAATAAATATATGTCAATGAAATCTAGATAAATTATGTCAAGGCTTGGCTTTACAGCCAGGGGCCCTGTTTAGCAGGGCAGGCCTGAGCTGTTTGTAGCACTGGCTTTAAGCAAGCAGCTCACAGTCCGGCCTGAGCCCAAGCAGACCTGGGCTGGGGCTAGGGAGCCGGCTGCTCCGGCTAGGGAGCCGGCCCCAAGCAGTTTTTAATGGATTCTTGTCACGTTGGGCGCCAGATGTTGATGTAACCAATCGTATTATTAAAATAAGAAACACAGAGCCAAGGTAAAAGAGAAAAGCCGAGAGGTCAGAGCTCAGAGATAAAATCTTACCTCCTGCAGTGCTCCTAGCTTCCCCGAGAGAGGGAGGTACTTCCTGTGTCCCTGTTTAAATAATCTTTCTGTTCTGCCTTCTCATTGGTTGTAAACCCAACCACATGACTGCCTCATCACTGCCTGTAAGTACCGCCCTCCAGGTCTTAAAGGCGTATGTCTCCAATACTGGCTGTATCCCTGAACACACAGAAATCTACCTAGCTCTTCTAACCACCACGCTCTCACTATGGCTCTAATAGCTCTGACCCCAGGGCAACTTTATTTATTAACATAAAATTAAAATAACATTTCAGTACAAATAAAATATCACCACAGTCTACCATGTAAGAGGACTAAAATTAAGGCTCAGTGTTATGTAAATTTTACATGGTAAACAATTTAAAGTAAAATTACTCCCCAAATTTATTTAAACTATACCTATAAAACAAGATTTTGGCAATGGATGGTATATTGATCTCCTTTAGATTTTGTTACAGTTATAGGTAAACATAGCTTAGCTAATTAAAGTAAGAATGAATTAGAACCAATTTTAATAATCTCATAGATAGTCCTCTTACTAAACTATCATACTATACTGGGGTAATACCAGCAAACATTTATTTACCCTTATAAGCAAACAAAGTGTGACAATGTCTTAAACATTATATGCTAACCATGGGTCTGTAATTTAATAAATATATGTCAATGAAATCTAGATAAATTATAGCAATAAATGCAAGCATACAGGCTTTACATTGACTATTATTTAAATAATAGGATTCTGGTGCTAGAGTGAAGGTAAGTAGTAAGAAAAATTAGTGCTCTCTGAGGATAGATGATAGATGATGATGTTGAAAATGATGGTAGTGGATATAAAATATAAATAAATAGAAAACATAGAGATTGATCAATAGATGGAAATAAACTGATTCAGAAAATACTCAACTAACAAACACAAGAATGGGTACATAAACCTGAACTATAAGTCAAAAGCAAATACATAGTCTGTGGCCTAGAAATCAATAGGTAAGAACTTATGACATCCACGATTATAGACACATAAAAATCTCATACATAAAGATGTATTTGAGAATTTGACTTATAAACATATAACTAAATTTATTTGTAATTGAAAATATTTAAAATTCTAATAAAAGCTGTTTACGTTTTTATTTATTTATTTCTCTATTTACAACTTGAGGAATAATAGATACACAAATGGATGATATATTCTATGTAGACACAAAATATTGAGAAATATTTTTCCATATTTAGTGTTGCTTGAAGGATGGATTCCGATAAGAGACACAGATAGTTCCCACAGTAACAGCCCACTGTGTGCTGAAAACCTGTTGAGTCCCCGGGGAATTTCATTCCTCATTTTACTGTCCTTCCCTTAACACAGATTGAAGATGAGCATTGTAAGTATGAACTTTAACATCAGTAACAACGAACATGAATAAATTCTGCAATGACATTGAAGATGCCTGGGAGGGACTTTCTGGTCCATTATACTATTTATATTGCTGACTTTCTGTAAATCGTCTGGATAATTGCAGCAAATTGTCAGTCCCAACTGCAGCTAGCATTGAAAAAGAGGAACCTTTGGTAGGGAAGGTGAATCAAAGCGTTGGAACAGTAAGAAGATGTTACTGCACTCCTCTCTGGCTCACTCTGTGGTCCTGGTTCAAGTTCCAATACTGGGAGGGATGATTTCTTCCAAAGTCACACATGAACTCATTCTGTAATACAGCTTTAGCACCTCAAGTCTGGTATTTGAGACATTTCTATCCATGCTCTGTGTCTCACATTTGGTGAACCAGCACCTTTGATAGATCATTTTCCTTAAGCGATCCACCCATCTTACCAAACTGTCTTCTTCACACATCTTTTGTTGATTGTTTTCTCATATAGTATTGGAGTTTTTCCAAACTTTTTCAAAGCATTAGATAAAATATATAAAAATAGAGATCAAAATTCTTTGGCTGAAATTAATTAATAAGGTGAGCATGTATCATACCAAATTTATAATTCAGATGTTTTTTACTTTTCATATATTATTTTAATGCAATTATTTACTAATTTGAGATAGATATGTAAAAGATAAAATGAGAGTTTTAAAAAAACTTAACTGCATATTGAGTATTATAGTTTCTAAATTATAGTAAAGATATCAGAAGGGTTCTCTGACAGTGTGCCTTTGGGGAGCAGAGGATTTTATGATTTAGTTTTTAATGACCCTTATGATTTCTGAGGGGAGTCATCATTTTTTAATCAGGCACAGCTGCCATTTAATAAAAGCCAACTTTGCTAGGTGAGGTCAGTGACAGTCTACTTAATGGCTTCCTTGGTAGTTTTGTTCACATTTTCTATTAAGCTTATCCACATTTATGGTCATTTCTAACATTTTAACTAACCCTGTTGAACAAGGGAATAGAGTCTACAGTTCATAATGAATATTTTAGGACTAGATACTTTCTTGATTTTCAGTCCTAATGTGAGTCTGAGGCTGTCTTATTAACTTTGTCAGCCTATCAAAAAAGATCAAGTGATTTTAAAGTAAAGAGTTTGAAAGTTTTATGCTAAACTTAACAAAATTATTTTAAGAACACTATTATTTTGTTAGGATATATGGTTATGACAATAACATCACTTGTATCTTTCCTTCACTTTTTGAACTATTTATATCCTAGTAGTATGAAATTTATGTTATCTCACAATGGTTATAATTTCCTCTAAATTGTGTAAGTTCTCTCTTTTCATTAAATTACAGTTTCACAAATGTTTTTTTTTATCCCAAGTATAATATTTCTTGTATATGATGTATGCACATAAATTTTCTAGAAAAAAATGAGTGATGGTTGTTGTATGGCTACATCTTTGTTAGCTTGGTTGTAGAATGTTGCCACAGAGAGTTTGTCAAGCACTCCTTTTGCAGAACCTTGCTGTCTCTACAAGTCCCTATACTATAGAGATTTCTCACAAGTCATAAACGCAAATTGCACTAAGCCAGGCTGTTGAAGCTATGTGTGAAAACGTGACTCTTTTGCTATTAAATCCCAGTCAGAAATGGAGTGTGATTAATAGGCAAAGGAAAACTGTAAGATTCTCACTGTGTTGGCAGTCATGGGAACATTTATCAAGGGCACATCATGAGATCTCTCCTGGAATTATGGTGAATCTGAAGACACTTATCTCTCATGAACATGTAGAGACATGACATTTTACTGATGCTTTCCAGTGCAACTTGCAGTTGGCTATTATGATTTATGTTCTAACTTGACTGAAGTACACCTCAGTTATTTCTAATCAGCCAGCTGGTTCTATGAGTTTTTCTTTTTTATGAGAAATGTCTATAATTGTTAGTTATAAAATTTGTATAAAGGGTTGGCAAGACAGCTCAGGGAATAAGTGCTTGCTGCATGAGTATGAAGACAAGAGTTCAAATGCCCAAACTAACATTAAAGTAGGGCTGATGTGGCAGCCTCCTGTAATCCCAGCCCAAAGGTGGCAAAGGCAAGATCTTCAGGACAATAGTTAGATAGTCGAGCCAGCACTGGCAAGTTCAGGTTCATTTTGGCACCTACCTGAATTAATAGAGTGCAAAGTGATTGAGAAAGAGAGATAATGTCAACTTTGGGCTCCCATATGAACCCACACATGTGTGCCATATATATTTAAGCTTGCATACATTCATATACAGCATACATGTATACATGCAAAATGTATATAATGCATTAAATTGAATATATTGATCATATCTACTATTATAATCCAAATTCTTAATTTAATGATATATACTACAACTTTTGTCTTTGGAGTAGTATTCATAACTAAGAAAAGCTGGCATTGTTCACTAAGTTTAATGCTCATCAAAATGATGCTTTCATTTTACATTAGATGGCACTATGGGTAAAGAAGGAAAACACAGTATATGGATCTAATTTCACTTACTGTTGAGAGAATTGTAAAGCTGCAGTCTTTCCACTCCTTTCCTGGGTCATATCTTATCACCTGCATAACATAAACACAAGAGTCTTGCTGGAAATGCCGTTATGGCTTCCAATGTGTTGTGTATTTTAGTTATTGTTTTTAAATAATCTTCTGTTTTCTCCTCTGCATATCTCTTCAGATTTTAAACAGTAGATGCCAAGAGCACAGTTCATTTCTTGGGTTTCTAGGTCTGCTTTTGTAGTACAAGTTCTGTGAGAAATAATGTAGTTTGATAATGCTTCCTCTATGGACAGCAATAGACTTTGTAGGAGAACGATTTTGCATGTGTTATCCAAATATTAGATTCAGTATGTATTATTTCACTTAGGTCCTCTAGGATAAACAAAAATCCATGCTACTGGTGTGGATGCCCTAATTCTTACTTTCCCTGCTGTGCTTGAAAAATATATGCTGGTAGGGGGTACAAACAGTAGTAATGATGCCACGATATGATTTCAATGTTTACCTTCCGTGGGAAGATTTGGGAATATTCTTTTGCTTTTAATGAGAATTAAAAATAAGCTAGCTTCACTTACTGATACAAATGTTAAAATTATTTTGAATGTTCTGCCATATGGCATCTAAAAAATGGTAGAAATAGATTGCTGATCACCAGATAAATTCTCATTAGAATCTCACCATTTATATCAGAGAACAGACCTATTTCCTTCAGAGCAGTTTGCTCTAAGGATAATTTTCTTGGCTACTATAGAAGGTTTTAGAATCTTATGAATTATTTCTGTTACACTACAAGCGGAATAGAATGCCTATAGTGCTTTCCAAAGAATATGTCTTCAAACATTTAAAACTTTTTCAATAGCCTCTTGGTTCAGATCACAAAATAAGTGCTAAGAATCAAAGAAATAGCATCATTTTATAAACAATTGCCCATGTACACCATAACATTACCCTCATATGCCAAAGAATGACTTCAAATTCTCTGCCTGGTAATGACTGCCACGGCTGCAGACAGTAATATCTAGTCAATGCCTTACCACATAACCTTTCAATGATTTAGAGGTGTGCATTGATCATTGGACTTTAAAAATAAGTTTTATTTGAAGAAAATAACCTAAGAAAAGTGAAATGGATTTTAGATATGTATAGGTCTGGATTACCCTGTAAACTTGTAAATGTAAATTAGAAGTGACTGCCCATGTTATTCCCATTATTTAATATAACATTGCTAGATTTATTCAGAGCAGTGTTTGTTGTATTTTATACAACATATGGGATCATGTTAAATTTGTGTATTATTTTATGTTTTTTTTACTGAAAGTAAAATATTTTTTCTAATGTAAATAAACAGAAAACCATTTAATAATGTTTATTGAACTAACTGATTTTTAACATAAATAGAACAAAAAACAACCAATGTTTATACTGAGAGTAGATAACCTCTTTTACTGATTGATTAATAAAAAGAAAACTGACCCTTAGATGTGAATCCTATGGTTTCTTTTGAGAGACTGAGTTTAGGACCACAGCATGCTGTCATATTTAATATCATATTTAACAAGTTGGAATGTGGATGATTTAATTTATTCCATTAAATAAAAACTCAGCATAGTGAAAAAGGTAAATTCTTTTGTTTTTGCTTTTCGTTGGAACCCGTTTTCAGGTTCCTCGTGGCTTTACCCAGCAGGTCCTCATAGAGAAGGATGATTGGACCATGGGCCTGAGTGCAAGTGTCTGAGATGGTCTGCACTTGGCTGTGCTGGGGGAGGAGGTCTTTTGCTCCACTCCTTGGTGTCTCCATAAATACCCTGGAGCAGAGACTGTCAGGGCCTGTTGGAATAGGTTCCAGACCCTCTTGAGGCTATCCTTTATTTTCTATCTGTTTATCTCCACAATCTAAATCTTTCTACCTAACATTTCCTGAGGCTTGCACTCAAAAAAACTCTGGGGAGCTGTGGGGTTGGTGGGTAAACGCCCTGCAGTTTTTCTTTTCTATATCAAACTTGACTCTATCCTTTATAAGCTACATATTCCTACAGACTACATTTCCTGCTCTGTCAAAGAGTTACTGCAGTCAATGCTACTTTGGGTGACTTGATTATGGAAATTATAATATGCCCTATTGTGGAACTATCTCTAGGCCTTTAATCATTGTCACATTAGGACAGAGTGCCACTAACACATTACATTATCAAGACAATGTGCCATAGAAGAAACTTGGTCATGAATGTTAACAATTTCCCATCAAGTGTTGACATTACTACTCCTTGTATGACAGGTTTTCTATTCTATATCTCTAACCAATAAAAATATTGGTAAGATATGATGTAGCCAGTTTTTAAAGTAAATATTTTTATTAATTTTTTGAGAATTCCATAACATGCATTTTAATCATATTCACATTCAGCTCCTTTTTTAGTTCCTCCCAGATCCATTCCTATCTCTCTTCTCACAACCCCCTTTTTTATTTAATAATCTATTAACTCAAATTTGTGCTATCCATATACTTCTGGGTGTGGAGTATGCTCTACCTACCATGAGCTCATAATTCATCTACTATTCATAGCTGCTCAGAGGTGATGGCTAATGAACATGTATAACATTTTCTACCAAGAATGGGAGCTGATGTGTTTAGTAGGTTGGCGATCTATATAAGATCTGTATGGCTAGTCCACACCAGCACTTCAGACCCTTATCTTGAACTTGTTTGTCTCAATTTATCTATAGCTCTATCCTCCCCAAGACCTTCATCTTGAGACTATGTCTCAAGTTAATCTATAGAACCTATCTTTATGGAAGATGTCACTTGTACTTTGCAAGAGTTTTATGTAGTCATTGTCAGGTCCCAAAAAAAACCTGGAACAAAGCTCATTTGGTATCTGTGGATCCTCCTGGCACTTCTCACCCTTCTCCCTACTCTAAACCTCTCCAGCCCAGGGGTGTATTCACTTCCTTTGCCTCACCTTCTCATTTCTATATAAATTTGCCATTTTGACCTTGTGCTCTCTTGGTCCTCAGTCTGCTTGCCTTCCCTAATCTTCTATATCTCTTCTCTTTCTCTCTCATTTCTTTCCCCTCTCTCTCCTCTCATGGCTGGGTTCAATCTGGACCCTTCCTGATGCCTCTGGCTGAACTCTTCCTCATGTCTACACTAAATTTCTTCTCCTCAACCATTCCTTGGAGCAGTCACGTCCTCATTTTTAATCAGTCATGTCTTAAGCCTTTATGTACATAGGATTGATTTAATTATTACAAGAAACCTTTTTTTTCTTTCCAAATTGTATTGTGCTCAAATATGTCTGAAATAAAATAGCTGGTGTCAGATTCTCATAGTTTGAACCAACACTTGATACTGAATCATGTTGAACCAAATTTCCTTCTTGACTTTCACTGGCTGTCTTGCTTGTAGAGACCCCCACAAATGGTGCCCATGGAGGCCATTCTTATTCAAGCCATCACAATGTTTTTAGTTTGAATACAGCCTTGTCATCTAAACAGAACTGTACAAATTTTAGACAGGTGACATAATTTGGAGGTGGGAGGTATATCCCGTTCCTTAATCCTCTTAGCAAAAGGAACTAAGCACACAAATCTGTCTCCTGGCACAAAAGACATTGAACTTAGACCTCAGGGTATCCAGGTTCATACCCTGAAGCTAGGCCCTGAGCTAAGCAGATATTGTTTTATTGAATTCCTGAAACAATTTAACAAAGCATCATGGGGTGGATTGGCGGGGGGGGGGGGGGGGGGGGGGAGGGGGTTCTCTGCAAACACCTCTAGCAGCAGCATAGCCGTGTGGATTAGAGAGAGACAAGCAGCAGTTTGGTTCCACACAACTCAGTAGACAACGTTGGTTCAAACATTGAGAGTCTGACATCAGGGAACTGATTTTAGGCACAGCATGATTTGGGAAAAAGATAATTAATCTCATGTGCACACCAGGGTTTAAGATATGACTACATCAAGATTCTTGTAAAGTACAAATGATATCTTCCATCAAGATAGATTCTATAAATTAACTGATAAAACTGAGTCAAGGTAAACAATCTCGTGATAAGGGTCTGGAAAAAGGATATCACTGTAGATTGATTGAGACAAAAAAAAAAACAAAAACAAAAAAAAAAACTTCAAAATAAAGCCAGTGAGGCCTGACCATACAGATAGTGCAAAGGTCTTCAGGCTCTTAAACACATCAGATCCCAGATGTCTTTGCAGAAAACATGTTTTACATCTTTCCCTTTCAAGAGAGAACCTGGGTGTTTTTCAGTGTGCTCTAATTTTTAGGAGCTTCTACTAATAAGAATAGTCTTAATGTATTTGGTGAGATGGTTCAAAAGTTATGAACACTTGCTGTTCTTTCAGTAGACCTGAATTGATTCCCAGTACCCAAATCAGATGCCCACAATAGTATGTAATTCAATTTCCAGGGTATAGAATAACCTCTTTTGGCTTCCATTGCATCCACACACATACAGATATCCTAAAATAAAGACACACATATACACATAGAATAAAATAACTCTTTAAAAAAAGAATCTCAGAAATACTATGAGAGTTGTTACTGAGCTATATACAGTGTTTGCTAGGATATGCAGCTGTTTATCTGTTTGAATATTCACAAGATTAATATTGAATAGACAAAAAAGATCTTACTAGAATACTCACATTCAAATTCAATAAATACATTACTGACTACTCCTTTGTGGATTGGTTACTCAAAGATTAGATGAAATCACCTTTTATATAAACACAAGGATTTTTCTTAAAATATGGCTAGAAAATAATCATGTGGTTAGATTTGCAGTCTGATTGAAAAGAAACATCTGCCTTTTAACAAATAGATCTAAAATGATAGCTCAATGTTGAAATTTTTAAAATGTTTAAAATAGAGCACAAAATTTCGTGTTAATTTTTTTTACTTTTTTGTGCTTTTGCATTTATAATATATTCTAACAAGCCCTTTCTTGCTTGCTCTCTTTCAAATTAATTCTCCCTTTTTACTCATTTTTTATTGCATGCAATTTAAATTTTATAACTATGTAATATAGAATAACTTTCATAGTTAATCTTCTCAAATCATTTATTAGGGGAAAACAAAATCACTTTAATGGTGAAAACACTTTTAAATTCTAAACATCAAAACAACAGCAATTACAAACACAAAACAAAAAACAACAGAAACCAACAAACAAAGGGCAATAAAAAACTTCCCTTGGCACATTTTGCTTTTTATTTTCCACAAAGGTTAACTTTACATTTTCTTTCTAATATTTTCTTCATTTGTAAACATTGATTATATTTATATTGGTTTATTTTATATTCAAATGGGGGAATGAAACACTGTTTATTTGATTGCTCTCTCACCTTCTTGGTACTTGGTTGTTTATTAATGATAGAGGCACATACACATACATGAATTACTGTGTGTTTAAAGATCTTTCTTTAATTTTCAATATTGTTTTAAAGAAGATTGATTTAAATAATAATCAATCTTTAATAAAGTTTAACCACTTGTATTACCTTGGCAATCTCTGAGTATAATTAGAATAGTATGTTCATGAGAGATGCAATGTATATAGGTAATACATGGTACTATGTATGTGACTTTATGGAAAGCTATATTCTGATGTCAAGACAGTCTTTTGTTATTAACACAAGGTTATAAAATGATGCTATATTCTTGAGAAGAACATAGAGAATCATTTTTATTCACTCAAAATTATATACAAGACATATAAGTATGATATATATGTGTATATACACATATATGCATTATACACACACTATACTACTATGGATTTAATAATATCCATAAAGGTCATAGATCTTCTAGCCAAAACCCAGTACCAAGCATAAGAAACCCCCTTTGCAGTTGTTGGCTAGATGACTTCAAGAGACTCCCCTAAACAATAAAGGTCATCTCTATTGCTGTTGTTTTCCTCCAGAAGCTGAAAAAGCCTGTATTGCTGAAAATATCACAGACATTTTTGACATAAGATTTGGAGAACTTAAGCTGTAACTGAACCAATTTTTTCTGCTTTGTAGAATGCCTCTGTATTTATTTCCCTTTTGTTACTAACTACAATTCAATTGTGTACATGTGAGATAATTTTATAACTCATTTATCAATTTATGAATATTTGACTTATCCTGTGTGCATTACCTATTCAGCTAATACCTGTGTCATACTCTTTTTTGGTATGCATATTGACTGCATGGAATGCACATAAAGCTCCTATAAAACTTAGGGCAACATGATACTACCACCTGCCAAATTTTAATGACTAAACATATATTTTGGAGCCACATTTCCAAGCTTGCTGTACTCTTCAGTGAAGGAGACTTGCTAAAGCATGGGCAGACGAAGGATAAAATCGCAATCTGGAAGTGTCTGTGATACTATGCTTACTGCATCCTGCTGTCTTATTGGTTTATTGTTTTTCCCTTTCCTGGATTTTCTAGGCAAAACACACTATTCATTCTTCACTCAAATGGGAATTAATCATAGGTAAATTTCTCCTAGTAAATGACAGACTCTGAATCTCCATAAAACAGGTTATTAAGTGAATTCATTTCACTGTTTCTATAAATTGGCCACCTTGGCAAAATCCCAGAGAGATATCCATCCTAAAAATAGCCTATAAAAATTGGCACTAGGCTACTCAGAATTTTACTTTATTTCCTAAACACATAGAACCACACATTCACCTACAGGAATAAATACAAAGCAATGCTTTACTCAGCTTTTTAACCTGCTTGCCGAAATAATAAGATGTCAGTATAAAATTAAGACAACAAAAGAAATGATTCAAATTAGGGCATGTGGGTGTATGAGTGAATTCTGTGGCTTTTGTTGCTTCAGTTTTGATAAACTGCTTTCCCATAAAGCCAAACTGGAATTTTAAGAGATTTCTCTGGAGAGATTAAGGCAGACCATAATACCTCTCTAGGTATCTGATTACACAGTTAACTTACCTTTCTGCCTACTGTGCTCATCTGAGGAAGGCAAGTGAGAGGAGGGAAGATAATTGTAGGGCAGGGAGAAATGTGTAAAAGGATATCTGAGTCTATTGAAATACAGTGAATACTATAAGAAGTTTAATTCATCTTGTATTTTTTTCCTTTTATTGAAAATAGATGTTTTTCCTCATATACTATATCCTAATTATGGCTTCCCCTCCATCTACTCCTCCCATTTCTTTCCCACCTGCCTTCCCATCCAGACCGACCTCCTTCTATCTCAAATTAGAAAACTAACAGCCAGCCTTCTAAGAGATCATGAGGAAGTAAAGTAAGATAAGATGATAAGATAAGGTAAGATAAGATAAGATAAAGCAAAAATTAACAGGTGGAACAGAACAAAACCAACAGAAGGAAAAGAGCCCTAGAGAAGGCATAAGAAAGAGACCCACTGGTTTGTACTCACAGGAATCTCATAAAAACACTAAACTGGAATTCATAATATATACATAAAGGACCTGTAGGGCAAAAAGAGACAAGAAAAGATATATGTGAATAAAAGTATTTTTTTTAAATGAGACATAAGACTGGAACAAGGAACATCCTAGAGATGTCATTAAGTTCAATTTCTGTTGGCCATCTACTGGTGGACATATGGCTTACTCTTAAGAGTAGTTTGCTTTCCCAGTTAACTCCCTTAGAGAAAACAAGAGGTTATCAATTGGAGATGGCTTCTAGGTTAAGAAAGGGGGGCAAGTTTCTACTTCTCTCAGCTCTAGAACTCTATCTGGTGCAGAACTGAGTATGTGGGTCCTGTTCATGCACAGGTATACACATATGCATAACTAAAAACAAACTAGTGTCTTTTTCAAACAGTGCTTTGCATTTCTTGCCTCTGCTCATTCCTTTTAGCAAAAGGAGGAGTGAATTATGTCCTGAAAGTAACACAAGGCAAAGCGGAAGAGCCACTCTGCATCCTTATGGCCCAATCGAGCACGTTTGCCTGGACAAAAAAAAAGGAGATGTGAATCAAACTGAACTCAGTGACTGATTAATTATTCTAAATTCAACTGTTCTACTTCAGAAGGTCCTGATCCTTAAGGAAAAAAAAATATTTTGAACGTCTTCATTGTTCAATGAACGACTTATGATTGGAGCACCTTGCCGTTATTATTACCAGTATGTGAAGTGTGTCATGATGTATGTTTATTTGTTTACTTCTGGAAAGGAAAGAAAGAGACTTTACAAAGACATGGGAATTCAGAGTGTGAGATCTAAGACAGTCAAACATTCTCTGGCAAGCAGAATAAAAGACAACAAACATGGGAACTCATACTCACAAGCACATGTGTACGTGAGAAAACCTCATTGGCTTTTACTGTATAGGATTAGAAATTACCCTGATTTATGAATAATGGCTTTCTGACTGTTGTCTGTTGTCTCAAAAATACCTTCAAATCTGTAAAAAGTCACTTTTCTGGTTGGGATTGAATCACAGTTTGTCTTCTGCTGTATGTGTTGCTAGAAACGTTGGTGAGAAAGGGTGACAGTTGTGAGATATGCTCAATAGTAGATCCTTGGTGACCAAGGTTGCACTCTTCATTCTTTGCAGAGGATTTAAATTCTTTGGAAACATTTATCATTCGAATGCTTCTTTTAAACTGATATGAGGCACAAGGCAGTGTCTTTATCACTACATAATAGAATTATCACAGAAATAACTCAGTTTAGGTGGCATAAAAAAGACCATGGTACAAGGCTTCCAAACAATGGTCTGCATCATTGCTGGACATGCTCCATGATACTCAGATGCTCTTGAGAAATTTGACTTCTGAGAAGTTTTCTGCTTCTAAATCAGAAGGTGTTTCATTTTTAAAATCTAAATGTTCTTACTGCTGAAAGATAACAAAGCAAAATGGAACATTTTCTTTACATTTAAAAGATATATTTATATTCATTTCTCATTGTCCCTCCTTAGTCAAAGTCAGTGAGGCAAAGGTGATAGGAAAAGGAAGGAAAGAAGAACTAAGAACCAAAGACAGTGCCTGGTACAAGCTCTTTGGACTCCTGAGTTGGTCTCACTGTTCTGCAATCTCACACTTCCCAAGAAATTCACTTATGGAATGGGACAGGTAGAGCATCCTGAAATATTCACTATGTATATTCTTTATTATCTCATTTATTAACCTATAATTTTAAAACTAGGGACTGACAAATGTTTGAAATTTTTGCAATAAAAACTTGAATATACTTTTGTGATTTGATTCAGCCCAAGATCATACAGAGTTCAATTATTAAATAAATTAAGATTAAAAGAAATTTTCTGGTCAAAGCATTTTATAGAATCTTCCATCTCATCAAATAACTCTCTGATTCCACTTTAATCGATGCAGTGTATCCTTGTGAATGCACACATATAAATTATTGTTTCATTATTACATTTCCATAAGGGAATTTTATAAAATGTATTTGGTGTCTAGAAGTTTGCTTATTATAAAATGCTCTGTATTTAAATATCATAATTCAAATCTTTCTGTATGCATATGGCCTTGTCCTTAAGACAAATTTCATAAAGTTATTCAAGATGATGGGTCTATGAGTTTAGTATCCTTTGTTACTTTTCAAATCCTCCCACTCAAAAAAATACTAATTACTGATTTATAATTTTAGCAATGTGTGAAGAAGCCCACAGGTACGGGCTTTTGCATTTTCCTATATTTAATGAATCATTTTACTTTCCTGAATGATATACAGAGAAATGTGTTGAAGATTAAAGGCAGATATAAAATCTGAATGAGTTCAAAGAATGAAGAAAATTTGTTAGTCATTTGCTATGAATCCTTTAAATAAGGTTCTAAAGGCACTGAAATTATTAGCAAGAAAAGAAAAAAAAAATCTGGCTTCTAGTACCAGAAACGGGTTCTGCAGAACTGGGAATCATCTCCCATCTGACCAAGCCCTTATTTTTTGTACCTTGTCTTTTGTGATTGATTATCTCAAAATTATGAGCAAATAACATGTGGCATTATGTGAACATACCCAACTATCCCTAAATCATCTTTTTTGCTCTGCTTTCTCACATAATCTGATCACAACAGCTTTGATTTCCATGACTAATACTTCTTGAATCTCTTTTTGATGGGGAATTTTTCTATTATTTGACAAATATTATTAACAAATTATTTTGATACAATTGGTACATAATAAACACTAAGGTTATAAGTAACTCCAATATTATTATGTGAGTTGGAACATGTAATAAAGTCATACTAATTGTGTTTTATGATGATAATGTGGAAATCGAAGTATAACAAAGTCAATTGATTTTCAAAAGTATCCTTTGCTTGAACAACTTATAAAACAAGTGAAAGAAAAGCTATTGTTTTTAATGAAATATTTTAATTGTTCATGATCCATTAAGATTAATTATAAAAAAGTGTTTGAGAATCGTAAGTAAATATAGCACTTTTCAATAATTTTGATATTTAGGCATATTAAATAGTTTCATTAATTGATTTAAGCAGCAGATCTGTCTTAAGATTTCACTTGGCTTTTCTGTGCTTTCTAAATATCCCCACTCTACCACTTTCATGGATAGTGCTGCGTTGTCCTTGTAGCTTACTATTCAGAGCCACAGTTATCAGTTTACTTCTAATATTTTATGCCTTACAAGGCCATTTGCATTGAGAATTAAATATGGCTTCTCAGAAACACATGTTCTACTCAGAGAGAGAGAGTTGAATTAGAGATGAAGACAGATTTTATCAGTTAGCAAAGGACAGAAGAGACCCATTGAAAAATATCTCTTGATTCTTCTGAGATGCCCTGGCAGCTGATGATGACCATGGGTGGAAGGGTTCAGGGTAATTGCAGCAAGGGAACGAATGTGGTGGACAGAGACTCCAAATGTAAAAGAAAACCAGGTTTTCTGCTGATTAGCAAGAAAGATGCTTCTTTCTGCCTTTTTAATCATATTTTTGAGTGTCTTTAAAATAAAAAAAAGAGAGGTAAATAATGATGAATTCCTATTACTCACTTATAATCATTTTGTGTTTTGATTAATGACTATAATTTTGCTGACAGTTTCTGAGAACTAAATTTTGATTATATCAGAAAATAATACATCTTCATTTGTAAGGCTTTTCCTGTAGAAAAAAATTAAGTTTTCCTTGATCTCTATCTAGGCATATTTTTCTTCTCTGTACATAGATAAGCTTCTCTAAGGCACTCATGAATATTTCGGTGGCTCCCATGGGGGTCTGACATTTCAGTATTTCCTGCTGTGCTTGAGAAGGAAGCATTTCAAAAAATTAAAAGCACTGATAAGCAAACCCTTCATTAATAAAACAGACTATTAAGTTTGGAGGTCCTGTACTTAAAATTCCCCTATTTTATCTAAAATTAATTTGCAGGTACCATGAACCCTTTTGAAGTCTGAGGGAAAAAAAAAAGAAAGAAAGAAAGATGAAGTTAAGGGCAAGATTAAAAATAAGACTTCATCTACAGTACATCTCTGCTCTACAGATCATTTTTCCTTTATTTAATAATTAATGCCGGCTACACCAGCATATTTAAATCCTCAACAGATAAGAAATAATTAAGTTAACACCACTCAAAATGATATGTAACATCTCAATCAGTGAGAATTTTTAAGTGGTAACAACGAGAATGAAGCTATTGGAAGCTGCACTGTAGGACTCTTTTCTTTCCTTGAAAGTCAAAGGCACAATTCCATAGATGCAGGAAAGACAGCACTTCAGTGAAAGTGGATCAGCTGCTAAAGCAAGGCATGCTGCTGCTGCTGCTGCTGCCACACAGGGTTGTGCTGTTGTAAATTAAACACACACACACACACACACACACACACACACACACACACACACACACACACACACACACCGCGGCTACGGCTATGTATCTAGATGTTAACTCTACCCCCCTTCATTTCAACAGCAAACTAATAATAAATTATATGAATGAGCTAAAGGCTTTCAATAGTTCCAGTACCACCTTTAATTCAAGGAGATCTAGGACACTTGCCCTCTCATCGTCTTTCACTAGCTCCTGTGTGCTCATTCCTCTTTCCACCCTCCCTCTTTCTGTGTTCTCTCTCTCTCTCTCTCTCTCTCTCTCTCTCTCTCTCTCTCTCTCTCTCTCTCTCTCTCTCTCTCTCTCTCTCTCTCTCTCTCTCTCTCCTGCTCCTTTTATCTGTATCCACATATTCTCTCTTCTCTGCCATTTTGCTGGACAGCTATGCCCCACTTTGTAACTCTGAGGAAACTGTGCATGCACCTTTTACATAAGCAGATACACACTTTCTATATCAGCATGAGTAAAGAGCACATCACACACAAACAAACAAAAACACCAAACAAACAAACAGAAAAAACATCCTGCAATTACAAACCGGCAAACACAATCCTTGCACTGTTTTCGACAGTCATCTAAGGGCTTGTGTATGCCATTTTCATACTTAAATTTTACATCTCCTTTCTATGAAACACAAAAATGTCATGAACCCCAAAAATCCTCTACAAGGAAGAAGAGAGAGCAATTGTTTTCTCTTTACTGGAAACTGTCTTTAGTCCCAACTTTAATTACGTGGTCATGCTTAAATCCTGAAACCTTATTCCATGCCAAACAGATTGTGAAATCAGTGTAGAAGAAAATGACTTAATCATTCTTTTTATTTTTCCAAGAAAGAAAGCCTAGGCATTCCAAATTGCTGGCCTGATTGGTGAATTTCTAAGATGATTTAAGTTTTGGTTACATGCCTAAAGAATGACTTTTCACAACTCCAGTACCCTTTTCAAGTTCAAGGAGATCTAGGCCACTTGTACATATAAACCAATCTCTAGATTTGGTTTCTAGAAAAACTGATAAAAGTACACATCAACCTTAACTTACCACACTACATCATAATCATTGTCTGGACAGTCAGCTATTCTCAAGCCAACTATCCAGTCTAAGCTGAATACTTGGGGCAATTTCAAAAAATGGGCTGATATGCAACTGGCAAGTCTGCTTTCTTCATTCAAAGGTGGGAATGAAATGAAGGAACTCAGGCCTTTCCAAATCAATAACAGCCACCTGGATGCCATACTGTCAAGTGCAGTCATAAAACCTGGTTGGACCCCTAATATTTGGGTAGTGGAGGAAAAAGGGAACTTAAAAGGTCTTTTGCCCCAGTCACTGTTTTTTCCAGGACCCCAGTTCTGGACTCGTGATTTAGTCACACTTTCCAAAAAATCCAAGTCATGTTGAATACAGTTGGTGTAGCAGTTCGATTTCCTTCATTTGGTCATGTTTTTCCCACTCCATGACCAAAGTCAAGTAGTTCTCACACTGACTCAGGATCCATTTTCTCAGTATAAGCACAGGACTATGGAGCACACTATTGCTCTTTGTGTCTAAAGTTGGCCCAGGGACAGGCTGAACCCAAGTTATAAAAAAGGTAGTGTACATCCTTAATAGCAAAGATTCTCTCTTTTCTTCATCAGATTTTCTGCCCTTATAGAGTGTTAGTCATAAAACTCTGCTTATCAAATATATTTTAAGATAAATTCAATTTCAGTTATTTATCTAAGCTACTTAATCAACTTTATAAAACTTATAAGTAATTTTGATCCATTAATAACTCCACTCTTTTCCTGAATATCTCTAAGAAAAGAAAAAGCATAAAACCATTTCTCAAGCAGTGTTATAAAATTATTCTGAATCATGCTTTTAAAAATGTTAACAGACACACATGTGAAATTAGAGGAAACAAAGATGTATTAGTCATGGTACTATAAATAAACAAGTAAATAACAATTACCCACCCAATAGCATTTTTTGTGTTTGCTCGTGTGTGTGTGTGTGTGTGTGTGTGTGTGTGTGTGAGAGAGAGAGAGAGAGAGAGAGAGAGAGAGAGAGAGAGAGAGAGAGAGAGAGAGAGACATAGAGACAGACACACAGAATTTTAAGCATCTGGATCACCTGCTTTTATAGGGTCTAAAAGCTTCCTAGTAAAGCTGACATTCAAAAACCATTCAAAAGAAGGACTTTTCTTTCTTGAAAGATCTCCCCACCTCCCCATTTTCTCTTGGAACACAACTGGCTGGATAAGGCCACTTGCATTAAGAAAAAGCCCATTGCCTATGGTGGGACACCTTGCACAGCCTTGGCACAGGGGGAGGGGCTTTGTACTGCCTCAGCTGAATGTGATGGGTTTTGCTGACTCCCCATGGGAGGCCTTATGTTTTGGGAGTAGCTGGGGGAAAAGGCTGGTGGGGGAGCAGGAGGGGTGATGAGGAGGAGATCTGTGGTTGGTATGTGGAATGAATAAAAAATTTCTTAATAAATAAATAAATAAATAAATAAATAAATAAATAAATAAATAAATAAGAAAGAACACATCAAGTTGACTGTTTCTCACACCTTGACTGCAGAAGCATCTAGGCTAGCCTTTTACTACATATATCAACACAATACCTCAATAATATGTCACACAAAATTATTCATCATATAAAATATTGAAATAACAATGTTGACACATTTTTAAAAGGATTCCAATTTTTGTGAAGATAAAGCTACAGAAATAAAATCAATTAAAAAATGTGGTGAGTGAAAGGATAGTTCAGCTGATAAAAGTCTAGACTTGCAACTAGAAATATAGAAAAACAAGATGAGAAAGATGAAACCTTTCAGCTTACATTACTTGAAGCTTGGTAACCTGTACTTAATTTTGCTGTATACACTCATCATGGAATTCAGTTTCTAAAACTGGAAAATTGCAATGAACCCACTTTAAAAGCAACCACTACCTTTGTCTAATTGTTATTACTTCTTTGCACACGCCTTAAACTCCCAAGAATTAATGATCCACATGAAGCTATGAATGCCGTGTCTCTTTTTCTGTGCAAGGAGCTTGGCCTTTCTATTTCAATTCCAATTTAGAGTCTGTTCAAATGCTATTTCTTGGAAATCTTCCATAAATGTTCATGAATAATATGTAGCTGCCTGTCATCATCTAAGGTTCCAACATATGGCACATGTCCTTAATGAAACAGGCTAAAGTTATTTAAAATATATATAGCTGCCTATGTTCTTCAAATGATTCTGAGCTCCTCTTTATGGACATGCAAAGCACTTGTTCTTTTGTCTAAGTGAGCTTCTGAAATTAGGAGTGCAATATCAATTAGAAACATTGAAAGAAATGGAGACTCTCAGATTTGTGTCGTGCCTTCTAAAAAGCTACATGCACTGTAAAAAGATCTTGTAAGTGATTTGATGAAGTTCTAGCTTTAAAGACACTAGTTTAGATGTTAGTATTGACAGAAGACAAGAGCAAGATTCTATATCAGTAAAAAGATCATTATCATCTTCTAGAACAGCAATTGTCATCCTCCAATTGAGCATCTGAAAGATCTAACACTCTCCCAGGGGTATTCAAACTCCTTTTACTCTTTCAGTTGACTTCTTGAATTCCTCATATTTTCCAGGTTACCAGTTAGGTGTCAATTCTTCATACAAGTCATTTTAAACATATGATAAGTTATAAAATTAATGTAAGGAAATTAAATTTCTTTCCCCTCTCACACATAACTGCCTAATCAGACCAAGTGTTTGTGTGTTGTCCTGTGTGTTTTAACTTGTTTTCCAGTGTCACTGACAAATGCACAGTCACAGGATAGGGCTTGGAAAACCTTCAGTGTCTCAAACATAAAGGTAGTTGTAAAGCATACTCCTTTCTCTCTTTTCCATAGAACTCAATTCTGCTGTTGCTTCTCTAGTTGACATTGGTCATCATGTAAGTGGTAATTGCTTCCTGTTGCACAATGTGGCCATCAGTATCTAATCCAGAACCCAGTCCCTGTCAGGCCCTCAACGTATATTTATTGATTTTGTAAATGAGCGATGAATGCAATTAGATAACTAGCAATAATCCATTGTTAAAGAAGAGACAGTTGGGAAAACAAAAATTGTCCTAGCATTTTATGCAAAACCTGATTATTAAAGGAATTATATGATACAAAGAAATTCCCCCTCTTTTTCTTAATTAGAAAATAATAAGAGAGAATCCAATTCTTCAATGTAAGAAACACAGAATTAAACTTTATATTTTGAAACTAAATTCAGTGTGTCCCTCACCACTCAAGACTGTAATCATCACGAGGCAAGTGCTCAACAGAGGTGAAGGTAATGAGAATAATTATTTGTGTCAGTGAAAAAAGTGGAATGCCACCCTGACCCCAGGGATAATGTTTAGATACTCCCATGTTCAACTAAAATCAAGAACTTAAATCTTCAGACTCATGACTAAATTGTTTACCCAATCCTTACTGAAGGAGATTCTTAGCCAGGGTTAAAGAAATATCTTCTTGAATATGGTAAAAAAATTTCCATTTTAACTTTATGAAATATTGACCCATTTGATATTTTCCTCAGGTACTTGCAGGGGGGATTAGTTTTAATATCATTTTTCTTACTGTATTAGGTATTATTTTTATATAAATAGTTTAACAGCAGGCTACATATTAAATCCTGAAGGATGCTGTATTCTTAGTATTTCTGAAAATAAACAAAGGGTGCAGAAGAAACATTTATGAAAAATGACACACTTTCTTATATGTACAGCTGAAAAAGCAGAAGTTTATTAAAGAAAACAAGAAATGCTTTTTGGTGCAGAAAGATAATGGCCCAAATAAACAGGAATAGGATTAACCATTTGAAAAAGAACTCTCAATCTTGTTACAGTTAGTTTCAGCAGCTCTGGGGACATGTTTAATGATAGATTTAGTATGGGTCAGCCCACATTTGTGCAGTACTTTTAAAGTTAATACCAGTTACAGAGTTTTACTGGGAAGACATTGATGTGAAATTTGCATTGGGAAATGAACAAGAAATGGCCTCCAATCTGCAGGCTGGTAAGGAATGACCAGGTTCAGTAAAGCACTGGAGTCAGCTCTATCAAATTTCTATCTCTAGGCACTATGAAATGCCCATCACCACTGCTCCTCTGTGCTTAGAGAAATACATTTGAAAGGCTACCGAATTATCTTGACCTAATTAACGGGAATAGTACTTTATGTACTCTAAATTATTGGGCACGTGGGTCTGACTATGTTCAGTTCCTATTATTTTGCATATATTTAGCAATCATATTTACTAATTTTTGAAACCTATTTGAACTAGCCTTTTCTATTAGAGGTCAATAATTTGTAATGTTATCATAGTGAGGAAATTGAGGCATGAAGAAAGTATTGGTACATACTCATATACTTTTCTGGGTCCAGCCTGATGTATCCATGGCAAGAATTCACCTGACAACTATCCCTGAAAGAATGATCCATATATTATGATGTAGCTGAAGCATGTTACATTTCATTTTTATGTTTGTGAAATGACAATTTACAGATATTTACTTCCTTGACTTGTTTGTAATCAAGGCAAACAACAGTTAATCTTTCTTAGCAATTCAAATTTGAGAATCACAGGGTCAATACTTCTTACTGCAGATTAGGACATAATTCATAAGTTTTTACCTGTAAAATCTCAGAAGATCTTTTATAAATATGTCCATTTTGAATGATGACTTTTGCTCTTAGGTCACAGCTATTCTTCAGTTATCAAGCAGAACTATGGAAACTACACTATTCAGGGTGTTTTTTAGTTTTCTATACTCTTCTAAAGTTTGGAGGGATGGAACTGTGGCCTTCTGAGCCACCGTTCATTCTGATTTGCCATTTATTATTTGAGCATATTACAGATGCCCCTGTTTACGTTACATGGTCTTAAAACAGTTCAATGTTGTTTTAATACTTTCTTACAAAGCTCGTTGGAAATGATGCTGGAGTGTTCATGTTTAACAGATCAGAAAGCTGAGAGATTCATAGAAGCTGATGATAAACACTCAATTTCATGAGAGAGGAATGGAGGGTTCCATTGCCCTGCATTGCCCTCCAGGATGCTCAGCTGAAAAGCACTCAGAACTCCAGTCTGTCAGGGAGAGGTCTGTGATTCATTTGCAAAATTTCCCCCTGGGATTGAGAGATTCTTTCCTAGAAAAAGTCATATATCTGTTCAAAATCTGCTATTTGGATATTTTAGGCCTACAGAACTCCATCAATATGTATTTTCTGTAAGATTTTATAATTTGATTCTGATAACTTTTGAAACTTGTTAATTTTCAAGGTCATGCTATATTTTAATTTTGTCCTTCAAGGTGCTAACTAACCCTTCTGGTCTTATGTTATTAACTAAGAAAATGAGCATGTTTTGTGATGATTGATGGAACTGTGAAACAGCACTCATCCCACTGCTACCCCCATTTGTCATGTTCCTGTCTCCAAGGCTCAGCCATTTGGAATACCACTGTGACAACAAATTCCTGACATGGTTAGCTCATTTCTCAGCTTTCTCAATTCCTTCTGGACATACAAGGATATAAAGTTATTTCAAAAATCCATAGACATTTTCAATTGTTTTATTTATTGGTGGGATTATGAGAATGGCCAAAACCTTCAGAGAAGTACAATTTCAATTATACTAATTATTGATTATTAAATTCTTTATAATTTTAACATTTGTAAAGGAAAACCACCTATCACCTTTTTCCCAATGAAATTATTCTCAATATTTGATAATTCTCTATTTGGTCATAGATATTTACACTTTTTATACAAAATGTGACATAAACTCAAGTGTTTGCTTACTTTCCTGTTTGTAAAATGAATCTGTATCTAAAATTAGACATTCTTTTTCTGGACCGTTTTCTTGCTTAAAGTTCAAAATATCAATGTAATAAAGTTAAGTCTCTCCATGTGTTAATCCACCAAGATATCTTATAGCTACATAAAACACTCTCACATTTTATATAGAAAATTGATGAGATTCTAATGATGTCAGTTGATGAAGTAATTCCTTTTTGCAAAACAATTTTTACATTTTATGTACAGATACACTTGCAGTGTACATTCTGGGTATTCATTAAACCTCATCTTTTTTGTTAATACTATTGTAGCTATCTGTTTTTATTTTGGTTTGGTTCACTTAATTTATTTTGATACGCTAAGATTTGTTTTATTTTTCTCCAAATTTCCCCAGTTTTCCTAAGTTGACAGCTCTTCTTCTCCTGTAGTAGGAAGGCTGATTTGCTCTGTGTGTCCCTAACAACTTTTTATTTTGACACTGCAGTTGGAATTTGCCTAAAACCAGGCTGTCCAAATCATCACACAATATCCTGCTCATGTTCAGAAAATCTGACCCGAACTTCACCTTGTTCCGTACCACTGCAATTAATTTACGCTTCTAAGCATTCTGGGGCTCCCGCGTTTTGTTTTCTAGATGGTTCAGAACAAAGGTTGAGTTGGAAGCTATCCACTACAAGCGATTTAGAATTTAATTAACAACCAAGTTAAAAGAGAGGGCAGTGCCCAGTAAGCTGACAAAGAAAGTTGTGGCTGTGCTGAAGCTGATAAGAAAGAAACTGGTAGTTTTAAATTGAGATCACCACCAGCATTGCTGTGGGTTTCGGCAGTGACAAACTGTGGTTACAGATTCCAACAGCCCCTGATGAAAAGCTCTTCCCATTCCTTAATGCTTTATGGGAGAGCTGCAGCTACTTGGAATATTTTTCAAGCAGAAAGCCATCATCATGACAACAGCAGAGTAAAAGAGGCCAAAAAAAAAAAAGGAAGAAAAAAATTCTTTCTGGTAGGAAAATAAAGACATCTTAAGCTTGACTTCAAAAGCTCTCTACAGCAAACAGTAGCTGTGGAAATAGCGTTTCATCTTTGCCTCTGGGATATTATTAAGCTTTTTTAGTAGCTCTGACTGCAGGAGAAAGGATTACAGAAGATGCTGCTGTGTGGCTGCCTGCCATACAAATATCTGGAAAAGCTGGGATCATGGATTTGTATTCGGGCCTGTGATTAGCAACCCCGAGAAACTGACCTAGTAATGAATACCGCAACACACTCCGTTTCGTGCCGTACAAACAAAACCACGCAAGATACTGCCATTTCTTGCTGAAATGTCAACGACTTATCTTTGGTCAAAGTTTGCAAATCACACTGGGAGCAGTTCAAACCACACCTGCTAATGGTATGTATAATCCAGCAAGGTCATTTGCACTGCTTTAGTTACAGTCATGAAGACATTTCCACAAGGAAACCACACTTCTAGAGGTTAAAGCTCCATTGTATAAAAATCCACGAACAACTGCAGGAACCTATGCGATCCTGGTGAGGAAAGGATGCCATTTCCCCTAGAACAGAGATTAAGAAATCAAAAGGAATTAATAGTCAATGTTGCCTTGTCAATACTGTTTACTTCAATTGGCTGTTTGATATGTTTTATCAATATAGTTGTTCATCTGAATATCACTATCTGTTTAGTATTGGTAGGTAATTGTTGATTTTGCAAAAGAAACAGCACACTGAGCCCATTTTTAGGCGTGTAGAATGCCTTGAAACATGTTTTCAAAGATTTGCAACTGAAATTGGGTGAAATTTATTTTCTCAGAGTAAATAATAGTCACAGACTGGCTAACCCACCTGAGAAATTAATTAAAATAATGGTTAATAAATAATTATTATGTGTCTTTACAGTTGGTACTTTGTTCTTATAGATTAGAATGTGAAAATGAATCTAAATAGTAAGTTATATGCATGTGCATAATATTAGCAATAGATAAAGCAATATGTTCATCAGGCAAATATTTCTTCTCAAGACTGCAAGGACACAGAATGGTGGTAGACAGTTGAGACATAGCCACAAGGTACTTCCAAACAGAATGAAATCATTCAAAGTCAAATTAATGTTACCTTCATTAGTTTTGATAAAAGCTCATGTGTTAGATCACCCATCTGTAGGCACAACTCATTGAAGTTTTTTTAAACTTTCGTAATTAGATCTCCACAAGACAAGTTTATATTACAATCTTCCCATACTATGGAGACTCTTATGATTTGTTTACCTCAGCTCCACGGTATGTTTGTGTAGCTATATTTACCCTCAATTTTAATTTTCTCTTGTTCATTTCAAAATTGCAGTGAATTTACAGTCTCTACTATCACTGTGAAATAATAGTGATTTATGGGAAATCGAGAATCCATGGTAAGTCTACCATAACCCAACTTACCCTGAAGCTCTGTGCTTTTAAATAAAAACATTGCACACATATAGTCTTGTATTTCACTGTCTTGTAGACTGTACTTAATCCATAAACACTAAGATCGGACCTTGCATTTAAGAAATTAAACAGAAATTCAAGTAAAAGTAAAAACTAAAAATACACTTAATTCATGATCTGAAGAAAATGATATATTTTTTAAATGAAATATTAGCTCTAAACTATATAAATTTACTGAAATTGTTATAAAACTCAGATTTTCTAATTATTTTAGTTTTTCATAAAACCCTTTGAAAATGTAAAGTTTGTTTTTATCAATCATCTGATTTAGAAACAAGTTCAATAATGATTTAGCATTACTCAAGCAGATTAAATGTTGTTTTTAAATGCATCAATGCATATTAATTTTGAATGATAATTAAATGATCTTTAATAAGTTTCAAATTGTACCAGAGTTTTTTTTAAAAAGAGTACTAGGGTTTCTTTTTCACAAGTAACTGTTTGCATTCCATCTCTTGACATGATGCTTTAAATACCAAGGTGTTTGAATGAATAATAAATATAAATATAAAATGAATAAACAATCTGATGCCAGCAAAGAGACACATAAATATTCAAATGAGGTAGCTCTATGTTGTGTTTATTTTATAATACATTTTGCATTTGGCCTAGTCAACAAATAGACGAAAACAAAAAACTAAAATATTGCTCCACAGGTGAGGCTTTATTAGTTCCACTTCCTGATGAAGTGTGTAACCCGGGCTGCTACAGCCCAGGAAGATGATGTTTCTGCCTCCACATTTTACCCGGTACATATTGGGGATAAAATGTTTTTTCCAAAGTGTTAAAATGATTCTTTGTATCAGGAAAACAAAACCACACTCTGTATTTGATTTTGCTGTGGCTGTTCTGCTCAATTGCATTCATGCTCTCCTCTGAGACCTGGCTGGACAGTGTCCTCGCTGCTTGGCCTCACAGATTCAGAGCGCTCGCCATAGGCAGCCTGGTTCAAGGGATTTTACGTCCGGGATCAAGGCATGGTGCAAGTATTTTATGGCTCTGAACTATAAAACTTCAGAGGAAGGTGCTTATTTGTATGATACACTAGGAAATCCAAGATATATAATCAGAAGTGTAGACTCCATCAGCGGTTCCCTGTTTGGCTGGGAAGGTCAGAAGTCAGGCTGATGAAATGTAAAAGGCAGAGAGTTGAAGTTTTCCTCCAGCTGTGATCAGATGTTCACAGGATTCCAGCTGAGGTAATCTTTAAAGGAAACATGGCAGAGCTTTGGAAAGCTTTGTGATCATGACCTACCAGTAGCCCATAGACTCATTGGAGGGGCCAGTACATGCTAGCCTGTGGTCAATTTTTATCCTTCTATTCTTAGATAGTCTAAAATTACAGACCTTAATCTCTGAGGTAGGACTTTAACTCTCACCATGCAGAGGTACCAAAACTACAGCACAAGGGATTTTGTCTTAAAGTAAGGAAGAAAGGACTTACTTTGTTATCTCTTCAATGATGTTCCAAACTTAGTAATAGTTTCTGCTTTAAGGTTATTTATAACCTATAACATGATTGCAAACAACAGAAGATTCAAATCTCAGCATTAATGAGGAAACATTGTAAATAGCCCCTTCTTTTTCCTTTAAATACATTAATTTCTTTTATTCATGTATTTCAAATCACAGGCACATAGAGAAACTAAAAATGTGAGCATTTGCCCTCTTGAGTTTTGATGCTGTTGCACCATGATGCACTTATATTTCTGGATACCAAAGGGTAATTGCAGTTACAGTGTGAGGCACATGTCCTAGGTGCACCATAGTTAATATCTCAGAGAATGAATAAGTGAATGACTTAATTATTTGCCTCTCTTCACAAACCGTGATCTGAAGAAGGCTTTCCAAGTATTTAATATAAATCTTGCTCACAGTACACGCTAACTATTACTGGCAAGAAGAGAAGAAGAATAAAAGAAAAAAGGCAGGGGAAATAAAAAGGGGGGAATGAATTGTTTTTATTCTTTTACAGTATCTAAGGTAAAAGGAGTGTTTGTTGAGTTTGACCAGCTCCACTTTGACCTTTATCTCTTACTTATAATTTTAATGTATTTTTCATTTCTTTTTTTTTATAATCCTATCATCACTCTTCCTTTCCCACCAACCCTGCTGTGTGCACCAGCCCTGTTTTCATTCAAATTCATTACCTCTTTGTTTCCATTGTTGTTGTTGTTGTTATTGTTGTTGTTGTTGTTGGTGGTGGTGGTGGTGTGTGTGGTGTGTGTGTGTGTGTGTAGTTTACAAGGAATAACCGTCATTTTCTGGCAAGTAACTATAAGATACATATAGGGTTTTTTGCCTCGATGTTATATCTATGGCAAACAGGAATACTCAGTGTTGTTGACCCTCTCTAAACCAAGACTGCTCACATAAGCCTTTTCTGAAGCATTCTTTAAAGCATACCTAGTAACAAACATGTTCACACAAAATCAAAATTGTATTTACTTCCTTGTCCCATGAACTGATGAAAGGCAAAGGTCAGCACACATAATTTCTGCTACCAATTTTAATGTTCCAGTTGATGGAATTTGGGCAGATGGTCCCTGTTTATCATCAAATGCAATATTTCATGAATTTTGTTTGTGTGTGCAATATCCAAGTGCACATAAATAGCTTTTATGCTGAAATAAAAATAATTCAACATGAAAAATTTAAAACTTAGTAAAACAGAAAGAAACAAACAAAAAATTCCATTGGATTTCCTATAAATAACACAAGTCCAGAGAAAGAGGACAAAACACTAAGAACCAAAGAAAGAAAGATGACACAAATGCATCCAACTATTTTTTTAAGTATATAATGAAGCTAAGAAGAGAGCTTCAAAAATGAATCCTGACCCCTTTCTTTCAGGATATGGTTTCATAAGAGTGTGCATTCAACTATTCTGAAGTTGTTTTATGGGTGTTGTCAGAATGACATGTACTGCAATTGAGCTAGTGTTCTTATTATGGAAGAAGAGAGAGGCACCCAAGTACAGCCAGTTGAATGGTAGGCAAAAACAAAGGTTAAGCTACAAATAACACTCTGGATGTGTTAAGTACATAAATAACATATGCATATTCATGTATTTATGGGGTTATTTGTTCTCTGAGGTTCAGAGATATTCCAATAAAAATAAAGGCAGATCTTGATTTGTAAGTATGACTCCCAGTAAAGGAAGATTTTTCAGGAGCTTGTGATGATTTTTCTCAGGGCTAGAAATTAAGAATGCAAAATTTTTCAGGATGCAAAAAGTACTTGATAATAATTGTGAAAAAATAAAAGAGCCAAAGGTATAAACCTATGCTGTGGGATGTTCTGTATGGCAAATGTGTTGCTCTGATTGGTTAGTAAATAAAACACTGATTGGCCAGTAGTCAGGCAGAAGGAAGTATAGGTGGGACAAGGAGGAGAAGAATTCTGGAAAGTGGAAGGCTGAGTCAGAGACACTGCCAGCTACCACCATGACAAGCCGCATGTGAAGATGCCGGTAAGCCATGAGCCACGTGTCAAGGTATAGATTTATGGAAATGGGTTAATTAAAGCTATAAGAACAGTTAGCAAGAAGCCTGCCACGGCCATACAGTTTGCAAGCAATATAAGTCTCTTTGTTTACTTGGTTGGGTCTGAGCGGCTGTGGGACTGGTAGGTGACAAAGATTTGTCCTGGCTGTGGGCCAGGCAGGAAAACTCTAGCTACAAACCTATGCTCTAGGTTTGAGGAAATATGTGACAATGTAAGCATAATACTAAGATAATATCATGAGAACTAAAAATCTAAATTTATGATAAAATCAATTCCTTAACTCTATATCTTTCTCTTAAAATTGGTGTTGTAAAGCCTTGTTGTTATAGACAAACAATACAGGATGACCCTGTTAAAGTTTGAATAAGTTAATAAATCAGAAGTTATTTCCTACTACCTGTTATTCTATTAATCTACTATAATGAATATTTGATCTTTCAAAAGAAATCTAATTCCTTGGTCCCTTGCTTAGTCCTTTCTTTTATATCTGACTTAAGACCATCATTCTTTCCCTTGAAATGTCATATACTTCTCTTTATTCTTTTGATAATCAGAGAAGTCCTTATCTGACAAGTATGCTCAGGAAGCAATTCAGTATACTGAGCCAAAATGTTTCTCTTTGTGTGTCTGTATAAACTCTTGTTTCAATATGGTCTCTATATTTATTACAATCCTGCAGAGAGAAAGGGCATGAAGACTCCTGAAACTGCTTGCTTTGCCTTCAGGAGCGTACCAAGGCTTCTCTTTAATTCTATCTATCTATCTATCTATCTATCTATCTATCTATCTATCTATCTATCTATCTATCTATCTATTATTATTCATTTTTACATACCAACCACAGATCCTCTCTCATTCTCCTACCTCTCTCCCCACCCCTGTTCTCCCATATCCCAACCCAACACTCATCCCCTTCTCCAAAAGGGTAAGTTCTCCCATGGGGAGACAGCTAAGCCTGGTACATTCAGTTGATGCGGGACCAAGGCCCTCCCAACTTTATCAGGAGTGAGTAAGGTGTCCAGCCATATGTAATGGGATCCAGAAAGCCAGCTCATGCACCTGATCACATTGCCAGGGCCCCCTCAAACAGACCCAGCTACACAACTCTCTCCTGTATGCAGGGAGTCTAGTCTTATCCCATGCAGGTTCCACAGCTGTTGGTCTAAAGCTTGTGAGTTTTTTTTCCTCATTTTGTTTCTTTTACTTTGATATGTTTATATAATCATGGAAGACTTTAGAAAAAGTATGTATCATGAAAATACTTCGTGATTCAATGATTAATATATATAAGGAAATGATTTTGTGTATAAATTAAGCCTGTGAGAGTTGCAAGTTGTCAGAACAGGACAAGCCATACTGAGATGTGCTTCCTCTCTGACCATCCCTTGTAAAACAAAACAAAACAAGAATAAGACAATAATTTATATATTCACATTAATATAGAAAGATGTTATAAGAAAAAGATTATATATATACATATATATATATATATATATATATAGAGAGAGAGAGAAAGATGGTGAATAGATTAATACATAAGTAAAAGGAGAACTGTAATTTTCTAGTAAAGTATCAACTTATAAATGGGGAAGAAACAGTAAAGATGCAAAAAAATTAATTTTTTTTCATGACTGGCAAGAATTATCAAAGAATATTAACTGTTAACTGTAGCCATGAAGACTTGTGAATAGTATTCAATGATTAATTTAAAAATTAGCAAAATAACATGACTCAACCTCACTTATTATCTATGGACCCTAATGACAGATTCCTAGTACCAATAATTAACCTATATAGTCTACTAATACTTTATATTAACAGAAGTAAATCTCCATTCCTTTCATGACTTCTCAATTTTGCCTAGTTTTACATAATATAACATTCTTCCAAGTAGTGACTACATTTGAGTTTTATTGTCAGGTAAGGCCTTTTTAAAAAAATATCAGCTTTTTTTCCCCACAGGCTTAATGTTATTTAAATAGATGGTTAACCTAGGAAAATTCCAAGGTACAAGCATCCATCCAGGTTGAAAAATTAAACTTCTGTTTTTCATAATTTGCAGAATTTCAAGAATGGTTGCAGCCGCCATCATTATCATCACATTTATACAGCTCTCACTATGTGATCAGAGCATCAACTAAATACTAAACTAAGTCATTTGCTACAAGTTATTTAGTTTCAAGAACACAGATGAATAGGCTTGCATCTCAACCTGTAATGGGACAGGCCCATAGGGTTGAGGAAATTTGCTCAGACTAGTAGCCAAGGCATGCACATAAAATACTCCTTAAGAGCCAATCTGGAGTCTGCCTGAGGGCCTAGCAATAGGACCTGTCAGAGTTCCTGGTCACTGTCAGAGTTCCTAGTCACTGTCAGAGTTCCTGATCATGCACAGTCAATGAGGGATGACTACATAGACTGGGTACTGGGAGGAGGGTATATAAGGCCTTCCCTGTTATTTAATAAATGAGTTCATTATTTGCCTACAACAGACTCCTGGTGTCTGTGTCATTGATGCTACACCTTCTCACCCCCTCCCCCAGGGAGCCCTTAGAATCCAATAACACCAACCAAGGGAAGCTTTACTCTGCTGACCTGCGTCTTTGTGAATGATTTTATTTTTCAATTGCTTAGATATAAGGAAAGTATAATAATATGTAAGGTAAATAGCTTCAGAAATTTACACATAAGTTAATTTGCTTACCTCCCAAACAGAATTGCAATACATGGACTGTTGCTCATTTTAATGATGGCTATAATACCATCTCTTCTTGTTGATATCACAGATTTTGGTCCTAGGGAGCTGAAAATCTTTGCATTGAAGCATATAGAATCTGGACTCAGGAGAACCAATTTCAAACACAGACCATGATGGTTTTAGGGATGGTTCTTACTTTTCTCATCAGCAGAGACTGAAAGTACCACTCTACTTGTCTGGTTTTGAAAGGATCAAATTACAAGAACATAGATCTCCAGTTTTCCATAAAATATAAAGTAATGACTACTTGTTGCTAACAATTGGATGATCACTCAGGAATACTCCTTTGTATAATCACAGCATCCCTTTATTAAACATTGGAGGAGAATCTGACAAATCTCACACTAACAGCATATTTTTACAATAATATGTGATAAAGACCATGGGTGGTGCAACCAGCATGAACTATATTGAGAAAAATCTGAAACTAACCTTAATGTGAGGACTTTTTAAAAATTATTTCATAGAAATAGTTTCAACTCTATTACAATTGTTCTATATTTTTTTAATTATGTATATATTATTATAGCACATCATTCCCTGCAACAGCCTAAAGGAATTCTGACAGATCTGAAACTCTGTATGAACATAGACTTAAATTTTCACTAGAAATTTAAGTGTTCTTCTATAAGCTTCTACATGCTGTACAACAAATAATAGAACAACTATAAATCACTTTAAAACTTGGGTTTTATATTATAGAATAATGATAGAATCTATCAAAATTGCTCTAAGACATTCAGTTCCAAATAGAATGTAGGATGAGTATTAATTGGCTATTAACCAGATAACATTTTATAATCTAAATCTATTACTAAATGGCAGAGCAAAATGGAAAGTTCTAGTAATTAGTATATATGATGAACGCCATCAAAATAACATTAAAAGACAAAAAAGAAACCAAAGTTGTGAGATAATTTTAATAAGTAGAAGTGAAAGTAATTAATGACAATTAAAATTTTGTATTCTAATTTATAACAACCAACCAATAATAGAATAGCACAAAAATGACACAAACATATTTCAGAGAAACTAAATACAAATTAGATATAAATATATAGAAACTATGCAAGACTTTCTACTAGTCAGAACTTTTCAGATTAAAATAGCTAGCAGTTATTGTGATTTACAATCAGATTAGCAAAATAATGAAAATCATGTTTGTGTGCTGTGCCTGGCTCATCCACATCTTCTGTGGTGAGAAGGTGACTGTGTACAACCTCTGGAAATCAATTTATCAGCTCATGCCAAGGATTGTAAAAAGGTCATAGCTTTTCATACAGTAATTTCCCTTTTGAAATTCTATTTCAAGGAACTAATAAAAAAGTCTGGGCAAATGTTTTACTCCAAAAATTAAAGTCATGACATACTTATAAAAGCAAAAAAAAAATATTGTAAGCAATTTATATGATATTTGGATTAAGTTGATAATTAAAAAAGTTATAGTGGATGGGGAAGAATCTGTGGTAGTAGTTGACATATTTTAAGAAGTATTTAGTAAATAAAACAATGAGACAAATCTATGTCACCTACCTAATAAAGCATACAGATTGATTATGAATAGAGACATCAAATACTCAAGTTTAGAGACTTATGCATATATATAACTTTTTGTATCAGGTAACTTTAATACATTTTTATTTCCCTGTGAGTCTCAGATTCTTTACCATCTGTTGTGTACCCTAATAAAATTTGCCTGAAGATCAGAGAACAGAACAAGCCACTAGATAAAGCATAGATGCCAGGCATGGTGGCACACACCTTTAATCCCAGTACTTGAGATCTCATGCTTTTATTTGGGAAGCACATAGGCCTTTAATCCCAGGAAGTGATGGCTGGGTGGAGAAAGGAGAAAGGAACTAGAGGCTTTTCAGCTGGAGAGCTTTTGGCTAAGGATTCAGAGACATTCAGTTAGAGGATTTGTGGAGTTGGTGAGGTGAGACGTGGCAATGGCTTGTTCCTTTTTCTCTCTGATCTTTCAGCATTAACTCCAATATCAGTTTCTGGGTTTTTTTGTTTGTTTGTTTTTAATTATAAGACCTTTAGAAAATTGAACAACATCTAGCACTATAACCATATATATAGGATTTGAAATATACTTAATTATAAGTAAATAAAATTTAACTTATCCATCACATTTAATTTTTCATTATATATTTATTTGTTTATTTGTTTTGAGAAAGAGAGTTATAAGTAAATAAAATTTAACTCATCCATCACATTTAATTTTTCATTATATATTTATTTGTTTATTTATTGGTTTATTTGTTTTGAGAAAGAGAGAGAGAAGAGTGTATGTATGTGTGTGTTTTTCTGTATATCTGTGTATCTGTGTGTCTGTCTGTACTTGATAATAGCCATGCCGGGGTGCCCATGTACTTATGTGACAGACAGAGAAAACTTGTAGAAGCCAATGTGGGTCCCAGGGATTCAACTCAGGATGTCAGGCTTAGCAGTAAGTGTCTTTAAGTGCTGATCCAACTCATGAGACTTCTCACATTTTAAAACTGAGATTAAGTTTACTGACAAAGATACATTTTTAAAATATAAGTCACAAAAATCTCATATAAGATCACATATATGTATACTTGAAACTATATACATAAAACACTGCTAACCAATATCTATTGCTTTGGCTAAGAAACTGTAATAATCATAGCCAAATTCTTTACATCACAGCATTCTCTGTGAAACTGATGATAATTGCGATAGTTCCCCCTCATATATTTTGTTTGTATGGAGATGTAATTACTAGATTCCCAGAACTTAGTACCATGAACTTTTGCCAACCTCTGCTTGCTGTTCCCAAGTGAAATTTGTAAGTCCATAATTTCTCAGTGTCCTAATACCTGCTCTGTCATTACTGTATTCCATATAAATACATCTCACATAGTGAAAAATGGGCTGTATATAAACCCGTATTTTACCCAACTTTTTCTGAAAAAGAAAACAAAACAAGAGTAAAGAGGTGGTCTCATCTTTACTGAGATTTTCATTAAATCTCAAGTTCTTTCTGCATTTGCTCCTGAAGCAGCAGCAGCTTCTCATCCTCTTTCTCCTCTTCCTCCTCCTCTTTGTTTCTTTTTTTCTTCTTCTTTTTCCTCTTCCATGCTCATTTTATCATTTTCAAACATTTGCCTCTATTGAGTGCAAATGTGGAGGCAGGATGACTTGGCATCTTTTGTTCACATGGACACCAACAATTGTACACCCCAAACCATCATGCATAGGTTTAGTAATAACTAATTCCTAAAAGTAAAATGGTATTGTTCTACAATCTCATCACTATAAACTGAGACCATATATGCCAATTAGCATGTTAAAATAATGTTAGAAAAAAAGTAACAGAACAAACAAATTACAATATATACCAGACTTAGGCAGGGTACAACACTCACATCTGCCCTCCATGGAAAGGAAGACATCTAACACTTCAATCATGACATCACCCACTGACCTGACATCAGACCACTGGCAGTGTATGCCAAAGGGTCAATTGGCAAAGAATTCTTGACTGTTTTGGGGGCTTCACCTCAACTCAGTCCTCACTGCTTCTGTGACCAAAGGATGGATGGAATCACTTGGCCATACTTTCTTCCATCTGGTTAGTCCCTCACTTTACCACTCCAGCTCAATTTAGCTTGAGGCAGAGCTCAACACCTCAGCTCTGCAGTCCTCATTGCTCAACTCTGTCTCTACAGTGGCTTTAATTGTGGTTATTAATATCTTATGACCTTCAGTGACTCTCTTCCAGTCTCTCTTAGGTCTTTACCTCTGCCTACAATAAGCTGTCTTTGAGCTCTTTAGCCCGTTTGCAGCCATTCTTTTTTTTTTTTTTTGTTTTTGTTTTTGTTTGGTTTTTCGAGACAGGGTTTCTCTGTGTAGCTTTGCGCCTTTCCTGGAACTCACTTGGTAGCCCAGGCTGGCCTCAAACTCACAAAGATCCGCCTGCCTCTGCCTCCCGAGTGCTGGGATTGCAGCCATTCTTTTACCTGAATGTATACATATTTAAAGATATAGTTACTTGGTCATGTGTAATCTGTGATATCAGAGTTGCTACTATCAATTAAGACGAAATAAAAGTAGCTGTGTTTACCAAGTCCAGGAACCAAGAGAAATTAGGAGCAGTTAACAATTTGCAGCCAATGAAAACATCATAGCATTGAATTTGTTGTTGTTCAGTAAACTCTGAGGTAAAAGACAAACATTTGTATTTCTGGGATAAATTAATCATGATGTATTATGTGGGCATTAATATGTGTATTTAAATCTGTTTTCTGTATATGAAAGAAAAATGGAGAACTTGTTGGTTTGAGTCCATCTTATTTTATTTGTCATAATAATATTCAGTTCTATCAATTTTAAAAAATATCATAGTTTATTCTTCTTTACAACTGAATAAAATCCCATGGCAAATATGAGACACATATTTTTTTCACTCATATGTTGATGGGGATGTTCAATATCTTGGCTATCAGGGAAAGTAAATGAAGATGTGCAGATATTTCTGTGGTGTGCTGACTTAGTGTCTTTGAGTGTATATCATAGTGAGGTATAGCTAGATGATATGAAAGTTCAATACTGTATTTTTGAGAAACCTCCACACTAAGATCACACTAACTACACTAATTTACATTCCCACCAGCAGTGTATGTGTTCCTCTCTTTTTCCATGCCTGTGCTAGGCTTTGCTGTTTTTTTGTTTACCTGAAAATAGCCATTCTATCTGGTGTAAGATAAAATCTTCAAGCATTATTAGTTTGAATTTGTCTAATAGTTAAATTTGTTGAGCTTACATACACCTTTTCAAATACATATTGGTCATTTGTTGTTCTAATTTTAAGAACCATGTGTTCAATATATTAGCTCAATTATTAATATGTCTTTTATAACTCCTATATATTAATACCCTGTCTTATATAGAGTTGGCAAAAAATTAAGTTATTGAATAAGTAGCAAAACTTTGACGTGAATCAATCCATTAATGACCAAGCTTATGCCAATTAATTAGTGCTATGATTACCATCAAGCAACACACAGAAATATGAAGAAATGAAGTGACAAGATTCATATATCTCAAATAGGTAGTTTAAATCTAGATACTTAATTACTTCAGTGATAGTTACATTATGTATAAAGCCAGGAATGAAATATGTTTGAATCAATTTGAGAATTAGTAATAATATTTCAATTATAAATATTGTGGTACATATTTGGTTGAATGATCTGCTATTCTGACGACGATTTTGGATTCTGAACTATTTCCAAAATCAGTATATTTTGTGTTTGAAATTTTTCAAATTATTTGTCAGGGTTTATAATGAAATGAGTTTGATTCCAAAGATTGTTTCATGCATCCTAATTTTAGGAGTGGATTTTTTTAATCGCAGTTCAGTAAATTTAATTACCTCTCATCTGCCTCTAAGCAATTATTTTTATTGTACAAAATTGCATTCATCATTTAGCTAGAAAAATTATATAAAATGCTATAATCGTTCAGAACATGAAATTTACATATAGATAGTAAGTAAAGGGTTCACACCATGTCCCAGAATCACCAACTTTCCGGTGAGTAATACAAACCCAGTTTAGATTGGGGGTATAATGAATCACATGGTGGCCACAGAGAGCCTAGAGTAGTCATAGATTCTCTTTGCTCAAAGCATCTCCAGTGTGTACATTCTCAACAACAAATAAACAGGAACTTCCATGTTAAGGAAGCTCTGCAAATATTGTAGTTCAAAGCAGACAGACAGTTTTGTTCTGTTCATGTGGTCAGGGCTTCTCATTCTACTTCCCTCTGCGTAAGTATATGAACCATCTTCTCTCCCATTTTCATTTCTGCTTCATGCCTTTGTAGAAGATAAGGGTGTCCTGTGCAAAAGATCAGCAGGTTTCCAAGGCAATACACAGTTGAAGAAACAGAAGGATACCACTACATTCAGCAGCTTCTGTAGCACTGCCGTGGTATAGTTTCTAAAACAGTTGAATTCAACAAACCTATAAAATTGACCTCACTAATAGCTGCTCTACATGATGACACATAATTTAACCAAGTTAGTAAATATAACACATTTTATGATATCAATGCTAATAGTGTTTATGATAATTTATTCACTCTTGCTAAACAAAGAGGAAAATTAAATACTAATTTTGCCTTTTAGGTAAATACATAATACATAATCTGGCATTTTATTCTATTTGCATTTCAAACAACTTTTAAAAGTAAGATTCATCACCACTCAAAGGAGATAGCTTTCCTAATATGGTATAATAACTTGAAAAACCACTTATCTATGCTCTCATCTGTATTTATTCACGCATATTCCTCTTACCACATTGAAACCATGCTCTTTTCTGAGTTATGTTGACATATTTGCATTTTCATGTACTCATTTTCAAGACACCAGTTTTCTGCAAGTATGACTTCCACAATCTATTCTTCCCTCAAACTATCACATTCATTTAAATTGATCATTTCTCTTTCATTTTCTCAGACACTAATGGATTTCTGAAAACATTCTCCTCTTGATTATTAATTTAACTTTTCTTAACGATCAGTGCTTTTCTTTATCTCCTCAATTATGGATCGTTATTCTGCTACTGCTGTTTTAGCTTCTTTGCATTAACTTGATGTCACATCCCCATAATTTTCCACTTTCGTTCATCATAGTTTCATCTGCCATCCTTCATACAATGCATTTGCTCTAAGACTTTCAGTTTCCGGTTCCCTGAGGTAAATAAGCCTATGAAGTGTTGATTATTTCCAAGGTTTCCTTAAAATAAAACAAGTGAATTACTTATTGTGTATCAGATTTTCTATGGAAAACTAGAAAGTGTGTGCTCCTCTTTTCCTTTGTCTTATTCTCTTTCTCACATCCATTTTCACATGTATGTGTACAGATGTGGTTGCTATTATATTCTTTTTTTTCTTATCACCAAAGGATAATATAATAGTAACAGAGTATTTCTTTTTTTGACAGTTTTATAGTTTAGCATTGCAAAAAAAATTATTTAGTTGGATATTAGAAAGTTTTTAATGAGTTTTGGGCCCTTCTTTAATGATATTTTATGCTTATGATCTTCATTAATTGCTTTCTGTGTTGTATAGAAATAATAAACTATAGTTCATAACAAATGTTGAGGCCATTTTATGAAGGAAAATGACAAGACATTTAGCAAGACATATCTTCACAAACAGGTAGAGTTTATTTGTGAATGTTTTGAACATAATCTTGAATTATTTTTATTGTTTCTTGACAGATATAAGCTTGAAGTGCTCCCATCATAAAAATTATAAAATTATCCACTTAATAAGAGACATGTTCTCAATAAACAAAGTGTAGGGTATGTGACAAACAATATTTACCTGCACATACACATGCACCCTTCCTGTACACACACACACACACACACACACACACACACACACACACACACAAATGTGCATGAGCTCACAAATATAGGGGTTAGCATTTTATTAACTGGTGAATAATGTATATTGTGAATTGTCTTCATGTTCTAAGGGATTTTGTTGTTACTATTATTGTGGTTGCTTTTTTAGGATTTCTTTAGGCTCAAGTTGGCCTCAGACTCAATCCTCTTATTTCAGTCTCCATAGTGCCAGGATTATGGAGCTGAATCAACATATCCAGCTACAGTCCTCTAAAATAGAAAAACTCTGTGTCCTAGCATGTTCACCACTTTATTAGAGACTGGGGGATAAGGCCACTTGTAAGATTGTAATATTTTCTTAAAATACTTTATTAATCCTTTGGGGAAATTCAAGTTAAAGTGTACAGCTTATATATTTTATGAATACTTTTAAATTACCAATTCATGGATTAAAATCACTAATTCTTGGTTAAAATCATACCAAGAGGGCTCTACATATATTCTTAATTTACTCTAGTTACCTTTGGCATACATGTGCAGATCACAGCATTCCTAATGCAAAGATCTCAGTTACCTTTCCTGAATCCCAGAGAATACTCCTGTTGAAGTCTTGTATAGAGACATTATACAGTGTTAACATAGATGCTGTAAATCGTCATTGAGAGGTAATATATGTATTATTATTTTGTTATAGTTTATTATTGTTATATTTGATGTTTTTATGTGTGTGCGATCTGTATGTGTAAGTGTGGGCACACGTGTGTGGCAATACTTTTCTTTCTTGCTAGGTTCTAGGGATTGAATTTAGGTGGTCAGGATGGCAAGTACATTTACCTAATGAGTCATCTAGCTGGATCCAGGACATATTTTTAAAGAAAATATTTTGCCTCATAAATAATATGTCAGACCGTTGACAATATGAAATTGAAGAGTTATTGTATTTTTTTCACCAAGCAATAGTTACTGAATTTGGTTATCTGTGGTGATATATTTGTAATCTAAAAAATAAAGCTTGCCTGAAGATCAGAGGACAGAACCAGCCACAGAGTTAGCCACAGAGGTCAGGCAGTGGTAGCACACACTGTTAATCCTAGCACTTGGTAGGCAGAGGCAGAGATCTATCTGGGTTTCTGTGTATTCAAGGCCACACTGGGCTATATGAGATTAATACAGTCTAAAAGAGAAACAGCTAGGCAGTGGTGTCACACATCTTTAATTCCAGCACGTGGGATAACACACCTTTAATCCCAGCACTAGGAAGGTTGAGACAGAAAGTGATATGGCTAGGCAGAAAAAGGAATATAAGGCAGGAGGATATAGGAATTCGCTCTCTTGCAGAGGCTCTGTCAGGCTGGGGGGTTGGTGAGGTAAGAGGTGGTAGCTGTGGCTTGCTCTGCTTCTTTGATCTTTCAGCTTCCACCCTCATAACTGGCTTCAGGTTTTTATTATAAGAGCATTTTGGATTTGTGCTACAGTTATCAATAGTATGAGAAATATTAACACTGAAAGTAAAATACAACTGCCAAATTGCACTTATCAAAAGAGATATATCCATCCTAAAAACAGGATTCCTGCTGTGTTTAAAAAATGTGCCATTCTCTAGATTCTGTTCATAGGAAATATACCTTTTCATTATTTAAGACAGAACAGCATAATTACCATAAATTTACATCTGAATAATAGAATATAGGTTTTGTTAATGTCTTAACAAAATAGTTGTGTAAAGCTAAAGTTAAGGGCTAGGAATGTATTTCAGTTGGTAGCTTTCTTTCCTAGCATGCAGCAATCACTGAGTTTAGTCCCAAAACTATAGTCATGGTACTTGCTCTTAATCCTAGCACTTGCAAAATACAGCCAGGAAGACTAGAATTGAAGATCATCTTCTATACAGTGAATTAAAGTCAAACATTCAAGCATGAGACTATGGGGTCCATTCTCATTCAAACCACTACAATGAGCTAAGATCAGTTACTGATAGCTGATGGGACCAGCCTCCAGCTGCCACCAGCGCATACAAAGTAATTCCCAATGCAGCAAGGGCTTAGAAAAAATTCTTATCTATCCGAAGGCTAGACTTTTTTCCATCTGAGGGAAAATTTAAGGAAACACTTGCTTTCTGGTGGTAACTTTCTTGTTTACTTAATCTTAAAAAAATCTCTTCCTCTGAAAATCTCTCTGTCTCCACACAGCTATATCTTTTTACATACAGCTATATATTTCTTTACTCTGTTACATTCCTTTACACACTAGTACATCATTCATTCACTCTTTATTCATTCACTCTCTCCCTCACTCACTCTCTCCCCCAATTCTCTCTATTCTAAATCTTTGCTTCAAATTCTCTCTAGCTCCAGTTCTCTTTAGTTCCAATTCTCTCTGTCTCTACACAGCTACATCTCTTACTCAGCACACACACACTTTCACCTCTGCCCAACTCTTCACAGTTCCTTCAGATTGATTCCTCAGCACACACAAACACACACACACACACACACACACACACACACACACACACACACACACTTACCCTCTGCACAGCTCTTTTCACAGCAGTTCTCTCCATTGCTTTTCACTGTCTTTCTGCCCAGTTAGCTGCATCCTTCACTCAGTACATACCCACACACTCTTACTCACATATACTCACTCCTCTTTCTCTTGCCATCTCATAGCCAAACTCTGGACAATTATATGTTACATTTTCAGGGTCCAACCCAATCCCATAACACATAATAAGTCACACAGTTCTTCTCAGGCTAAGAAGGTCACACTGACTGGCCAGTGAGTGACACTTGGCCAAGCATGTAGCCTGAATGGTTAGTGTTCCCAGGCAGAGAATGACAGGACTTAACGCTAACAGTAATTGGATAAACCTTGAGTGGTTGGGGTATGTGCAGTCAATTACTGTAGGGGATTATGTCTCAATATAAACAGTCTGACTTTGACTTAGCAATAAACACCTGGGAACTAGTCTTTGTGCATTTTCTGTAGGGACAGCTTAGTCTGTTTTGAATTTGTGCTGAGGTCTATAATTAGCTGTCTTTGTGACTGAGAATACTGTTACTTTCCTGTATCAGTTATGAAAAATATTCTAATATTATTAGAATTATACAGATTAAGCAGAAATCATCTTTCTGGCCATCCACAGAAGTATGTCTGCCCAAAGATGTAAAACACACTACCAACGGGCTGTGGAAAGAACCCCACAGCTGTTCTTTTTAGGGCGTTAAGTGGTGGCACATGAGAAAGTTACAGACAGAAAACAACTGGTCATTAACAGTCAGTAACCCCACACCTTTGCCAGGGTGTGTTTCTCATCAGATTGGTCTGGTGGGTTGACCTGTTAAATACTATTTGTCATCTGCTGTATACTCCCACAGCCTGTGGTAAAGCCATTGCTACCAGCAGCTCTCAGCAATCAGGGGAGGACTAACTATTTTGTAATGAAGTGATGTACTTGTCTTCCCCAGAAGTCCTAATCTCTGTAAAGATGGCTACAGTAAGTGCTTTCTTCAAATGGCATTGCAAAGCCAGCTTACTTTTTTTACTTAGAAAAGTATAATGTTTCTTCTGTTTCTTTGATATCTTTTTTATTTAGGATACTGGCTAATGATCACGATTTTTTGACACTTGGGACTTTTTATTAAGTTCTCACTTACTTCCACTACACGTATGATCATCCACCTTTGGCTCTTTACATACCTTCTTGGTTTTTGGAATCTTAACTAAGAAAGTCATGGCTTTCTATCTTCCTGTTCTCCATCTCCCTCTTTTTGGAAGTATCCAAGATTTACTGATTGCCTACCTGTCATATACCTTAAAGTCTAATAAAACTTTCTCTAGTTTCCATCTGAATGCATTTCTATATTATTTTGTTAATGAGACTAAGAATTCAAAGAGAAATGTCTTAGTTATTGTTTTAATGCTATGAAGAGACACCATGACTATGGAACTCTTATAAAGGAAAACATTTAATTGGAGCTGTTCATAGGTTAGTCCATTATCATCATGGCAGGAAGCATGGTAGCATTCAAGCAACCAAAGTAGCTGAGAGTTCTATGCCCAGATTGGCAGGCAGTAGGAAAAGAGAGAAACACTGGGCACTTCTGAACAACCAAAGTCCATACCCAGTGACATACTTCCTCCAACAAGGCCATATCTACTCCAAGAAGACCACATCTCTCAATAATGTCTCTTCCTATGAGTTTATGGAGGCCATTTTCGTTCAAACCACCACAAGTGGACGTCAGTTTTCCCCAATAACAATACCAGAGTGCAACCCTCTTCTGACTTCCATTGGTGCTAGGCACGTAGGCTTGTGTGTATACACGTTGGCAAAATACCTACACATAGAAAATAATTAAATAATTTAAAAAAATGCTCTCCTTATACCTTGTGACATTTGTTCTTTGAATTTCAGAAAAAAAAATGGACCCAGGGACCACTGTGTTGTAGTTTTCACATTCATTGATATCTCAGAACGCCAGGGAGACCCTTGAGCTGTTCAACTAAGGTAAAAAATTCCATTACTCTCAAGGAATCCCACTTGTTTATATATCATAAATATAAGGAGGTAGGGGAGTCATAGGTGTAGGCAGAAGTTTCTGTGTACCACAGTAGCTCTCAAATAAACACTCAAAGCCTCACTATTACTATAAATGCTCAGCAAATAGCTAAGGCTTGTTTTTAGCTAATACTTACACATAAATAAATCCATATTTCCTTTTTATTTTTATTTTTTGCTTTTAACATAAAATCAAGTGAGTAGGCTTTTAATTGGCTTTTGATTCACATGTTTTTCTTTCTTTTTTAAGAATTTTTTTTAATTTATTTTAAATACAACCACAGATCTCACTCTCATCCCTCCTTCTGTTCCCCCCAACCTTCCCCACCCCTGACCTACCCAAGTGAGGCCTCCCATGGGGAGTCAGCAAAGCCTGGCACATTCAATTGATGAGGTCCAAGCTCCTCCTCCTGCATCAAGGCTGTGCAAAGTGTCCCACCATAGGTAATGAGCTCCAAAAAGCCAGCTCATGCACCAGACATAGATCCTGATCCCATTGCCAAGGGCTCCTCAAACAAACCAAGCTACACAACTGTTTCCAGTATGCATAGGGCCTAATCTGGTCTCATGCAGGTTCTACAGCTATCATTCTAAAGTTCCTGAGTTCCCTTGAGCTTGGAATATAATAAAGTATATGAGATGTAAATGGCTTATTGAAAGGCTAAGTGTATGATGCAGCTTCCATGAGCTTTTCAACCATAATGTTGTGGGACTTTGCTGTAATGCAGCTTTTTGAGGGGTCATCTGTGTTCCTATGTGGAACTCTTCACTTGTTTTCTGTAAACTAAATCAACTCATTGGCTCAACAAGTTGAGCTTTGATGAAAATGTGCTTTGAACAGTCAGTAGTGTCATAACTGGAAAAGATAGATATTTGTTCACATCTTCAGGAAAAGTGAAAACAACAAAATCATATTCTAAACTAAAGAATTTTGAAAAGCTAATCATATACTCAAAGTTTTACCTTAGTATGTTCATAAACACACATGTGAAGTTATCTGTTCTTACTTGCCACTCTTTTATTAATTTATTTCATCAGGAGTTATAGGCAAAGCCATACTAGAATTGTGTTCAGCCATCTCAGCCCCATCATGTCTGTTTATCATTGATGTGATTCCTAACACAACAAAGTCATTTTTAAACCTGAAATACCTTCTGCAAGCAATATCTTCCTTGATCATTACAAATCAATGTGGACTTACTCTCTCTGAAGATCTAAAGAGGAAAGTGAATTTGAATTTTTTTCATTGGTAATACAAAAACATCACAACTACCCTAGAGACACATTTTCAAAGGCAGCCAGGAGATTTAGATATCCCATGCCAATTCAATTTAGGGGATCAATTTTAGAAAACTTACTCACTCTCAAAAGAGAATTGTTTACTTAATTTGATAGGACACACTACAGTCAATATTTTACTAATGACTAAATTTGGCTGAAATAATATGATATGAATGTTTTACACTGATTTCTGTTTGTGTGTAGTCTAGTCATTTAATATAAATTAATAAATTTAATATAATTTAACTCATTTGGACAAACACAATACATGATAGTAATAATAAAAAAATAAAAATGAAAAGCCTACATAGTACGCTAAATTTGAGAAATGGAGCTACCTGTGTTTTTGTTCAGTATTCGATTGTGTTTTTTATTTTTGAAAGTAACTAATATTTAATCAATATCTTACATTTTGTAATTATCAATATTGCCATTTAAATTTAAATATTGCCATATTATTAATTTTTTGTTTGTTTTCTTATGAGCATTGTAATAAAGAAAAAAAGAACTATTCACATCAGGCTATTCAGACATGCTTATGGGATTTCACTACCCTGTCTCATACTCTGATAGTTAGCTATTTCATTGTATTACTCTAGCTGAATTTATATAGTTCTACTTCAAGTAAACCAATCACAGTGTCCTGCCACAAGACTGAATTATTTGGACATTTTTGTTCTAATTGTGAAATCTTGAATAATTTTGCTCAAATACCTCTGAAAATTTGTTTCGTCATAATGTGTTACATACTTGAGATTATAAATAAGATTCAATTATTTTTCACTGTATTTCACTGTTTTCACTAATATTTATAGATACAAAGGGTTTTTGTTAAACCTGTATCCTCATCTCTATAATAAGATGTTATTTTAATCTTTGTCCCCACCAAGCCAACTCAAAACGTAAGTACTACACATTAATTTTCTTTAACATAATTAACCAACAAGACACTAGATAATTAGGAAATAAATACCCCAGAGAAGTGAAAAAATCAAAGAAAAAAGTAATTTTATGCAGAGTGGGCAACCCAGAAGACAATATTAAATTTTAGTTTTGATAGCAGATGCTCTTAGTCAAGTGAAAAAAATCAACTTTATGAATTTGCCGAGCAGAGCAGGTTATTATTAGTGCAGATACAGATTACATAGAACTCAGTCACATAGGTATAAACCATCAAGAATGACAAAGAGTTCTTATCTGACTAAGCAATGCAGCAAGTAACAAGAAAAACTTCCAGAGAAGCCTGCCTTACTCTCATACCATATTTCTGTCATAGAAGGAAGTCAACAAAAAAACTCAAGGCAAGAACCTGGGGGCAGGAAGTGATGCAGAAGCCGTGGAGAATTTTTTTTTTTTACATTTTTTTCTTTTATTTTACAATACTATTCAGTTCTACATAACAGCCACAGATTTCCTTGTTCTCCCACTTCCTGCCCCACTCCCCTTCCCCCCAGCCCACCCCCATTCCCACCACCTCCAGATCAAGGCCACCCTTGAGGACTGAGATCGACCTGATAGACTCAGTCCAGGCAGGTCCAGTCCCCTCCTCCCAGATTGAGCTAAGCGACCCTGTATAAGTCACAGGTTTCAAACAGCTATCACATGCAGCAAGCCCAGGACCTGGTACCACTGCCTAGATGCCTCCCAAACAGATCAAGCCAATCAACTGTCTCACCTATTCAGAGGGCCTGATCCAGTTGGGGGCCCCTCAGCCTTTGGTTCATAGTTCATGTGTTTCCATTCGTTTGGCTATTTGTCCCTGTGCTTTATCCAACCTTGGTTTCAACAATTCTCGCTCATATAAACCCTCCTCTTTCTCGCTAATTAGACTCCCAGCGCTTCACCTGGGGGCCTAGCCATGGATGTCTGCATCCAGATTCCTCAGTCCTTGGATGGGGCTTATGGCACAACTATTAGGGTGTTTGGCCATCCCATCACCAGAGTAGGTCAGTCCCGGCTGTCTCTCGGCCATTACCAGCAGTCTTTTGTGGGGGTATCTTTGTGGATTTCTGTGGGCCTCTTTAGCACTTTGTTTCTTCCTTTTCTTATGTGGTCTTCATTTACCATGGTCTCCTATTCCTTGTTCTCCCTCTCTGTTCTTGATCCAAGTGGGATCTCCCGCTCTCTTTCCCTTGACCCTCGCCCTTCATTGTTCCCACTCATGTCCAGGCTGTTCATGTAGGTCTCATCCATTTCTCCATCATTGTGTGATCCCCGGGTATTTCTTGGGGTCCTGTTTTATAGGTAGCCTCACTGGTGATGTGAGTAGCAGTCCAGTCATCCTTGTTCCACATCTAGTATCCTCCTATGAGTGAGTACATACCATATTTGTCTTTCTGAGTCTGGGTTACCTCATTCAGGATGATATTTTCTAGATCTATCCATTTGCCTGCAAACCTCATGGTGTCATTGTTTTTCTCTGCTGAGTAGTATTCCATTGTGTATATGTGCCACAATTTATTTATCCATTCTTCAGTTGGAGGGCATCTAGGTTGTTTCCAGGTTTTGGCTATTACAAACAATGCTGATATAAACATAGCTGAGCAAGTGCTCTTGTGGTATGATTGAGCATTTCTTGGGTATATGCCCAAGAGTGGTAAAGCTGGATCTTGGGGGAGATTGATTCCCAATTTTCTAAGAAAGCGCCAAATTGATTTCCAAAGTGGTTGTACAAGCTTGCATTTCGACCATCAGTGGAGGAGAGTTCCCCTAGTTCCACATCCTCTCCAGCATAAAGTGTCTTCAGTGTTTTTGATCTTTGCCATTCTGACAGGCATAAGTTGGTATCTCAGAGTTGTTTTGATTTGCATTTCCCTGATGATTAGGGATGTTGAGCAATTCCTTAAATGTCTTTCAGCCATTTGAGTTTCCTCTGTTGAGAATTCTCTGTTTAGTTCTATAGCCCATTTCTTAATTGGACTGTAGGTCTTTTTGATGTCTAATTTCTTGAGTTCCTTATATATTCTGGATATCAGTCCTCTGTCAGATGTGGGGTTGGTGAAGATCTTTTCCCATTCTGTAGGCTGTCACTTTGCCTTGTTGACTGTATCCTTTGCTCTACAAAAGCTTCTCAGTTTCAAGAGGTCCCATTAATTGATTGTTTCTCTCAGTGCCTGTGCTGCTGGTGTTATATTTAGGAAGTGATCTCCTATGCCAATGCGTTCAAGATGACTTCCTACTTTCTCTCCTAGCAGGTTCAGAGTAGCTGGATTTATGTTGAGGTCCTTGATCCACTTGGACTTAAGTTTTGTGCACGGTGACAGATATGGATCTATTTGCAGCCTTCTACATGTTGATATCCAGTTATGCCAGCACCATTTGTTGAAGATGCTTTCTTTCTTCCACTGTACACTTTTGGCTTCTTTGTCAAAAATTATATGTCCATAGGTGTGTGGGTTAATGTCAGTGTCTTCAATTCAATTCCATTGGTCCACATGTCGGTTTTTATGCCAATACCAAGCTGTTTTTATTACTGTAGCTCTATAGTAGAGCTTGAAGTCAGGGATTGTGATGCCTCCAGAAGTTGTTTTATTGTACAGGTTTCTTTTAGCTATCCTGGGTTTTTTGTTTTTCCATATGTAGTTGAGTATTATTCTTTCCAGGTCTGTGAAGAATTGTGTTGGTATTTTGATGGGGATTGCATTGAATCTGTAAATTGCTTTTGGTAAGATTGCCATTTTTAGTATGTTAACCCTGCCTATCCATGAGCATGGGAGATCTTTCCATTTTCTGACATCTTCTTCAATTTCTTTTTTCAGGGACTTAAAGTTCTTGTCATATAGGTCCTTCACTTGCTTGGTTAGTGTTACCCCAAGGTATTTTATGTCATTTTTGGCTATTGTAAAGGGTGATGTATCTCTAATTGCCTTCTCAGCTTCTTTGTCCATTGTATATAGGAGGGCTACTGATTTTTTTTTTTTTTGAATTGATCTTGTATCCTGCTATGTTGCTGAAGGTGTTTATAAGCTTTATCAATTCCTGGGTGGAATCTTTGGGGTCACTCAAGTATACTATCATGTCATCTGCAATTAGGGAAAGTTTGACTTCTTTCTTTCCAATTTGTATCCCCTTAATCTCCTTATGTTGTCTTATTGCTCTGGCTAGAACTTCAAGTACTATATTGAATTGGTATGGGGAGAGTGGACAGCCTTGCCTCATTCCTGATTTTAGTGGAATTGCTTTGAGTTTCTCTCCATTTAATTTGATGTTGGCTGTTGGTTTGCTATATATTGCCTTTATTATGTTTAGGTATGTTCCCTGTATTCCTGATCGCTCCAAGACTTTTATCATGAAGGGGTATTGGATTTTGTCAAATGCCTTTTCTGCATCTAGTGAGATGATGATGTGGTTTTTTTCTTTGAGTTTGTTTATATGGTGTATTACATTGATGGACTTTCGTATGTTGAACCACCCTTGCATCCCTGGGATGAAGCCTACTTGATCATGGTGGATAATTGTTCTGATGTGTTCTTGGAGTCTGTTTGCCAGTATTTTATTGAGTATTTTTGCATCAATGTTCATGAGGGAGATCGGTCTGTAGTTCACTTTCTTTGTTGTATCCTTGTTTGGTTTGGGAATCAGGGTTATTGTAGCCTCATAGGAGTTTGGTGATGTCCCTTCTTTTTCTATTATGTGGAACAATTTAGAGAGTATTGGTATTAACTCTTCTTTGAAGATCTGGTAGAATTCTGCGCTGAAGCCATCTGGTCCTGGGCTTTTTTTTTTTTTTGGTTGGGAGACTTTTAATGACTGTTTCTATTTCCTTGGGGGTTATTGGACTATTTAAATAGTTCATCTGGTCTTGATTTAACTTAGGTATGTGGTACCTATCCAGAAAATTGTCCATTTCTTTTAGGTTTTCCAGTTTTGTGGAGTAGAGGTTTTTGAAATATGACCTGATAATTGTCTGGATTTCTTCAATGTCTGTTGTTATAGCCCCCTTTTCATTTCTGATTTTGTTGATTTGGATTCACTCTCTCTGTCTTTTGGTTAGTTTGGATAAGGGCTTGTCTATCTTGTTGATTTTCTCAAAGAACCAACTCTTTGTTTCATTAATTTTTTGTATTATTCTCTTAGTTCCTATTTTATTAATTTTGCCTCTCACTTTGATAATTTCCTGGTGTCTATTCTTTCTGGGAGACTTTGCTTCTTCTTGTTCTAGAGCTTTCAGGTGTGCTGTTAAGTCACTAGTGTGAGATTTATCCAACTTCTTTATATGGGCATTTAGTGCTATGAATTTCCCTCTTAGCACTGCTTTCATAGTGTCCCATAAGTTTGGGTATGTGGTGTCTTCATTTTCATTGATCTCTAGGAAGTCTTTAATTTCTTTCTTTATTTCTTCCTTAACCCATTGGTGATTCAGTTGAGCATTATTCAGTTTCCATGAGATTGTAGGTTTTCTGTAGTTTTTGTTGTTGAAATCTAACTTTAAACCATGGTGGTCTGATAGAACACAGGAGGTTATTCCAATTGTTTTGTATCTGTTGAGATTTGCTTTGTGACCAAGTATGTGGTAGATTTTAGAGAAAGTTCCATGGGGTGCTGAGAAGAAGGTATATTCTTTTTTGTTAGGATGGAATGTTCTGTAGATATCTATTAGGTCCATTTGGGTCATGACATCAGTCCTTTATTTCTCTGTTAAATTTCGACTTGAAGGTGTTTATAAGCTTTATCAGTTCCTGGGCGGAATCTTTGGGGTCACTCAAAGATCTCAACACCCTACTTTCACCACTGGACAGATCTCCCACTATTAATGTGTGGGGTTTTATATGTGGTTTAAGCTTTAGTAATGTTTCTTTTACATATGTGGGTGCCCATGTGTTTGGGGCATAAATGTTCAGAATTGAAACTTCATCTTGGTGGATCTTTCCTGTGATGAGTATGTAATGCCCTTCTTGATCTCTTTTGATTGATTTTAGTTTGAAGTCTATTTTGTTGGATATCAGGATGGCTACACCCGCTTGTTTCTTAAGACCATTTGATTGGAAAGTCTTTTCCCAGCCTTTTATTCTTAGGTAGTGTCTGTCTTCGAGTTTGAGACGTGTTTCTTGTATGCAGCAGAAAGATGGGTCCTGCTTTCATATCCATTCTGTAAGCCTATGTCTTTTTATAGGTGAATTAAGTCCGTTGATATTAAGGGATATTAATGACCAGTAATTGTTCATCCCTGTTATTTTTTGTTGTAGCGTGTGTGTACTTCTCTTCTTTGGGGTTTACTGTTGTGGCTTTATCTATTGCCTGTGTTTTTGAGTATGTATCTGACTTCCTTCGGTTGGAATTTTCCTTCTAGTGCTTTCTGTGGGGCTGGGTTTATGGGTAAGTATTGTTTGAATCTGGCTTTGTCTTGGAATGTCTTGTTCATTCCATCTATGATGATTGAAAGTTTTGCTGGGTATATTAGTCTGGGCTGACATCCATGGTCTCTTAGTGTCTGCATTACATCTGTCCAGGTCCTTCTGGCTTTCAAAGTCTCCATTGAGAAATCGGGTGTTATTCTGATGGGTTTGCCTTTATAGGTCTCTTGACCTTTTTCCTTTGCTGCTCTTAATATTCTTTCTTTATTCTGTACATTTAGTTGTTTAATTATTATGTGTCGAGGGGACTTTTTTGGAGGGTCTAGTCTGTTTGGTGTTCTATAGGCTTCTTGTATCTTCATAGGCATTTCCTTTTTTAAGTTGGGAAAGTTTTCTTCTATGATTTTGTTGAATATATTTTCTGTGCCTTTGAGTTGGTATTCTTCACCTTCTTCTCTCCCTATAATTCGTAGGTTTGGTCTTTTCATGGTGTCCCAAATTTCTTGGACATTTTGGTTCATGACTTTGTTGGCTTTAGTGTTTTCTTTGACTGATGAAACTAGTTCTTCTACTGTATCCTCAATGCCAGAGATCCTCTCTTCCATCTCTTGCATTCTGTTGGTTATACTTGCACCTGAAGTTCCCGATCTTTTACTCAGATTTTCTATTTCCAGCATTCCCTCTGTTTGTGTCTTCTTCATTTTTTCCATTTCCCTTTTCAGGTCTTGGACTGTTTCCTTTATTTGTTTCATTGCTTTTTCATGATTTTCTTTCAGTACTTTATTGTTTTCTTCCAGTACTTTATTGTTTTCTTCCAGGACTTTATTGTTTGCTTCAAATTTGTTTGCCCTTTCCTCTAGTTGTTTACAGCGTTCTTCCCATTTTTTTGTCTTTTCCTCTACATAGGCCTCTAACTTCTTCATGATGTTATTCATAAGTCCATTTTCTTCTGCTTCTTCCAATTTTTGATGTTCAGATCTAGATGTTGGAGGCGGGCTAGGTTCTGGTGATGCTGTATTGTTCTTCATTTTGTTGTATGTACTTCTGCCTTGACATCTGCCCATCTCCTTATGGTTCGTTCTTGGCCTTATCAGTGCACTTGTTTCAGACAGAGCTGACAGATTCAGGAATTCTCTCTCTCTTGTCCAGATGGGAGCTCCCTTGTCCAAATGGGAACTCCGGGGCAGGATGGAAGGTCTTATCTGGATAGGAAACTGGGGCAGGATGGGAGCTTTTGTCCAGATAGAAAGTCAGTGGTAGGATGGGCGCTCTTATCCTGAAGGGAAGTCCAGGGCAGGATGGGAGCCCTCTCTGGTCCAGAAGGGAAGTCGGGGGCAGGATGGGAGCTGGGGGCCAGACTCTAAGTCTCAGGAAGTGGCTCGGGTCTCAGGCAGATGGGCATGGGGGCAGGGCGTGGAGATTGCAGGGGTTGCCGGGTGCTTGGACAAGGGGATCCTTCCCGGTGGGGCTAGAAGGGGACCTGCCCGGTGGCCAGAACCTGGGGCCAAGTTGGGCAGGTGTTCCCAGGAGTGGCTGGAACCCAGGGATGGGGTCCGGGGTGGGCGAGAAATTTTTTTTTAAACTGTCATTTTCTAAAATACTCAATGTCATGCTAAAGTATCTAAAGTCTGTCAAGATGTGGCACATACCAGTAGGATATGCTATAGAGGTGGAGGCATGAGGATCACAATTTGGAGGCCAACCTATACTACAAGCTATAAAATGAAATCAACCCTTTCCTTCCCAACTTGTTTATGGTCATGATGCTTTACATAGCAATAGAAACCCTAAGAAAAAATTATAATGTATTTCAAATATATTTTTAATTTAGCTTTTCCCTTAAACTCTTTTAATTTGCACACCTTAGAATACAGTATTCCATGTATGGCTTCCCTGGCATTTCTACAGGAGCTTGGCTGACAACACAGTTAACAAGAATAACTGTTGCAGCCTTCCTTGTCCAGCACGTTATGATCCAACAACCTCATGAGGGTTTCTTATTGTCAGAAACGTATTCGACTCCTTGTTTCTACTTTATCAAGGCCTCTGCATGGAGAGTAGGATATTTTGTCACATGATGGAGGCAGGAGGAAGATCAGCCATTCAAGGCCACCTTCTGTTATATAGTAGGTTCTAGGTGAGTATGAACTAGAGAACATCCTGTCTCATGGAACAAGAACCAAAAGAAAGTAACAGTAGTTTAGTACAATGTATTTAATATTTTCTGAAAATGTTGGGGAGACATGGTATCTTGATAATTTTTTTCAATAAACAAAAAATTATTTCAGTTCCTCTTGCATTCAGTTGGTGATTTGCAGGGGAAGAGTATTCATATGAATCACCCTAAACATATTTCTAAATCTATCACTTTAACACTTCTGTGAATCTACCTGAGAGTAAGTAAATGAAAAAAAAATTAGAAAGTAGATTTTTTCTCAATAGGTTATTATTCTGAAATAGCTAAAGGGAATATACAACTAATGCCTGGAGGGACGAAAAAATAGCTTAAAGACAGACACCACTTTAATGGAAGAAATTTTTAATATTTTTTGAAGAAGAAAAAAGTATGGTTGTGCAAAACCAATAAATACGATATATTTTTAAACTTCGTGAGCATAGGAGTAAAACAGTGACAGCTGCTGTTTGTCCTCTGACGTGTAGTAAAACAAATTCAAATGAAGTGTGAGCACGTTGTTGGCATTCAAATTTCTGGAAACAAAATGTGCAAATTGGAAAATAAAAGGTTCATAGTATAACATAGTCAAGATTCTAAGAACATATGTCTATTCATGACTTTTTATAATTTTCTGTTATTATATATCAACTATAAACTTTTTCAGTGTCAGATATGTAGTAGGTAACCTGTCATATATTTAGAAAAAAAGAATTTATGAAAATCTTTACCTATAATTTTCTAGGTATCTGTATCCTTTGCCTTTATATAGATTGTTCACATCTTTACATTAAAAGTATATATTTACATGGACACATATAATTTTCTCTGGGTACTGAAGTGTCAAAGGTTTTAATTTCATTTAAAAGTTTCTTAGCCGGGCGGTGGTGGCGCACGCCTTTAATCCCAGCACTCGGGAGGCAGAAGCAGGCGGATCTCTGTGAGTTCGAGGCCAGCCTGGGCTACCAAGTGAGTTCCAGGAAAGGCGCAAAGGTACACAAGAGAAACCCTGTCTCGAAAAACAAAAAAAAAAAAAAAAAAGTTTCTTTTGTTCTTCATGTAAAATTGACATCATTTTATAAAAGGGGATTTAGTGGAGTGGTTTATACGTTAGGTACTGAATCCAACGGAAGCTATGAAGAGAAAGAGATGGAGATGAGAAGGAGAGATGAGAAACAGAAAGCACCAGAAGCAGAGAAGAGAAAACGTTTGCATCCCAGCCTGTGCATACTGACTTCTCAGCAGTCTCAGTTGGGTACTGAAGACTTGGAAGATGTATGGCAAACTGTTGGTCTTCAGTCCATATTGCATCTGAAGCAACTGTAGAATCCTGGTAGCAAAGGGAAGCAGCAATAGAAACGGATAGACAAAATCAGGCAAGGATACTTTGGATGTCAGAGCACACAGGTGTGAAGGTTGTCTTCCCTTTGAAGATGTGTTCTTAAAGACTCACCCAGAGGCTTACTTCTTAGTTGATTTTAAATTGTATTATGTTGACAATCAAGATTAACCACTACAGTATCATTAGTTTACTTTAAAGAATTTTTATTGTTTTAATTCACAAGTTTCTCATCTATCCTAGGAATAATTGTGTGTGTGTGTGTGTGTGTGTGTGTGTGTGTGTGTGTGTGTGTGTATAATATATCAATAATCTTTTGATTTTTTAAAATATTTAAATAAACATATCTTATAGCATATAATAACACAATTAAAGAGAAGCATTTCTAATAAAAGACATAGTACTATATTTATTTTAATATTTCATTTTGGACAGCCTCTTGAAATTTCTAAAAAACTATTGAAAAGACATATGATTAGGATCCAATTTGAACTTTCTATAATGAAAAAGAACATTATAATACATGTATTCATATATGTCCTACATCTTTTTTTACACAAAATTCATGTGGAATTTACTACTGTATAAATTTCTTAAACACACTCACACACACTCATACAGAGGGAAAGAGTTTAACTGGGCTTGGTCTACATGGTGGGAGTCATAATGCTATGTCTGAAATCATCAAGCCATTTTAATAAATCCCTTTCAGACACATACACACAAATACACAACAGTCTTCTTCAGCTTTGGAGCCCGGGACCCTGCAAGCTCCAATGATGACTTGCCTGACCAGATGTGTGAATGGATAAATAGTGACATAAATATTAGGGATAACCAATAGCCTTCTGGTTAGAATTAAGCCCCATTCCACCAGCATGAACTCACATCTGGTACTGTAATTTTGACCAAGAACTGCTGTTTGGGGGTGAGATTGTATGTACTAGGAGGTAACATATTATTTTATTAAATGGACACAGAATCAAACTGACCTATAAATACTTTTAATATAGTGCCTATCTCTCACCTCATCAATGATGGTTCCTTTAGGAAGTGTATTAGAGTTAGTATAAAGACACACAAAAGGTCAAAGTGTGGAGAATAAGTGTCCATGGAATGTTTAGCCCTAAGTGAGGAATCTTTATCATACTCCTTTCCCCAAGGTTCAAGAAATATAACATTTTAGAATAAGAGACAAAACAATTTTTTTAGAGCCATAGGTGAGAGAAACTGCTAGGAAACAGTGACTTCTGGACATGACAGGTGTATAGTCCCAAGGAGGCTTGTCATGTGTTTGGCTTTACACTCATGTGCCCTATGGGCATCTCATATTGAACAAATGCCATGTAATAAAACAAAAACAAAAAACAGAAGATCTGAAGTTGGGAAGGGATCAAAGATAGGGGCAATCTGAGAGGAACTGGGAGATATGATCAAACTGTATTTTATATATTTGTGAAATTCTCAAAGAATAAATAAAAACATTTTATTTTAAAAAACTAATCAAATCTCATAGATCTCTGCTTTTTTTTTTACAAATAATTAAGTTGTTAATTATGGAAAGGAATTATTAAAAAGAAAGAAAGCAGACTGAACAAATCTGAGCTGGGCAAGAATAACAACAATGACTCTACCAAACTGGATGGGAAAATCCCATGCGACTTCAACCCTACACAAAGAATTATAATTAACTGAGGTAAGCTGGGAGCAGGAGAAGTAGTCTATCCCAGGAAAGAGCACACCTATTAATTGTCCAGTGTCAAATGTCCATCCACAAAAACACACATACAGTTAACATATAGACCAATTTGAAAACATATATACAAGTAATATTGTATGGACCAAACAAGTTAAATTTAAAATATATATGTGTAGATATATAGGCATACATGCATATAACATTTAGTGATAAAAGGAGGACATAAGTTTGAAGGACATTGAAAGAGGTATATGGGAATATTTGAGGAGAGAGAGGCGAAAACAAAAATGTTATGATTATGCTTTAATCTCAAAATGTAAAAGAAAAATGGGGCAAAATATAAGCTAAGTAAAAAAAATGAACACTGCCACATCTAAATCTTTAAAAATGAGAGTTAAGTTTTACTATAATTACCCTGTTTTGAATTTTATAATGGGATTTATTTAACTATAATGAATTTGATGATGCAGTGACATATATCTTTAATATAGTAAACAATTTTCAATTAAGGGAGAGGGTACATCTGCAGAAGTGAATTTATGGATTCTATCATATTAATGGGGTGGTTTTTATTCTTTTTCTCTCTTTTGCCATTCAAAGCTGTGAAGTCTGGTCATCTTTATTAGTTACTTAACATACTAAATATTACTTGCAAATATTTATAATGGACCTAGACACTTATTGAATGAAAATTTGGTAGGATGGAGTTATTTTTTGATTTCGCTTTATCTTCCATTGATGAAAATAACTGTGGTGGTAATCTACAGGAGAAGATAAGCTGTGGGTACCATCAAAATTGATAAAGGTTCGATTTGAACAAGAGAGACCTCTTAATTAGAGGAGGTGATAGTTCATCAACCAGCATGAACATCCAATTTAAACTAACTTGTATCAATAAAACATGCCTTTTCATTTCATCAGATAATAACTTGCCAAAAAGGAACATCCCCAAAATTAGTCTTGGGGAAAGGTTTTTGTTTTTGTCTTTTAGGAGAATGAAGGTTAAGGAATCTGAAGAACACTGGACAAATGAGACAACTGAAGAAAAGGGACAAATCATCTATCCCAAGAAACAGAGTGAAACGGTGTATGGGTATATATTATCTAAAAAAATTTTATGTCTTCCTAAATGTTTGTTTCTGCTTTTCTCTAAAGATTTAACACTATTGGTCTTCTAACAGTCCCAGTTCAATTAAAATTTAAAGCTGACTTTGGAGTTGGAGAATGGCTCTCTCCTTCTTTAAAATCAAGCATGTTGTTAAAAGGAAAATGCAAACTCCCTGTATCATGCCAGAATAAGAGCCATTTCTGCTATGGTACAGGACAAAAGCAAAATTAATTAAGGGACTATTCTATTACTAATCTCAACTCTTTGATTCTATTCTGATTCTTTAAACTTTTCTCAAAGTATAAATTTTATATCAAAATTTACAAGATTAATATATATATATACATTTTAAACTTTGTTAAGATATGAATGGTCACATAGAGTACTAACTAATTCTAGAAAAAAGGCTAGCTGCATATATATGTTTTTGTGTTCGAGTCTCTTATCAGTTTTCTGCAGGAAATCACGGCCTGGCCTAACATCAACTGAAGTCTCCAGAAAGAAGATGGGGCCCCACAACAACAACAATTCCACGTGGACAATAATAATATCATTAAGCTGACAAACATCATCCACAGATCAGCTTTGAACTACAAGGTGCTCAGAGCAAATTTGAGATGACTAGCTGAGATGATCCAGTCTCAAAGACTACTTGAATAAGGACTTGAGATAAACCCTCAACTTTGGCATTATACACAGACTGGATAATGAAGGATATAGTTACCTCTCCTAGAATTTGACAATTAACCTAAAATTTTTCTTTCAGGATAAAGAAAACTTCGCCCATACCCAGCAGGAAGCAATTTTAAGAATACGACGCCCACATTCCCAAAGAGGTGGTGTGGGGCAGGTGGTTTTTTGGTCTTTTTAATGGGTTCTGGGTCTGGGATAATTTTCAGTATTTAGGGGGGTTGGTTACAAGTTATTGTCAAGGGTTAGGAAAAAGGCTAAGCAAAGGAGATTAGATTTAAGGTTCTTGTTTAAAAAAAAAAAAAAAAAGAAAGAAAGAAAGAAAGAAAGAAGGAAAGAAAGAAAAAAAAAGAAAGAAAAGAGAAAGACAATTACTAGTTTTAAATACTTTACATTGGATTGAATTGTTTTATATTGTACACAAATTTGAAACTGATATTGTTAGAAAATGCTATATGTATATTTCTAATTGTATTTATTCCATCCATTTAACAATGTAATGCAAATTTCTGATCCTTGAATGCTATTATTATCAACTATTAGGATATAAAGAAATGAAAGTTAGTAGTTAGACATTACAATAGAACTTGTAGTCATATTAGATATGTTTTAAAAATTGAGCAGAGATGTTTTAGACAGGTCATCTTCAAACCCTTCAGAGATCTACAGAATATGGCATTTAAAATGTTTTAATAACTTAGAAAATTTTTCTTTTTTGAGACATGTCAGCTCCTGGCAGTACCAATCTACTTTAGAGAAAATATGGGCATTGAAGAAACTGCATATGGAGTCAACTTTCATTCTGGCAAAAGTTAGCCACTGGACAACAAAGTATCCTCGAATCAACAGGACAAAATGGACAGACAGATCACGAAACAAGGGACTACTGATTCTTGCCAAAACAAGTGTGGTTATGGCTTTATCAAAAGGCATCTTCTGAGGCCAGGACAATATGGCCCCATCCCTGAAGTGGCCTTCGCATCCGGAAAAGGTACGGTGCCCTTTTCTTCGAAGGCAGCTTAACAGGCAGAGGGCCGATGGATTCTGTTGTACAATGGAACAGCAGCTGAAAGCTCATGCCTCTCAAAAGTAGACTGGCATTTAATAGAGGGATGTGGAGAAGAAGGGGATGCTGAGATGAAGCCATATATACACAGCCAAGAAGAATGGACAGCTGAATTAAAAAACTGTCAACAATTTCCAGAATTTAAAATCCTGAATCATGACAGGACACTAGTGGAATTCAGGTGTTTCTGGTACGTGGACTGCTCTCACCCAATGTGAGGTTGAACTGTTGACCTTGTGTACATCCTACTTCACAAATGAGTCTGTCAGATACACTAAGCCTATAGGCTGAAGATGATGCCCCAACACTGCGGAGAAACCTCAGGTGACTGCCCAGGCAGCTGGCTGTTTCTGTCAACTCACAAAATTTTTTGGAAGTTGCTTGCATGCACTTCCTGTTTTTATTTTTGTTAGCTACTATTATTCCCTTCTTGGGTCTCTGAGGGAGTTGAAGATTAGTTAGTTATGGTTGAAGATTAGTTAGTTATAGTTGAAAATTAATTAGGATAGAAAGTACATTAGATACATCTTGGATTTACCAAAATAGGATAGATAATGGAATTATTTTCTCTGATTTGTCAAATACCTGTTTAGGTATTTATTACTTGTATATATTGTATATAGTTATTGTACTTTTGTATATAGTTTTTCTTTTGTTAGTCATAACCTTTTGCTTTTTTTCTTTTTATTAAAATAGAAAAGGGGAAATGTGGTGGTAATCTAATTGTATTGAAATATTATTTTGATTTGTACTGAAATATTAATTTGATTGTATGTTAATAAATAAAGTTGTCTGGGGGTCAGAGCTATTAGAGCCATAGCAAGAGTGTGGCGGTGGTGGCACACGCCTTTAATCCCATAGATATCTGTGTGTTCAGGGTCAGAGCTATTAGAGCCATAGCAAGAGTGTGGCGGTGGCAGCACACGCCTTTAATCCCATAAGATCTCTGTGCGTTCAGGGATACAGCCAGCATTGGAGACATATGCCTTTAAGACCTAGGGGGCTGTACATTCAGACAGTGACGAGGCAGTCATGTGTTTGGGTTTACAACCAATGAGAAGGCAGAACAACATACTTTAAAAATACGAACCGACAGGAGGTAGGTCTCTTTTCGCGAAGCTGGGACAGCAGGAGGAAGGGTGAGATTTTAGCTCTGAGCTCTGACCTCTTGGCTTTCTCTTTTACATTGTTTCTGTGTTTCTTATTTAATAAGACGGTTGGTTACATCTACAAATAACTTTAATTTTTTTTAAACCTCTCAATACCTGACATTCTGTAAGAATTAAAGTGGAAGTTACCTGTCAATTCATATAAATATGGGTTGGAAATGTAGCTCAGTGAAAGATTTGTTGCTTAGCAGGTGTAAGGTTCCATGACCTATAAGTACAGGATTAAATAATTAATTAAAATAGATAACTAAATAAAAATAAACTATTACAAGTGTCCCACTGTAACCAGTTATCTTTACTCTCTGATAGTTCTTTGGAATGACTAGATCATGATTGAAACAAAGGCATTTTACCTGATGCACATTAACCGGTTTATGAAACACCCAGGAGGAGCTTTGCATGGCTCCAAATAAACAACTTTGTGATAGAAAAATAGAGAAAAGTGAATCCCAAATCAAGGGAGGGATTCAAGTGAATTTTGTATTTGGAATGATGGCTGACTTTTCCAAATGCCTGTCTTCAAATTTTACGATGACTTGGGTCCTGGAGACACTAAAAATTCAAGCCCCACATTCCTTTGTGATCTGATTTCTGAATTGTTGAAATGTTGTGTCTCTGGGCTCCTGTGTAGTTTGAATGGCTGTTGAACACCTGTTGTTCCTTTTGCCATATTTCTTGGTTTAGACCTGAAAGAGTTAGAATGTACAGTAGAAAATCACGTCTTTATATCTCACTGACATGTTCTAAATACAGAAGCAGACCTTTGTGTCTTTAAATAAACTTTAAAGATACCTAGAATTTTAATGGAAGTCTAGAATTCATGTTTGCCTGTGTGGGATTTGTCCCAACAGGTAACTAAATACATGCAGTGTGGCTCTTATTGATTATGAAAGAAATATTACTTGATGTAAAAGAATAGAAAAATGAGCAGATCTTTGAATAATTAAAAAAATATTCCATGGGTAACAAGTCTGACATTCCGTCAACTTTCCCCCAGATTTTTCTACTTCTATGTGAATATCCTCCCTGAACCCAATTAATAAAACAACTTGAATTTCACCATTTAAAAAATAGCTAAGTTACATTTATTTAATTTGTACCCAAAGGCAAACTGAGTGATAGGGATTTCTCTAGTAAATGAGTAACCCAGTCAGCTCTGAAGTTACTGATTAACTATCTTTGTTAGTTTGATGGTTGGTTTCAAATGAAGAAGTATCGTTACTGCATCATTTTTTTAAGATTACTTTTAATGAGGAAATTTAAGAAATTTACACTGCAATATTTGTTCTTCCATTAAATGTTGATGTGGTGTATTGTCAAATTCAGTATGTACAGTAAATATCTGTCTAGACTTAGGGTGTTGTACTTATTTGCAGTACATAATTAAAAGTTAATTCAGGCAAGTAAGGTACTGGAATCCAAATAGAACTAGATACATCAGAGTTCTCTGTTGATAACATCCATCTTGTAATTGTGGTTATTGAAAGTGCTGATGCCATATGAACAGTTCTCTGTTTGTGCTTATGCCTTTTGAATTCCTCTGAATCCATAAATTCGGTTGTGGATTAGAACACACTCAATACAAAGGAACTTTAATATCAGAGAGAAGCTATGGTTTTTTTGTTTTGTTTTGTTTTGTTTTGTTTAAGTATAAATTTGTTTTACTTGGGTTCTGAAATCAACAATGTTATTATGATTCTTGGTATTTTTGATCTATGATAATTTACAGTGGATAGATTTATAGTTGTATACTGCACAGTGATAAAGCACTCTAAAGTTCTTTCTATTAATCAGATATTACTCATTGTATAATAGATTATGTATTATTTTCCATTAGAGAGTTAACTATTATAGTTTTTATTTTATTTCTGGAGGCAATGTATTCTTAGAAAATATTGAAAAGGAGTGATGAAGTTATAGAAAAATCTACCAGCAGAACAAACACTTACTCCACTTTACCCTAGAGGATGGGGCAAGTGGAGGATTGAACATATGCCTATTCACCACGTGTACATCAGAGACTGAACTAACTCTCTGGCCTCCACTTATAAAGACATTGACCCCCATTCACAGAGCAAGAGTCAAATGATCTGATTTACTCACAAAGAACTCACCTGAAAATAGCATCATTTTGTGAAATCATATTTAACCATGCTCAGTCTGAAAGGATGCAAACATTTAGACCATCTTATTCATCACTACAGAAAAAAAACCCCACAACCACAAAGAGGTCTCATCTCTCATTTATTACCATACAGTATTTTTCACAAAATCAAGTTTTATTAGGATGTAGACAAATTAGAGTACCACTATAGCTTTGGTACAAATGTAAAAATGCCATGGAATGCAGCATATAATTTTGTGGAAAAAAAATAGTACCACTATAGAATCCAGATATTCTTCTTCCAGAAACTTATTCAAAATAATTAGAATTCTCTGAGATGTATGAATTTTCATATTTACTGCTGCATTTCCAAAATAACCACAGCATGGAAAAGTGAAGCAGTCATAAAGAGAACTAATAAAGCACAGCAGAGGGATTTTCAATAATGTAAACCCCAAGAAAAGACAATGTTACAGAAGAATTCTATCAGACCTTTGAAAAAGAAAACGATGGCCTCTGAAACATAGAATAGAAAGACAAAAATGGATAAAAGGTTAGAAAAATTTTCAGAATCAATGATCAATGAATGCAGATATTAAAATTCCTACTAAAATTCACATGGACCAACAGCTAGGGAACCTGCAAAGATCGGCCCTGGGCCCCAACATGTATGGGACAGTTTTGTATTTGGTCTGTTTGTTTGTGGGGCTCCTAGCAGTGAGATCAGGGCTTGCACCTGGAGCTTGAACTGGCTTTTGGGAACTCATTCCCCAAGCGGGGTCGCCTTGCCCAACCTTGATGCAGGGGGAGGAGGTTGGTCCTGCTTTACCTTGATGTGCCATGCTCTGTTTACTCCCATGGGAGGCCTACACCTTTCTGAATAGAAATGGAGGAGGAGTGGATGGGGGAAAGGGGATAGGAGTAGGGGAAGGGGACGGGAGGAGAAAAGGGAGGGGGAACTGTGGGTGGTATGTAAATTAAATGAAAAAATTTTAATAAAAAATTCACGTAAACATAATTTAATACCGTATTTTAAAATGCCGTGTAAATTGCTCCTTCATATTAGGAATATGGAGCTCACTTTGTATATCCAAACCCATGATGATTTTACAGCACAGAAATGGGACCGAGGGCAAAGTCTGAGCAATCACTTCAAAAAAAATTCCGAAATAGGTTTTCAAAAAATTCCTTATTTTTTAATTTTAGACAATGGCTGTGCCACTGTGATCTACAAGTTTAATGCAATCTTCAACACAATTTCAATGATAATTCTTCAGAGAAAAAAATGTTAAAATGGAAATGGTAGAAACCAAAGAAATCCTAAGGAAAATTGAAAGTGCTAGAGATATTACATGTCTAATTTCAAAGTAAACATCAGAACTATAATAGTAAAAACAGTACCATAGGAGTTTGGCAAGCATTTGTGTAACCTAGCATATTAAATACTGAGGCAGGAAGATTGTCATTGAGGTCAGCTTGGGCTCCATAGGGAGATCCTCTTAATCTCCAAAACAAACTTATCCCCCAAACTCAGAATAGTGCTAGCACAAAACAAATCATAGTCTAGTGGAGCAGAATCAGTGGCACAGACATCATTTGTGCAGATACAGACACCTCATGGTCGACGAAGTTGTAAAAGCATACATATGGAGAAAATGACATACTCAAGTGGTCTTGAGAAACCTGGGTGTCATATGTTCAGACAGTAGATTCTTATTTCCTACCCTATAAAACATCAAATACGAGTAGTTCAAATACTTCATTATATGGTCTCAATGTCGGAAACCACCATAGGAAAAATATCGAATATGTATATACAAGTATCCTTAAGGACATCCTGAATAGGATACAACAATTAAGGAAACTGTAACAAAGCTTGATAAAGGGGTTAGCCTGAAATTTAAACAAAGAAACAAACATTTGTATAGCAAACAAAGTAAGAATGAATAGACAGCCTAAAGAAAGGGATAAAATCTTTACCATTATACATCAGATAATGTATAAATACACAGATTATACAAAGAATTAAAAAATAAAAACTCTGTAAGAGCAAATGATTTGGTGATTATATGGAATAGATATTTTAAGATGTTTTGATTATATTTTAATTAAAGTGCAACTAGACCACTTACCCTCTTCCCTTTTCTCCATCCCCCGAGTAGGCTTTCTCCCTCCATCCCTGTCATGTCTTCCCCACCTCCTCCTTTACATTGTTTAGTGTTGTTAAATACATACATATTGGTGTGCATGTGTGCTCAAAAATATAGAAACTGCCTATTGAGTCCATTTCATTGTTTGTGTGTATATGAGTTCAGGGCTGATTTCTTTGTATTAGATAACCAGTAAGGGAGCTCACCTTTGGGAGATGCTAATTCTCCCTCTTTCAACAGTCATTGCATTCCCCCCTAGCAGTAAATAAGGAGGGTTCCTTCTCCCCACCACCTGTGTTGTCTGCTGTTCTTTTTTTTCTTACATTTAGCTATCCTGACTTGGATGAGATGAAATCTGAAAGTTGCTTTGATTGCAATTGCATTTTTCTGATTGCTAAGAATGATGAACACCTTTTAAGGTATTTCTCAACCAGTTTTATTTCTTCTGTTGAGAATACTCCATTTAGATCTACAGCTCATTTAAAAAATTTTGATCACTTGTTGCCTGGACTGATTTATTTTATTTTAAGGTTTAGTGCTTTGTTTATGTATGCATATATGTATGTATATATGAATGTATGTATGCATGAATGCATTTATGTCTTTATATTATCCTCTCTCAGTTATATAACTGGCGAAGAGTCTCTCCCATCACTGGGATTCTTCTTCACTTGCTTTCTTTTTTCCATAGCTGTACAGAATCCTTTTAGCTCTTTATGAGTTCCTGGTTCTGAAGTGTTACCCATTCCTGGACAGGTGGAGACCTGCTCACAAAGTCTTACCCCATACCTATATCTTGTAGGATATTGCCTGTTTTCCTCTAGCCGTTTCAGTGTTTCAGGCTTTAAATTGAGGTCTTTGATACACTTAAATCTAATTTTGGTGCAGGCTCATAGATAGCTACAGGTATCATTTTTAATTTTCTGGTATAGGTATACAGTTTCCCATCACCATTTCCTGAATATGCTGTTCCTTTTTCAATATATGTATTTATCTCTGACAAATATCAAATGACTACTCTTATGTATATACATGTTTTGATTCTCTATTATATTACATTGATCTTAGTGTCTGATTTGTGTCAGCACAACATTCCTTTTATTACTAGGGTTCTATAATATACCTTGGTTTGTATAACAGCAAACTTTCTACTATTCTTTTGCCTAGGATTGCTTCAATTATCCAGGGTCCCTTCTGATTCCATATGAACTTTAGAATTATTTTTCTATGAAGAATTATGTGGTTATTTTGATTGTGATTGCATTGAATCTGTAAATTGCTTTGAGTAAAATGGCCATTTTCATTTTCACAATGTTAGTTATACCCATCCATGAACAGGAGATGTGTTTCCATTTTCCAGTGTCTTTCTCAATCTCTTGCTTCAGAGAGTTGAAGTTTTCATTATAAAGTTCTTTAAACTCCTTGGTTACATTTATTACAGTATTTAAATTTTGTTTTCTCCCTCTTGGCCTATAGGGGTCATTTTCTTTTCTTTTTTTCCCAGTAATTGAGTAAAAGCAAAACTTACCATAAGCCAGAGTCATATCCTAGGGTCCCCCCTGTTTCATATATATATATATATATATATATATATATATATATATATATATATATATATATATATATATATATATATCTTCATGGTTCTGTGCGTTGCAGTGTGATTTTTCTTTGCTTTATATCTAGAATCCACTTATGAGTAAGTACATACCATGTATGTCCTTCAGGGTTTGGGTTACCTCACTCAGGATGATTTTTTCTAATTCCATCCATTTGCCTGCAAATTTCATATTGTCATTGTTTTTTTCTGCTGAGTAGTACTCCATTGTGTATATGTACCACATTTTCTGTCACTGTTGGAGAGGATGCGGAGAAAAGGGAACACTCCTCCACTGTTGTTGGGAATGCAAACTTGTACAACCACTGTGGAAATCAATATGGTGGTTTATCAGAAAATTGGGATTTGAAATACATCAAGACCCAGCTATACAACTCTTGGGCATATACCCATGGAATGCACAGTCATACCATAAAGATACATGCTCAACTATGTTTAAATTTTTTTTGATGGTACTATATCCATAATCTCTCTCTCAGTGTGTTTGCTGTGTGTGTATATGAAGTTTTTGATTTTGTAAGTTGATTTTGTGTGCCTACACTTTGCTGAAATTGTTGCTCATGTTTAAAAGTTTTGTGGTGGAATACTATCATATTTTCTCGAAATAGGAATAATTTGAATTCTTCTTTTCCTATTTGTATCTCTTCAATTTTATTCTCTTGCATTATTACTTTAGCGGCTGCTTCCAAAAATATAATGTAAAGGAGCGGGGAGAGTGGGCAGCCCTGTCTAGCTCCTTATTTTAACTGGATTGTTTCAAGTTTTTCTCTGCTTAAGATAATTTTGGCTGTTAAAATAGCCTTTATTATTTTGAGGTGTATTTCTCCTAGCCATACTCTCTCTGGTATTCTTATCATGAAAGGGTGTCAGATTGCATTTCTACCCACCTGTACTTATTGAGATGATCTCATGATTTTCTTCTTTCAGTTCATTTGTATGATTTATTATATTTATTGACTTGTATATGTTAAATAATCCTTGAGATTTCTGGATTAAAGGCAACTTGATCTTGGCAGTTGTTTCTGAAATGTGCTTGCATTTGGTTTGCTGGTATTTTATTGACACTTTTTGTATCTATTATTATCAGGGATTTATGTTTACATAGTTTTGTTGTTGTTATGTTTTTACCTTATTTAATAATTAGAGTAATACTGGGTTCAAATAACTAATTTGGAAGTGATTCTGTCATTTCTTTTTAAAATAGGATTTAAGAAGTATAATTGTAGTTCCTTGAGAATTTGGAAGGATTTTGCCATGAATACATCTGGGCCCAGACATACTGTAGTCAGAAGGCTTTTGATTTCTGCTTGAATCTCCTCTGTTGTTATGGCTCTATTTATGTTGTTCTTCTCTTGTTGGCTTCATTTTTGTGTTCTGGATTAATCAAGAAATTCAAGTATTTCTTCTATTTTTTCTAACATACTATAACTTAGGTTTTTAAAGTATCCCTTAGACTATTCTGTATATTTTTAGTGTTTGTGTTTGTTTCCATGTTCATTTCTGGTTCTGTTAATTTGGGTTAACACTTTCTTTCTTGGAATGGTCTGTCCTTCTTGTTTATCTTCTCAAAAAAACCAGCTTTATATTGATTGACTCTTTATAATGTTTTCTTTGTTTCTATTTCATTAATTCCAGTTTTGATTTTTATTATTTCTTGCCATGTGGTGTTTTGGGGTTTGGTTTGTTTTTGTTTTTCCAAAATTTTCAGCTGTATCATTAAATCATTTATTTCTGCTCTTTCTGCTTTTTTTTAATGTAGGCAAATAGGGCTATAAACTTTCCTCATAAAACTGCTTTTAATGTGTCCCAGAGATTTTTGTTTTGGTATGGTTTTCATTTTCATTTAGTCCCAGAAATATATTCATTTATTTCTTCATTTCTTCCTTGACTCATTCATCATTCAGTATGAGTTGCTTAATCTCCATGTGTTTAAACAATTATTTGGGCTTTGCTTGCTATAAATTTCAAGTGCTATTGCCTAATGGTTGGATGTGATACACAATATTAATTTAAATTTTCTGTATTTATTAAAGTCAGTTTTGTGTTCTAGCATATGGTCTATTTTAGAGAAGTTTCTGTGTATTTCTGAGTATAATGCTCACTCTTTGGTTTTTGGGTGGAACATTATGTAGATATGTTAGACCCTTTGGTGAAATTATTAAGGCCACTCCACTTAGTTAAAAGGGAGATTTATTTAGTGGCGTAACTTACAAATGAAGGTATAAGTAGGTTGCAGGGTCTGGGAAAGACCCAGTGCAGTCCGGTAGTGTTCTCTGGAGAACTCTGCATGGTCTACCTCCAGCGTCCAGGGTCCAGGAAACAAGAGAGAAGGCGCATCTGGATCTCAGGTCTTCAAGGTCCTCTCTTTGTCCCGCCTTATAGGCATGACAGTTACTGAAGCCTTAGTGGAGGTTGGAACTTCCAGATCAAGGTTGGAATGGCTACCCACTACAAGACGCCTATTCTGAATTTTTCTTTTCTTTTTGAGACTCTAATATGGTTATAATATCTCTCCTTTCCATTTCCTCCACCCAAACCCTCCCTCACGCCCCTCCTTGCTCCTGTTCAAATCCATGTCTTCTTTGTTCATTAATTATTAATACATGGATATATATGTATGAATATACATATATGCCTAAATATGACCTGCTCCATCTGTACAATGTTGTTCATACATATGTTTTTAGGGCTGATCATTTGGCATTAGATAAACAATTGTTCTCTTCCATGGTAAAGATTATTTCTCACACTCTAGGCATTCCTTAGTTGACTATCATTCTTTGTGAAGAGATGAAGCTTTTGGGGATTACCCTCATCCACTTTGTCATATCTACTTGTGTTGTCATTGATCAGCTTACATTTGGGCACTCATGTTGGTTTAGTTTTATTGGTATAGTCTCTAACATGACTGGTTGACACAATCTCACAGAGAACTTCCAGATCTTCTGGTATTATAATCTTCCCATTCCTCTTTGGCAATGTCCCCTGAGACTTAGATTTGTAAGTATTTTACAGATGTGTCCACTGGGACTGGGCAGCACAAATGTGTGTTTTGATTGGTTGTGGGGTTTTTTCTTTCTTTCTTCTTTCTATTCTTTCTTTTTTTTGTAATGATCACTGCTATAAAGAGTAGTTTCTTTGGTGAGGAACGAGGACTATATTTTCTGTGAGTATAATTGCAAATATTTAGATTGTTGTTATAAATTATATGGGATCAAATCCAGCCCTACAGAAAGCACTAGAAGGAAAAATCCAACCTAAGGATATTAGATACACCCGTGAAAATACAGGCAATAGATAATCCCATACCAACAAATCCCTAAGAAGAAAAATATACAACACAACTTACAAACAAATAACAGGAATTAACAACAACTGGTAATTAATATACATTAGTATCAGTGGTCTTAATTTGCCTATAAAAAGGCATAGGCTGAGAGAATGGATATGAAAACAAGTTCCATCCTTTTGCTGCATACAAGAAACACACCTCAACTTTAAAGACAGACAATAGCTTGTAGTAAAAGGCCGAGAAAAGACATTCCAATGAAATGGACTTAAGAAGCAAGCTGGTGTAGCTATCCTAATATCTAATAAAATAGACTTCAAACTAAAATCAATTGAAAGAGACTGGGAAAGACATTACATGCTAATCATGGAGAAAATCCAACAAGATGAAGTCTTAATTCTGAACATTTATGCCCCAAATACAAGGACACTCACATTTGTAAAAGAAACATTACTAAAGCTTAAATCACACATCAAACCCCACACACTAGTAGTGGGATATTTCAACATCCAACTCTCACCACTGGATAGATCTGCCAGACTGAAACTTAACAGAGAAAAAAGGGACCTAATAGAAGTTATGACTCAACTGGACTTAATAGATATCTACAGAACATTCCACCCTAACACAAAAGAATAGACCTTCTTCTCAGCACCCCATGGAACCTTCTCTAAAATAGACCACATGCTTGGTTACAAAGCAAATCTCAACAGATACAAAAAATGGAATAATCTCCTGTATTTTATTGGACCACCATGGCTTAAAGTTAAATTTCAACAACAACAACAAAATTTACAGAAAGTCTACAATCACATGGAAACTAAACAATGCCCAAATGAATCACCAATGGGTCAAGGAAGAAATAAAGAAAAAAATTAAAGATTTCTTAGAGTCAAATGAAAATGAAAGTACAGCATATACAAACTTATGGGACACTATGAAAGCAGTGAAAAGAGGAAAATTTATAACACTAAATACCCACATAAGGAAGATGGAGAAATCTCACACTAGTGACTTAACAACACAACTGAAAGCTCTAGAACAAAAAGAAGCAAACACACCCAGGAGGAATCGATGCCAGGAAACAATAAAATTGAGGACTGAAATCAATAAAATAGGAACAAAGAGAGCAATACAAAGAATCAATAAAACAAAGAGTTAGTTCTTTGAAATAATCAACAAGATAGACAAGCCCTTATCCAAATTAACCAGAAGGCAGAAAGAGAGCACCCAAATTAACAAAATCAGAAACAAAAAAGGGAGATGAAATAACAGTCAATGGGGAAATTCAGGAAATCATCAGATCATACTTCAAAAACCTATACTACACAAAACTGGTAATCTGAAAGAAATGGATAGTTTTCTGGATAGGTACCACTTACCAAAGTTAAATCAAGACCAGATAAACTATTTAAATAGGCCAGTAACCCCTAAGGATATAGAAACAGTCATTAAGAATCTCCAAACCAAAAGAAGTCCGGGACCAGATGGTTTCAGTGCAGAATTCTAGCAGAATTTCAAAGAAGAGCTAATTCCAATACTCTTCAAATTGTTCTACATAATAAAAACAGAAGGAACATTACCAAACTCTTTTTATGAGGCCACAGTTACATTAACACCCAAACCACACAAAGATGCAACAAAGAAAGAGAATTACAGAGCAATCTCCCTCTTGTACATTGATGCAAAAATACTCAGTAAAATATTGGCAAACTGAATCCAAGAACACATTTAAAAAATTATCCTCCATGATCAAATAGGTTTCATCCCAGGGATACAAGGATGGTTCAACATATGAAAATCTGTCAATGTAATACACCATATAAACAAACAGAAAGAAAAAAACACATGATCATCTCATTAGATGCTGAAAAATCTTTGACAAAATCCAACACCCTTTCATGATAAAGGTCTTAGAGATCAGAAATACAAAGACCATACCTAAACTTAATAAAGGCCATTTACAGCAATCCAACAGTCAACATCAAATTAAATGGAAAGAAACTCACAGCAATTCCACTAAAATCAGGAACAAGACAAGGCTGTCCACTCTCCCCATACTTATTCAATATAGTACTTGAAGTTCTAGCCAGAGCAATAAGACAACATACGGAGATTAAGGGGATATAATTGGAAAGGAAGAAGTCAAGCTTTCTCTATTTGCAGATGACATGATAGTATACTTGAGTGACCCCAAAGATTCCACCCAGGAATTAATAAAGCTTATAAACACCTTCAGCAACATAGCAGGATACAAGATCTACTAAAAAAATCAGTAGCCTTCCTATATACAATTGACAAACAGGCTGAGAAGGAAATCAGAGATATATCACCCTTTACAATAGCCACAAATGATATAAAATACCTTGGGGTAATTCTAACCAAGCAAGTGAAGGACCTATATGACAAGAACTTTAAGTCCCTGAAAAAAGAAATTGAAGAAGATGTCAGAAAATGGAAAGATCTCCCATGCTCATGGATAGGCAGGATTAATATAGTAAAAATAACAATCTTACCAAAAAGCAATCTACAGATTCAATGCAATCCCTATCAAAACCCCATAACAATTCTTCACAGATTTGGAAAGAAAAATACTCAAATTCATCATATGGAAAAACAAAAAACCCAAGATAGCTAAAAGAATCCTGTACAATAAAGCATATGAGGGTTTTTTTTTTCTGTGTGTTTGTTTAACTTGTGTTTTTCTTTCATGAGTTTCAATGATTATTTTTCTTTTACTGTATATCTTTTGTTTTGGCAATAATATGTCACATATTGTTTTTCTTTTTGGCTAGTCCACTTGTAGCTCTGTGTGCTTTTTGTATGTGTATGGTGTGTCTTTCCTTAGTTTGGGAAAGTTTTATTCTATGATTTTATTAAAGATCTGGCCAATGCTAGCAACCAGGGATTATTCTCCCTCATCTATGTTGATAACTGAAATATTTAGTTTCTGATGCTGTACCACATGTACACATGTCCCTTTCCCAGGTTTTCTAAACTTTTTCATATATTTTATTTTTTCCCTAGATCCTTTACTTAAGTCCTGCTACTCTATCTTCTGCCTCATTTTTGCTACCTGTAAGGCTTTCTCCTAAGTTTTCAAATTGTAATAATGAAAAAATTCGCTATTGTTTCTAATTGTAATAATTAATTTTCAGTGTCATCTTTATTTCAACTTGTGTTGTCTTCAATGTTCCTATCTCTTTGTTGAATCCAGTTCTCAAGTGCTGTATTATTTTCATGATTTCGTTCAGTCATGTATTTGTATTTCTTTTGAAGTCACTCAGGTGTTCATTGTCATCATATTGGAATTCAGTGAAGTATTAATTAATGTTTTATCTAAATGCATTTAATTATTTGATAAATTTTACTATTGTTCTTTGAGATTCTGTATCCTTAGGCTTATAAGTAGTTCTCATTAGAGAAAACTTTTGTAAGACCAGAGAATTTGATGGGAGACATGATATCTTGACCATTTATGTTGATTTCATTTTTGCAATTTGACTTGTTCATTCAGGCTTCTTTCTTTGATTATATGTTTAATATGGCAATCTGGTTTACTGTAGATAATGCTAGTGTAGATGTATGATCTTAGCTAGGCCAGGGACAGTTGAGAATGAGCTTTTTAATTGGGCCATCTGTGTCAAGATGTCAACAGGTATAGGGAAGGAAGGGAGAGGAAAGGAGTGTCTCTTCAGTCAAAGTTGGATCTCAAAGCAAACAGGGTCTAAAGCTACTGATGTGAAGCTAGGCCTGTGAGTGTGGAGACAGTGACAGGCAGGGAAAAATGGGAGGGCATGGGGAGAAAGGGAAAGGGACAAAGTGACTTAGCCTGCCAAAGGTTCTTGGAAACAAAGAGGTTTGAAGAACCTCTGTCTGGAACTGTGCTTCTGGGTTTTCAGATGGCACCAGGTTAGAAGAAAGGAAGACCAGGAAAGAAGAGATTTAACCAGGAAAGGGGATTGGTGAACCAGACACTTTCAAATGACTAAGTCCAAATGTGCAGTGAATCTATGACAAAAGTTTCAATATCTTTAGCCATCAGGGAAGGGAAAATAAAAGCTAAATTACCCTGTCAGAATGTATAGTAAAAACTGACAGGAATTCAGGAGCTAAGGGCAGGGGAGGAACTTTCAGACACTACTGTTGTGAATATACATCAGTGCCACCATCCACACCCCACTTCTGGGTCTACACAGAAAAGTATCATCTTCAGCTTATTATAGAGATGCTGCAAGATCACAATGATCATGTCATTATTTGCAACAACCAAGGTATAGTATCAGTGTAGGTGTCCTTTACAAGATGAATGATAAAGAAATAGACAAACAGTGGAGACATTAAAAAAAATGGTAATTGTATAACGTGGATGGAACTGAGGTAATACTGGATGAAGTAAGACAAGAAAGGAAGACAGATATAGCACACTTCCTTTCATCTGTTGAGTATACTGGGGATGTTAACAACAACATGGAAGGAGGAAAGATGGTAAGCAAGCAAGTGTGAGGAACAATAATAGAATTTATGTGAATAAGAGGCATTATATTTCTGTGTGAACCTGCCATAAACATCCATTACTTTGTATAATTAATACATGCTTGAAAAAATGGAGAAAGTGATTTATACACACAATGCATTGTTACCCGACCTTAAGAAAGAAGCATTTTCTACCATGAGACAACAGCATATAACATTGGGTGGAGCAAGCCAGTCTCAGAGGCACAAATACAGCATAATCTTATTTCTATGAAATATTGAATTGGGTTAATCCTAAGAAACAAGAATTAGAGTACTGTTTACTTGAAGCTGCAGAAAGGGAAATATGAGAAGCTATCTTTCAGCAATCATTAAGTGTTCAGATGGGTCTGATGAATAACTTCTAGAAATCTGTTTTAGAACATTATGCTCTATTTTTCACTTCGTTATGAAAGTGAATCTCATGTACATGTTTCTTTCATTATACAAAATAGACAAGTCATGATTGCATTTGCTACAGCATTTCTTATCTTTTGTGAGTCTTAGTGAGGACTGTATTTTGAAAGCAAATCCACAGAAGATTAGATCTAAGAGTTTCAAACTGATAATATCCCTATTTTTTCTTATAAATTCATGTCTTTTAGTCCATACATAAATTTAAATCTACACATATACAATAAGTTGAACAATTTAAATTTGGAAGTATCATATTGTTTATTGAATAAATAATTACAGGAGAGAAAACAAACATTCTGCCTCTATAATGCAATATTATACTCAGTTATAGCTTCAATATTAAATCATTTTCTATATAACTTTGGCCAGGTATCTTTTTCATTTTTTGACAACATCTGCCATGACCTAGCATACTGACAAAAATGGTTGTCCTATCTCAATTTACATAACGTTTTATATTGCAACTTCACAGACTCTTATCAAGGTCAGCTAGAAGTTTCTGTGATAACTTCTTAGTAAGTTAATGGACCCATTCCTAAAAAATAAAACAAAATAATCCTTGAGGGTTTAGAAAACCAGTTGGAAGTAAGTAAATGTGAAAAGCATCTTAAGTGTGGAACAAGCCACTCTTTATCCTAAATTAACAGCAGCTCAGGATTACAGCAATAGTGATTATCTCAAATCAGGGATGCCCTAAAGCAAATGCATATTAGCTCACAATTTTGTCTTTAAATTCAAAGACAAGGGAAAAAAGAAAAAAAGAAGATATGAATTAAGACCTATGCTCAAAGTATTTATTCCTTGTCATTAAGCTTTTTTGTCATCCAGTGCCAAAAGGTCAGCCGTTACATAAGGACTGAACAGGTTATATTAAGAAATATATATGTATATGCATGCAATAACAATTAGTAAAAATGCAAGGTATGAACATTAAGGAGAGCACTGAGGGATATATGTGAGGGTTCAGAATGAACAAATGGAGGGGAGAGTTATTATAATTAAAGTATAATCTCAAAAATTTAGAAGAAAAGTTTAAAATGAACTTTGGGGATTGATTTTTTTGTAGTTACCAGGTACAAACACATCCCAATGTATTATTTCACTAATTTTCACAAATTTCTCAAACTGGTACCCTGGTTTCAGAATCACTGTCATTTCCTCATCAGCCCTTGTTCCTCTGCTGCTAAGCACTGTTTCTAAGAAGCGTCTGTCTCCATCTTTTTCTCTCCCCACACTAACTGCAAGCAGATTGAACTCATTCCTTTATATAGAGTGCCAATGTCATTCAAATGAAGTCAAATCATCATTTTCAAGTATTTTTAAACATAACAACATATGAGTGCCAGCAATCAAACTGCATTGATTTATACATTTATGCATTTTGAGGTATAAAATGAGAATCATGTAGGTTTGATTAGAGACACAAATACTCTCGCAATAAGTTCTGTGAAGAATCAGAAAGAAGTACTCTCATCCTCACATGATCTCTCTCTCCACTTCCTTCCTTCATTCTCTTCCTTATTTCTGAGACCTATATATGCAATATGTACACACATTAACACACAAACACCCATGTAGCATGAGTGCACGTGTTTGTGCACGTGTTTGTAAGCTCTCTCTCTCTCTCTCTCTCTCTCTCTCTCTCTCTCTCTCTCTCTCTCTCTCTCACACACACACACACACACAGAGGAATATTTTAAAATTATATCAGACTTTAAATAAGCAAGGAAAGTAGAAAGAAAAAATTATGGACCCATAATTGTGAAACCCAGAAACACTAGCAACGATGTTAAATCCTTAACAGCATCCTGTGTATTAAAATTCACTTACTTTAATTTTTTCAAAATGTGATTTACAACTCGGCTTTTCTCTTTGAATTGATAAACAGCTACTCACACAAATAACAAAATGGTCAAAAAAGCATTTACATACCACAAAGAAAAAAAATAAACACAGTCAAAACGATGGTGTGTTAGTAATTTCTGTCATAGGAATGTCTGTATTGACATCAGTGGAAACTGTATCCTATTTGAGTTCAGAGCTTTATTCCAGCTTAGTCTAGTTTTACAATAGCCTGGATAACAACAGCATAGCTTAACTGCAGAACAAAGGTTTTTCTTTTATTTTATAATTACTAAGACATATAAAATATTTGTTCTGCTTAGAAAAGAAGAAATCAAATTGGCCAGCTGGGTTGCTCACACAGCCAGACTCTTCTCTTGCCAGCTTGAGTTTTCACACATTGCAAAGAGATGAAAAACTGAGGTTAGCCTTTCACATGCATGAACATTTCTCCATGTGTAAAGTCTAAGCTGTCCAAACTTAAGAGGAAACTCAAACCTTTAATTCTAAGCTTTGAAAACACAATTTTCTATTAGAAAAATATTTGTTTCTTTAACCAGGAATTCCCTTAGTGCATGCAATGCATTTCAACTAATGTCAAAGTATATAATTGTTTTTTTCTGAAGTCATTTTAAGAACTAATTGAATTGTGTATTTTTTCTCTAAGTTGTATGATATCAATTTAAACCATTATTTTAAAAAGTATGTTATTTAAGGATAGAAATGCCTATTAAACAATACATTGTAAATACTTTATTAAACATTTATATGTGTGTTTACTTACTTGTTTATATATTTGTTTTTGTGGTGCCAGGGTTCAAACGTAGGTCCTCAACATGCTAGGCAAGCACTCTACTACTGAGATGTGTCCCTTTCACTAAAAAAATTTTAGCTAGTATAATGTTTTTATTTCCAAATACAATTTTTCTATTAATTATTAGCCAAGATAATACTGAAATAGTCTTGAGGAAGCTTGAATTTTTTTTAAATATTGTTATAACATTTATGTACTTAATGTGAGATGTGAGCATGCTATAACACACAAGGGGAAGTCAGATGACCACGTGCTGAGGCCGATTCTGTACTTCTATCATATAGGTTCTGTGAACCAAACTCAGGTTGACAGGTCTGGGGGCAATAAGTCATCTGGCTTGCTCCAGTCTCGATTCTAAATATTTACAAAAATACACATAAATTATTGTATTCTATTTCATTTTTTAGGGTGATGTAAATGAAGTAGACGCTCATTTTACAAATAAAAGTTTCAATAGACAATGTATATGCAATTGACCTGAAAACTGTAGAATGATCAAAAATGTGGTCTTCTTTTTACTAGGTTGGCAGCCTTTAAACCTGATTTGATCTCATGGTTTCTGATAGCTTCATCGGTTCCAGATATTGCATCTTCATTGTAATACATGTACACACATGAAAAGGAATAAAATATAAATTTGATTGTATTTGAAGGCTGATTAGAATCTGTTAATATCACATACAGTAACACTCTGTCCTCAGATTTAATCAAATGGCCTTGACTTGTTCCAAAGGAGGTGGAAAACTGAGCCCACGTCAATCTTAAAACTCAGGTTGTATCTTGTTACTTGAGAGTTATAGGACTATGAATTTGAAAGAAGAACATCAGTTTCTGCCAAAATGGTCAAACATTTTCTCTACTAAGAGAAAAATATAAAAAAGGCACCGTTTATATGGGCAGAATTTTCTTCAACCACGATAATTGCGCACTTGTAGGGAGCTTGTAGCTATTATTATGACAGAATTATTATCTGCAGTTTTCAAAGTGGGTATCATGGCTTCCTGCTGATCGTGGCTCATCTGAATCTGCTGTGTGAAAAAGTTCTGACATGTCCTTCTGTTGTGAGGATATGTGCTGGAATAGCTCACGAATAGCTATATTGAGCAGAAGTTGATGAAGATGCTTCTAGCGACAGGAAACTTGTCCACCAGCATTGTAGACACAGAAGGGGAAATGGATGTTGTGGGAGGGAAGGTGTGAAGTCTTCCTCTCCTGCTGTGGCCTTTCTGCAGTGTACCCAGCATGAGTCCAATGCCTCCTGAACATGCACTCTACCTCGCCCCTCTACCTAATGTTATACAGCCTCTTTGTGAAGTTTGATATTCCATCATTCTGCAAGCCACCCCTCCTCTGATTTCTTGGCATTTTTGCTAAAAAAAAATGGTTCAGTTAAAAATGAATGTTTATATTATTCACTCGTTGAGAATTTCACATATGTATACAGTTTACTTTGGTCAAGGGAGCCACCTCATTCTCTCTCCAACTTCATTTCAGTTCCCTCTAACTTCACGCCCTCTTTTCATAGCCCACTGAGTCCAATCAGTGCTGCCCATATGTGCATGACTGTAGGGCCACCCACTGATGCATGAGCATCCTAACTGGCTTCTTCTCCCCTGAAGAAAACTGTCTTTCCCTACCCAGCAACTTTCATTTGCCAAAGCTCCTCAGCCATGGCTGGAGCTTATTCTGCTCTTCCACTGAATCCTGATTTATTCTTTCTTTTCTTTTCTTCTTTCTTCTTTTTTTCTTTCTTTCTTCTTCCTTCCTTCCTTTCTTTCTTCTTTCTCTTTCTTCCTTTCTTTTTCTTCCTTCCTTTCTCTCTCTCTATCTCCTTACCTTTCTCCCCCTTCTTCTCTCCCTCCTTCTTTCCTTCCTTTTATCATTTTTAGTTTGTTATTGTGAATAGTAACTCACCAGAAAAGGTATGTATATTGTTTGGGGCTTTTTATCCTGAAAAAAAAATCCCTAATATTTGTTAAAGTAGTCTTTTGAATTAATTCTACATCTTTCCCTTTATCATCTCTCTGAACTGGAAGTTTCAACTTATTTCCTCAGAAAGTGGGTGCATTGTGGAAATTACCATCCATCTTGCTTCCTCTGTGTCTGGCTGGTGACTCCTGACTCAGCCTCCCTCTTCCCAGAATTCTCCTTGTCTGCTTATTCCATCTATACTTCCTGCCTGGCTACTGGCCAATTAACGTTTTATTTATCAACCAATCAGAGCAACACACATTCACATCATACAGAACGAGATTCCACAGCACAGGGGAGATAGAAGTCTCTGTTAACTGGAATGGCACTCCCCCAAGCTTTCAAAGGGATGGATCTGGCCTGCTTTCTGAGGACAATCCTTCCTGAAGAATGACTCCAGAGATGTCTGAACTGAATGTTCAGGGAGCAGGGGGAGTGCAGCCAGGAATCCCTGTACACTTTCAGAGTCTGGCTCTAACTCATTGGGAAATGAATGATGCAGGTGTAAACTGGGTGAGTTCTGAACATGGCCACAAGAGCCAGGCTTCCTGGAGCTGTGGGATCCAGGCCACCTCAGCTGGATAACCAATTCAGATTAATAATTGTGCTGACCCTGTCATATCTAGATCACAATATTACAACAGACTGCCAGGTCCTCTCTGTCTTACTATCTTTCTGTCCCACATTCCTCCATTTTCCTTGAACGTAAGTGCAGAGTGTGTTGAAACTGTGTTAATTGGGCTTTGGCATCCCAATGTCAGTTGTTCTCTGCATTTTGACCACTTATGTTTTTTTCTGTGTTTTTTTTTTTTTTTTTTTTTGTCAAGGGCCCAGTTTTCTCAAAGAAGATGCTTCATTGATAAGGGATGTCTCCATTTGTTTTTGATATCTGTGACAAATATACCAGGATCTTTTAAAAAGCAACTTGGAGAGGAATTGATCTGCTTGGCTTACACTTCCAGGTGACATACTATTGCCAAGTAAAAGTCAGGGCAGGATCTGAAGCAAGGGCCATGGCGAAATGCTGCTTTCTGGCTTGCTCCCAGGGATGGCATCTGCTGCCAGTGAGCTAGTCCTTCTCACATAAAGCATGAATCAAGCAAATGCCAGACACACTAGCTTAAAGGCCAATAGGACAGAGGCGTTTTCTCAGTTGAAATGCTTATTCACATATAAGTCTATCTTTTATAAAGTTGATAAAAACTAATAGGACAATGAGTGAGAGCCACACTCATAGCCAGATATGGACATTATACTCATTTAGGAGAATGGCAGTACTAAGCTAATGACCTCACTTACCATGGGTAGTTGGGTAGTTTCTAGTACCAAACAGACATGATTTCCAATTAGACAGGTGTTGATTATCACCAAGTTACAAATGCTGCTATAGCACCTTAAGGGATATTTTGTCTTGCTGGTCATTGTTGTTGTTCATAAGCATCTCTGGGTACTACTACTGGTTGCTTCCCTCCTGTGGAAACTTCTATAGTAATTCTCATACTATAGAATGACTAGTTCCCAGTTCTCAGCAAGGAGGTTTTCAGGTCAGATCTGACTCAAACCCTCTTGGTCCTGTGTCTGAAGCAGACAGTGTCCTCCAGAGTAGGGACTTACTTTCAACCTCTGACAGGCAACCAAACACAATCACCAGTATCATTTTTGGAATCTTTTGAACTACCCTGACCAACAACTGGAAAGGAGGTACCTGGGTTTTTTTTTTCTAGATAGTCTATGGCTCTTCAGGGCAGCCCCAAGTGGTGTAAGTTAATTAAGTAATATATGTATATATGCATGCATATATACTTAAGTGTAATGCATTATGTATAAGTTTAGGTATATATAAAGCAATATGATTCCTTAAAGCTTTTCTAAATATCCTCCTCAGTATTCTTTATCCCTCCTCCTCCTTCCCCTCTCTCTCTCTCTCTCTTTCTCTCTCTCTCTCTCTCTCTCTCTCTCTCTCTCTCTCTCTCTCTCTCTCTCTCCTTTTGTCATCTTTCTTCCTTCCCCAAATAAAGTCCTCTCCATTCTCCATTTATCTATTTTTCTCCCTTTCTATCATTGGTTAAATTATTTTGGCCACAATTAGTTAAAAGGATATTTATTTAATGGCGTAACTCACAAAATAAGTAATAGGTAGGTCGCAGGGTCTGGGGAAGGTGTATCTCAGTCCAGCGGTGTTCTCTGGAGCTCTGCTCAGTCAACCTCCACCATTCAGAGTCCTGGCACAGAGAGAGCGCACAGAGAGAGCGCTGGCCTGTCCAGCTCTTGGGTCGTGGTGCCTCCCCTGGCCCTTCCTCATAGGCATGACAGTTGCAAGAGTCTCAATGGGGGTTGGAACTTCCAGATCCAAGCTGGAATGGCTACCCACTACATCTCCCCCTTTTTGTCTAAATAAGAAGGTTCTAAACTAATACAAGACTATATACAAGGAATGGTTATCAAATATTGTCCAGGAATAATGAGGGATAATGACCTAGATAAGATGGAACTACAACCAATGCAAACAATATCAAGCAAGAAACACATACTAAAATCCAGAGAAGTATAGAGCATAGGTAAATGACATGTAATAAAGATCATACAAAGGTGTCCTATTCTAAAGAACCTGAATCTAATACTTAATATGTTCTATCTAAGATATTATATATACTAAGCTGTAACTATAACTGATAGTCTTCAATCCCATCAAAGACCCGAGAAGGAACATAATGGTACCTGAGAAATGGTAGATGGATGCAAGCAACTTTCGGGAATCTTGCAAGAGCAGACCAAGACAGCTGGCAGCCTGGACAGTCACCTGATGTTTCTCAGCATTGTTGGTGCATTCAAATTGGCTACAGGCCTAGAGTACCTGACAGACCATTTTCAGAAGCAGGAATTCTGAAAGACCATCTTACCCTGTCTTGGCAGAGTACAGTGGTCGCTTTCCTTGTGTCCTGCTTGTCCAGAAAGGACAGCATTGCATTTGTACTGTCAGCCATCAAGGTAAGGGCAGTTCTTTGCCCAGTAGGCCATTTTGTGCCAAAAAGACAAACTTCCACATGGAAATGTCTTAGAAGCCCAACATTCTCTTGGGATCAATTGGTGCAGCCAGGAGCAATTGTGTCTCACATCAAGAGAATTTTAAGTTATTTAAATGCCATATTCTCTAGGTCTATGAAGTGTTTGAAGATTACCTATCTATCTGAAATATATCTATGTATACCTAGAAGACTTAACTAACATGGCTACAAATATGATTATCATAGATGACTAATTATTAATCTATTTTTAATTATCCATTACAATTTTAAATGAGTTAAACATAATACCTCAAACAAGAATATATATATATATATATATATATATATATATATATATATATATATACAGTATAACAAAATTAACTTCAAGCTTGTATCAATAAACTAAAATTCATACCAATGTAAAACATTTTAAACAAGTTGTTCTTTAAAAGTAGGCTCATTAATCTACCCTTTTATCTTATCATCTCTATATCCTCCTATATATCTATATCATATCCCCTTTTGTTTTTTAGAAAGAGATCACATTTATAATCAACTGTTTTAAATAAAAACATTGGTTTTTTTCTGTCCCACACCAGAGGGCTCTTCTGATTTGGGACAGAAGAATCTCTTAACCATTTTTTTAAAGCAATATGTCTGTGTTTAGAGGAGGAGTGAGCCAATTCCACCTCTAAAGCCAGCTTGGTATATTTGGGAATTTGGGTGTAGCATCTCTTACTACTTCCTGCTGGAGGGGGGCGCTGTATCTTATTGGGACGCAACAGATCCCTTTATACTTTCCTGTTTTCTATGGTTACACCATGTCCTCTACTCACATCTGAGTATTTGGAGCCTAGGAACCATGGATGATAGAGAAGAATGTGGCATTGGTCATTCTGGGTCTGTATTACCTTTTTCAATATGTTTTCTTGTTCCATCCATCTACCTACACATTTTATGGTTTCATGTTTCTTTACAGCTAAATAATATTACAGTATATCTATGTTCCACATTTTCATAATTAACTCATCAATTAAAGGACATTTAGTTTGTTTCCATCCCTAACTATGACAAGTAGAGTACTGATGAACACAGCTGAGCAAGTATCTGTGGAGTAAGGTGTCAAGTCCCTAAGCAGCTAATGAGTAGTCTAGCTGGGTCATGTGAGAAATTTACTTATTGCCTTTTGAGAATTGTCCACTGATCTCCAGAGCGGCTGAACTAGCTTTTAATCCCATTAACATTGAATAAGAGTTCTCCTTTCCCTCCAGCCTCACCAGCATTTGTTGTTACTTGTTTACTTGATCTTTGTCATTCTGATTGGGGTAAAATGAAATTCCATTCCAAATTTTAAATTTGGCTTTCCCTAAATATTAAGGATGATGAACACCTTTTGAGATAGGTTTTATCCAATTTTACTTCTGCTTTTGGCTCAGTGAAGACCCAAAGGTCATTCTCTGAATGGGTTATTTGTTTTCTTGACTCTGTTTTTATATTTATTTGCATATTTTGGATATTAATGCTCTGTCAGATATATGCAAGGCATGGATTCTTTCCCACTCTATAGGCTCTCTGTTCATTTGACTGATTATTGCCTTAGCTATTCAGAAGTCACACTGATCAATTGTTGACCTTAATTCCTGGGCAAATGGAGTCCTGTTCAGAAAGTCTTTTTCAACCCTAACCCTAGGTATTACCTAAGTTTCAGTGTTTCAGGTTTCATCAAGAGGTCACACCTATGAAAGATCAACAATATGACTACCTAAAAGAAGACCTGAACTGCTGAGGATGCTGTGAATATGTTGCTCCAATTGATATAAATAAAACACTGATTGGCAAGTAGCCAGGCAGGAAGTATAGTGTAGGCAGGGATAAGAAGAGAGGAGGATTCTTTGAGGTGGAAGGCTGAGTCAGGAGACACTGCTAGCTGCTGCCACATGAAGCAAGATGTAAGGTACTGGTAAGCCACAAGCCACATGGCAACTTATAGATTAATAGAAATGGGTTAATTTAAGATATAAGAACTAGATAGCAAGAATCCTGAGCCATTAGGCCAAACAGTTTAAATAATATAAGCATCTGTTTTTATTTGGGTCTGAGTGGCTGTGGGTCTGAGCAGAACTGGAGAAAACCCAACTATACCTGAACAGTGATAATATCTATTAACCCACCACTGTGGATGACAGAAATCTTAAATTAGCCTAACTTTAAATGAAGAGATATTTGCAATTAATGACTACAGAGAGAGGCGTAAGTAGTCTTCCCCAGGGAAGAGTCCTTCAATTGGTTATCCAATGCCAAGTGGCCAAACATGAAAATATACATGCAAGTAAAACAAAAGAGATTCTCTCTCTCTCTCTCTCTCTCTATATATATATATATATAGATATATATAGATATATATATATCAATAAAAATTGAGTAATAAGGGACCTTGAATTTGAGAGAGAAAGGAGTTATGGAAGAGATTAAGGGAGAAGGAGGAAAAAAATGAAGTAATTATATTTTAATTTAAAAAATTAAAAATGGATTAATTCTGTTTGACTAGGAGACCCAACCATGAATGGGATGGTATGCATAAGCCACCCAGAATCTCTTTCTGAGACAGGAAAGAGAAAAATCTTTAATGGGGTGAATATATTAGGAATTCAAATAGAAATCGAATAACAACAAATAGTTTAATTTACATGTTTGTTAGTGGAGAATGTTTCTATGTTAGTGGGGAATGTTTGCCCCATATATACGAGCTGTTACTTTGACAATAGTCAAGTGAATTGCAACTGTTATATTAATATGGTGTGCCATAAAACAAAAACTTGTTTTATAAATTGCTTTTTATTTCTGCAGTCGCTTTCTACTTCCCTCACAATCTTATATCTCACACACACAAATAAAAGATTCTATAAACATGTACATGTTCACCAGCTCATTGTTATTTTCCATTTGACCGTGGTATTTCTGTACATTTGTGTCCTGTAACAACACACTTGAAACTCAAAATTATACAAATAAAAGAAATGGATTTTTTCATCACTTAGATACTGGAAAGAGCAAAATCAAGCAGATGATAGATCTCATTTTTTGATGACAACATTTCTACCCTTCCAAGATGACATCATTCAGTAGGAAGGAGCACTTTCTCCAAACCTTGAAAAGCTGGAAAGAGAAGCTACATGTACATGTCAGGCTTCTTTTTTAAAAAACTTCAGTCCCAGTCATGAAAAGATAAACTTACAGCTTAACAAGCTTTTAAAAATTTGTCTGGATAAAGCTCTTTTATTAACCATACCATATACTTTGGTCACAGGCTTGGATAAATCACAGTATTATTGGCTTGGAAGCTTTCTCTCTGATGGCTACCATTCATAAAGCCAGAAGGTGCTATGCAGGCTGGTGGTGAAGAAAAATAATCAAAATCTTTACTCACCTTGAACCATGAAAGCTACAATAATGACTGGCTAGGCAAGATGTACCAACAGATACAATAGTGGCAGGAATAGTATGGGGGTAACTAACAGATTTCTAATTAGATTAAAGTCCCACTTCACAGTAATGAACCCATGCTGATACTATATACTTGTCCAAGAACTTTTGTTTGTAAGTTATAGACCATATGGAAGAATTTACTGTTGTTATTTTCTCAATGTAAAATTCATCAATTTTCCTTCTAAATACATATCTTTATACTCATAGATTACCATAGATCTCATCACCTTAGCAGATTGGAGTAGGTGATTGTTAACCCAAGACTTACAACTAGTACAAGTGCAGAGAATAAAGTCATTGTGAAATGCTCAAAATTGTACATCTATATCATCCCTTACCCACATGATTCAAGAGATATGCACAGAAGAGCCTGGATAGAAGTCTGCTTTTATCTAGTAAGAACTGCTGAGAAATAGTCATTGGAATGTGATTAGGACATTGCACTCATGAATTCACAGCAGCTGTGGCTTTGTATTGCTGAGGATCTATGCAAGAGGAAGCCAGACAACATTCCACTGAAGACAGAGGATTGCTGTGGAATAACCCTTTTGTTCACTATGAATATGTATTACTCTAATTGGTTAATAAAGAGCTGACTGACCGATGCCTAGGCAGGATTTTTAGAGTAGAGAGAACACTGGGAAGGAGAAGGGCAGAGACTGAGGAGTCAGGAGAATACCCCAATGAGACACAGAGTAAGCAGGTTGAAAGTGCATAAATGAGGTAAACAAGCCTTGGGACCACACATAGGAATGGGTTTATTTAACGTGTAAGAGCTAGCTAAAAACAAGCCTAAGCTATCGACTGAGCATTTACAATTAATATTAAGTCTTCGTGTGGTTATTTGGGGAGTGGCTGGGTGGACAGAAAAATCCACCTACAGAGTATGGCTCATAAGGTTCATGTGGCAAAAGAGTCAGTGTTATTTTCCACCCTTGGGGCATGGCTTAACATAGATTTCTCATACTTATCAGTGGTCAGCCCTATACCCATGTTTGTGTGGCTAGTTCTAATTGTACTCAAGGACTTCTAAAGAGAAAAAATGAAGAAACAAAGAGATGAGGTAGCCAAGAGGATGTGTGGGATCTGATAGACATTAGTTAGATTATGATTAAAATGCATTGTATGCATGTGTCAAATTCTCAAGGCAGAATAGCAAAATAAAACAAAATAAGAAACTATTGGATATATCTATATATATATCTATATATCTATATCTATATCTATATATATATATATATATCATCATACACTTGGCTCAGCAATTTATTGTATTAATTCATTATTGGGGCACATCCCAAATTCATTAGTTATATAGGTAATACAGTCTTAATGATTATCTGGCTAACATTTAGTGTTACACATATTTCAAAAGGCTTTGCTTTAGTCAGTCACTACTAACTTTCTTTTACTTGACAGCAGTTAGGTAGTCACACGACAAACAAAATACCTGCTTCTAACCTGGTTTCTCTTGTCTCAAGAGAGCCGCCGTTCTTCTTCACCCTACTCTTCCCCTGGCAGAAGGTCACAGTTTATGGTATTCATTCCCCAGAGTGCACAGTCAGTCTTCTCATCATTATTCTCAAGATCCAATATTGTAAGTACAAGGGCCTGGGCTTCTGTTTATGTCAAATGTAGGTCTATCACTTTCCTCTTGCAGTCTTTCATGAGACCACAGGAAGGTACATAGAGGCTGATCTCTACCTCCAAGAGATGGTTTGAAGTTTTCTCCTTAGGAGGCTGGAGAAATGGGTCAGTAGTTAGGAGGATAAACATTTGCTTCCTGGTACTCGCCCAACAAAAGTAGCTCACAACTGACTCTATTCCCTCTCTAGAAGATCTGATGTCCTCTTCTGGCCTCCAGATATTCCTGTGCATATAACCCTTCCATACCATCCCCCCCCACACACATATACACATAATTTTTGAAAAAGAAAATAAGTTTTTATTGAAATAAAATTATGATTGTCTGACACAGCAAACAGATTTCCAGTAAATCCTCGAAGAACTCAAGATTGTGGGGTTTTTTATTTATTTTCTATCACACTATGGCTATTAATAACTACTTATGGTTCAGATTAATACACATTTTCATAAGAAATACTAATACATAATTTCATATGGAAAAGGGATGTTTACTATACAAATTTTGAAACATTGAAAAAAAATATTGCTCACATCCCAGCCCCTCAGTTAGTAACAATTTTTCCTAAAAAGCCACATCTATATTCACTGCTGAAAATCAGGTTATACTTTTACAAAATTTTCATGTTTCCCTCAGAGATCACTTTTGTGGGATTCAATTATATGGAAATGTCGTAATTTATCTGATTCCCATAAAAAAGAAGAGATTTAGATTGTTTTGTGCTTTGCATAAAAGATTTTTTTAAAGATTTGCATAGAGAAAAAAATCTTACTTTAAATGCTAATAGTTAATGTTTGCACAGCTCTCTTGGGGGGGGGCAAACAAGGGAGTAGCTACCACAAACATATTTTTTTTTGTTTGTTTAAGGTGAGAAAGTAAATAAGTAAAGGAGAAAGTTTTATGGTCATGTTTAGGGTGACTAGAAATTGAAGAAGTAAAATTAAAAGTTAGTTAGCTTCATATACCTATTGTTTTTATTATTAATGATAGCAATTATGATTACTTGAATCAATTTAGTGTGTATGCAGTGAAAATGGTTGATTTTATTTAGCTGTTATTTCATGCATGTGCATGCACACACACACACACACACACTCATGCACACACACACTCATACACACACACACTCATACACACACACAAACACACCTTGTACCTCATAAGAAACCCCAGTAGATCTATGTGAGAATATTCTGCACTCCAGTTCTGCCCTTGTCTGCAATATTTTCATTTAGAAAGTGAAACTCCACAAGCAATGACTTGATTCAAAAGGGCTCCTTCAAAGTCTCTAAAAAGCAGATTGCTACTGGGACTTGAGGAATGATTCTGGTTGCAGGTTATATTCTTCCATCTACACAGTACCAGGGCTTGATAGTCTCCATCAAATTCCAGAGACGATTAACTCTATGTTCCAACACAGACAGAAAAGATTCGTGAATGAGCAACAGAATATGAATAATTTAATATCTTAAATATTGTTTCTTTTCCCTAAGTGCTTATTTAACTTCTTTGGTGGAAACATAATAATAATTTAGTCATGCTAGTGAATACAATCAGTTCTGTACGTTTTAAATTCTACGAGGCTGTTAGACAGTATGGCATTTCATAAATGACAAAACACATTGGAGAAAAAAAGCACAAGTAGAATGCTCTAGTTAAATTTTTTGCATCATGCTTAACTTTAACAGAACAACTGAAACACAAGGCGTAGCTCCATGGAAATGAATCACACTACCTGGAACTTGTATCTCTGTAAAAATACCTTTATGTGGAAAGTACTATCTTTTGACTTATAGTGTAATGCATGGATACAAAATTTTAGTTGAAAACTTATCCTTCTCTGGGGATGAGGAAGTATTTTTGTGAAAGGTGGAGTTTTATACCCATCATAAGCAACTACAGATTATGGAAAAGTAAAACATCATGTAAGCAGATGAGTCGGGGATATGTTTCATGATTTCTTGAGTAGAACACAAACGTACACCAAAACAAAACAAAACAAAAACTCTAAAAGATGGTCTTTCATTACAGAAGGCAAAAAATAACATTTGGAAAGAAAATCTAATATATTGCCAATATTTTCACGTAGTATGTGCTGACGGAGTGAAGCATAGACTATATAAAATGTTTCCAAACACTGAGAAGAGCATACAGAAAGACTTTGAGGTGATCATGGTTTAAAAGTCAGAGGAAGTAGGCTGAGTGGACATGACTCCTAAAGAGAGTTTTAAATAGGTTCTTGGGCAAGTATATGTGGGAAAATCTGTGACTAGGAAGGGACACAGGTGGCCTGGATACATGCATGCATCCATGGTCAGGTCAAGAATCACCTCATCCAGAAAAATCATACCATGGCCATTTTCACTTGTGAATATTGTCTTTAATTTTTCTAAAACACTTTTAAAATTGTATTGGTTAGCATATTTTTTCAGTATGAACCCTGTGTTTCTCAGTGAACTGACTGCATATCCGTTGCCTAGCAGAGTCCCAAAGTATTTGACGCTTGTTTAATTATGAATTAGGACATACTCAGTGTATTTCCTAACTAATGGAATGAAGTAAAATGTGAAACTCATTCCATAAGTCTGTATTTTTCTGTCATTAAGGAATTGTTTTAAGTCATCTGAATAATTTTAGTTGAGAAAACGGAACTGCTTATACGGTTACTGAGTGGTTGTGACGACAGATGTTGCTGCACATTTTCAGTGTTTGGTTATCTAAAGTGGATTACTTTTCTTCTCCTGAACTAAAAATAAAATAAATAAATCATTTATTGCAGTTTTTATAAGTTCTTCTATTTATTTTTGTTTATTCATTCATTTATTTATTTTGGTTTTTCGAGACAATGTTTCTCTGTGTAGCCCTGGTTGTCCTGGAACTCACTCTGTAGACCAGGCTGGCCTAGATCTCAGAAATTCACCTGCCTCTGCCTCCTGAGTGTTGGGATTAAAGGCATGTGCCCAAGACGACCCAGCTTTTTTTGCAAGTTCCTTAACTTAATACCTTCATATTTTTTTGAATAGAATAGGTATACAAAGTAGGAGAACAGAATAGCTAAATATGATCTTCTGGAAAGAAATGTCACCTATAAAAACTGGTCAAGATCGTGTTTTACATGCTTTGTTGGCATCGGTTCATCTAGAACTGACAAAAGATATGGAAGTAATCTAAAGTGAGAAGAAAGGAAATAATTTTTAATGGCAGTGGGAACAGACTAATTTGTCTTTTGGAAGCCATTTTGAGATTCACATGAACATAGAGGAGAAAATGTCAAAGCCTTGAGGTTAACAAGCATAGGGATAAATTTTAGTTCCTAGAAACTTCATTAATATAAATTGCTATATTAGATTTTTAAATTAGGATACAAGATATAGAATCTGAGCCTGTAAATTAAAATGGCCTTGGAATTAATTACAATGTTATATTTGCTGATAGATGATAGATAGATAGATAGATAGATAGATAGATAGATAGATAGATAGATGGATTAAAAATATTAAAAACAAAAAAGTCACAGGCTTTGGTATAATTGATATGTTCTCTGGAAACCTCTCAAAACCAAATTTCTCTTATAAGATTATATGGAAACTTTAATAATGTTAATTTTCCTAGTCCTGGTACAATATATTGATATAAAATGAACTACAGTTAGAAACAAAGAACTAAGCATCTATTTTAAAAGCATGAATATGTTTTAAAAAGAAAAAATATCTATATTATTTAGAAATTACAGTTAGATATTGGTGAGAAGCTTGTTGGGGAGTAAGCATAGCACTGCACTTTCCATTCACAGGAGGGAGGCTGTGTTACCTTGTGTTTGTTCCACACAAGATATTTTGTATTCAAATTCAGAATGCAGTTGTATTAATGGTCATTTTTTACTGCACATTTACTTAACATTTACATTGTCCTTCATATAAATTTTGCCTTGCATTTGTCTCTATTTATTTATTTTGTTCACAATATATTTTAATCAACAGTCAATTGACTTGTAAGACCTCTTGTTTTATTTATTTGGTTTTTGAACTACAGGCTTATTTTGTACTCCAAACCAGAAATAGCTTCTCTCTGGGCCACTGCAAAGCTTCAGCCTGAATTCTTTTGCTGTGTCTGATGAGCCTACTTTCTGCTAATAATAATAGCAGTATTAGTTGATGATGTTGAAAGACATTTCCCATTTTAAATCTTTAATTCATGTACATTTTCACATATAAATGAATAGATTTCATATGATACACACACACACACACACACACACACACACACATACATATATATTCCTGATTTCTATCTCTCTCTGTCTCTCATGTGAGAAATTCTTACTCTGTAGTCCAATCTGGTATGAAACTCATTTTGAAACCCAGGCTATCCTTGAACTCACCAGTCCTCCTTCCTCGGCCTCTCAAATGCTGGTATTGCAGTAGCATCACCATGTCCAGAAACACTTGTCGTTAATGTTTCTTCCTACTGCTGTCTGTAGGTCCATTCCTGTAATAAAGCCATAGATGTTTCAAGTCCTTCCCATCAAAACAAAACTGTCCACATGGCCTATTACAGAATTATTTGATAATTTCTCCATAACTTTATACATAGGATAAGCAGCAGGGAAATACCTGAAGCCTAGGTTATGCACATACTCTATGAAGTTTTTCCACAATGAAATGGTATCATTGCCTGTCAAATTTCCTACAGTGGAAGTGACTTCCCATGTCTTCACAGTCTTACATTTAACATTGTCCTTCAACCTAATTTTTCAGTCTCTATTTCAGTTTATATGCTCTTTTATCTTTTCTTTTCGAATTGTTGGTGAGCTTGAATATCTATGTGTGCTTTATGTGTGTGTGTGTGTGTGTGTGTGTGTGTGTGTGTGTGTGTGTGTGTGTACCATTGTCTTTTAACTACATTTGCTAATTCCATGCTATGTTTTATGTTTTGTTGGTTTTCTATCATTCTGCTACTTTTGTTATATATAGTGAATGTGTATTGGCAGTGAATCCTAGACATTGCAAATAGATTTGTGGAGGAAATTGTCATTGACCCAGTGTTATTATAGTATGGTTCATGAAGCTGAAATCCTTCATATTAATGTAGCTGATACATGTGTAATATCTTATGCTTTGTTTTGACAGCCTATTTTGATAGGACTCTTAAATTTTCTCATTATAATTTTACTTTTCCCACTCAGATTCTTAGTCTGTCTGGTATCTAGTTTACCATATTGTTTTAGGAACAAACAATATGCTTTCACTTATCTTTATACAGAGACTCAATTCATCACAGTGTCACTTATAACATCTTACATTTAGAGTCTAAAGTGTTTAATACCTGTTTGGGGGGAATGGTTCCCTTTGTTTAAGATATTCTACCACTCTAGAATACTCATTTTTGTCTCATGAACTTGAAAAATATTCAGTTTTTCAGATGCTACATTTCTTACCCATCTTTCTTTCCCCTGATATTTGCCTGTACACAAATTTACTTTAAAACTTCATCTTTTTAAGTGTGTCACCCGTAGGTAGCATATTATGGAATCTGGGCTTTGTTTCATTGTAGAAACTGTAAGATTCCATTTTGTCTTTGATATGCATTATTCTACTTTTCTTTTACAGTGGGTGATCTTTTGTATGATGAATTGCATGATGCTTTGTCATAGTGAACATCTGTCTTAGCTAGTGATGATTCTGCAGACTAGGTGGTGGCCTGGCTTCTGTCTTCTCTAGATTAAGAGGGTAAAATTCAGCTGAGGGAAAAAAAAAAAAAAAAAAAAAAAGTTAGATACTAAAATTTTACAAGTTTATCTGCTAATTTTGAAACAAATACTATAGTCAGGGATTTGCTTGAAAGCTTTAGAGAAAGTAGCACTACAGTTAAAACAAAACAAACAAACAAAAAAAACCCCACCCAAGCCACCTGCAGGTTTTCAATGTGAGACACAAGTCAACTGTAAACCTTTGCGATGAGTCTTCAACCATCAAAACTTTTGTTCTACCTAGAAATTATTGCTACCACTTCTGGTCTGCTAGTGATCATGACTATGCTTGCTTGTCAATTCACATGGGGCAAGAAGAGGAAGCAATGGTCATACTGTGAGGAGAAAAAAACAGAACTTGTGACCTCTACTCAATCAATTCTGTCCCTCTTTCTGGCTACTGTCCCCTATTTAGGGCCAAAGCAACTTTAAAAGAAAAGTATTCATTTGTAAATTTTTAATTTTTGTGCATTTTAATTAGAATATAATTATATTACTTTCCCTCTTCCTTCTCCTACTCCCTCCAACACACCATCCTTCCATACATACATATGTGTATGTATGTGTGTGTGTATGTGTGTGTGTGTGTGTGTGTGTGTGTGTGTTGTGTGTGTGCATGTGTACTCACAAATATACAAAAATGAACTCTTGATTTGTTTTTGTTTGTATATGCATGGTTTAAGGGCTGGTAATTTTGTATTAGACAACCAATAAGAATTATCATCTTGGAAAAAGCTAATGCTCCCTGCTCTCAGCAGTGATTAGTTGCCTCTAGTTCTTTATCTATTTGTCCCTTCTGTGTTAGCATGATTACCAATATTGCCATTGTTCTGGTCTTTTTTTAAGGAACCATTTTCAGGAAAGACTACATCATGTATTTGCAAGTTTTTCTGTGTCCCACCTGGTCTGCAGCTGCTCATACCCAAGTAAACATACAGAGACTTATATTGATTAAAACTGCTCACCCATTAGTTCAAGCCTACCACAGACTAGCTCTTATATTTTAAACTCAGCCCATTTCTGTTAATCTATATATCGCCATGTATTCCATGGCTTTACCTATGTGCCATTACATGCTACTCCCTGGATGGCAGGCTGGCATCTTCTGACTCAGCCTTCCTCTTCCCAGAATTCTCCTTCTCTGGTTATCCCACCTATACTTCCTGCCTGGCTACTGGTCATTCAGAATTTTATTTATTAACCAACCAGAGCAATACATTCACAGCATACAGAGCAATATCCACAGCATTTCCCCTTTTCTTTTTTTCCAAAAGGAAGCTTTTAACTTTAACATAGTAAAGCTACACATAACAAAACAATTATCAAGCAAGAATTATAGTTATAATATCTAGTCTATTTGTATTTGCCAAAATTAAAGAAGATATCCTATCTATCCTATATTTGTGAGTCTAAGGTTTCATATCCAAATTATCTTTTATCATAACTAAGGAAAATTATAACTGTCTAGTCTTCAACTACATCTATAAGACCTCAGAAGGATATAATATTTCCTAAGTAAACAGAAAATGCATTGTAAGCAACTTCCAAAGATCTAGAATGACAGAGACAGCTGCCTGCCTGGACAGTCATCCAAAGTTCCTCTGTAACTTTGGGGCATCCATCTTCAGCCACATAAACCTAGAGTCTCTCAGTCTCTTTTCTCTGTTTCCTGTAGAATGTCTGGAAGTTTCTTCTGTGAAGCAGGAACCTGAAGGACCATCTCATCTTGCAAAATTCAGCATCATAGCAAACCTCCTGGTTGTCTGACTTTTCTAATCTTTCATTCTCCTCTTCCATGATGTTTTGGGGTTCAGGAGCTGTGAGATAAACATATCAATTTGTGCACTGTGTCTGGGTTCTCTATGATACATCGATCTATCATTGTGTCTAGTTAGTAATTTTGTCATAGTCTCCACTTGCTGGAAAGAGAGCCTTCTTTAATGAGGGGTAGCAGGTACCTGTGGATAAAATGGTACAATTTAGAATATAATAAACAGTTATTTGAGTCTAAAAAGTAGCAGTAATAGATCTCATTCTAAGGCATATTACCTCATTAGTCCTAGGGAGCTTTCTAGGTTATCAGTAGTGGGAATGACTTTCTTCTTGTTGAGGGGGCCAAGGACTGAGTAGACAGCTGTTGGTTACAATTAACACATGACTATTATTTACTGTATGCACCTTTCCAGATATTTTCTTATTCTCATCACTGCTGTGGCCCATAGGTATTGCATTAGATGGGACTATTAATTAATTTCCTCCCTTGGCAGCTTCCATAGTATCTCATGATACCATGGAAGCTAAATCGCAGTAAAAAGATTTTCAGGTTACATCCAGCTTGAAACACCTGAGTCTTGATTCCTAAATGTGCAGTATCTTTTGCAGTAGGTCTTTAACATCTAATCTTTAACATCTGAGAGACAACACACAACCACATCAATGGTCGATACGGTTAGTCCAATAGAACCCCAAGGGCTAAGCTGAACAACCATCTGCAACGAGGTTCCTCAAGCCTGGCACTGGAGCTTTGGTTAGTTTATGGTTCTTGTGGGGAGTGTGGTGGTATTGTGTTCCCCCAAAATATTGTGTACCTTAATAAACTTATCTGGGGTCAGAGAACAGAAAAGCCACTAGTTAGGCAGTGATAGCACACGCCTTTAATCCTAGCATTCCAGAGGCAGAAATCCATCTGGGATCTCTGAGTTCAAGGCCACATTGGAAACAGCCAGGCATGGTGACTCACGCCTTTAATCCCAGGAAGCAAGCCTTTAATCCTAGGGGATGATGGCAGAAAGCAGAAAGGTATATAAGGCATGAGGACCAGAAACTAGAAGCATTTTGGCTGGTTAAGCATTTGGCTGGTTAAGCTTTCAGGCTTTGAAGCAGCACAGTTCAGCTGGGATTCATTCTGGATGAGGACACAGAAGCTTCCAGTCAGAGGAAACAAGGCCAGCCAAGAAGTTGACCAGGTGAGGTTAGCTGTGGTTTGTTCTCTGATCTTCCAGTTCATCCCAATACCTGGCTTCAGGTTTGATTTTATCAATAAGAACTTTTAAGATTCCTGCTACAGGGGAGCATTGCCAGCCTTTCCAACTCTACCAATAGGCAAACATGGCTCACCACAAGCATTGTAACGCCCAAAAATACCATGTGTTTCTATTGTATAGTCTTATTACCCTTATACCGAAAAGCTTATTCCAACCTTTCATCCTCTCGAGAGTTCAGCTCACATTTGCTGGGTTGCTGCAATCATCTGTATCTTTCTATTGTCTATCTGCAGTCTCTGTTCTGCTCCTCATCATACACATTAATGGACACCATCGGTCTCCACCCAAGGAACCCCTGGACCACAGCACTGGCACCTTGCACCACTACTATTTAGTAAAGAAAGGAAGGAAGGCAAATGTGTGGTGAACTTAGCCTTCATTTCACCATAGATTCTTCTTCCATCACAGTATGAAGCCACCAACATAAATGCTGTCTGCCTGAGTATTAGTGAAGGTATAATTTAGAAAACATTAGAATTTAGAAAACATTAAAAAGCAGAGTTTGATTTTAAAAAAATTAAGAAGGAATAATAGAAAACAATAAAGCTTGCTTGGGTCATCAGGTAGATGCTCATTCCTATGAAAAATGGCAAAATGTTGATGGCGAGAAATTTTTTAGTATATTAATAAAAATAAAGCCTTACTAACATATAAAGTGAAATAATAGTTAATTTTTCACTTCCTTTTAAGAATTTTTACTAAAGAGTGCTACTAAAGCAGAAAAAAGAACATTAATGTATTTAGCTCTATATTGCTTAATTAAAAATACTACAATGTGTTTATGCTAATCTTATCAATTATTAACAAAATTTTTCAGAGTATGAAAGATTAGAAAGAGTATTCCATCTGTTTGGCAGTGTTAGTCCATAATACATTATAAAATGTTGCTCTAATATTGCTGTCATAATTTTATTTTCAAAGACAATTGTAACTTGGCAATGCAACCTTGGAGAAAAACAAACAAACAAAAAATTCAGTGATGTCCCAAACTCCAAGATGCCTAGAATGGGAATCTGATCTTATGGTTCCCTCATAAGAAGATGGCAGCCACCATATAGTTGCTGGGAATTGAACTCAGGACCTCTGGAAGAGCAGTCGGTGCTCTTTACTGAGCCATCCCAGCTGTGCGTTGGTGCCGGGTCCTGAGCTCGTTGCATGAGTTGGCTGTTTGAAACCTGGAGCTTATCCAGGGACGCTTGGCTCGGTCTGGCAGGGGGGGACTGGACCTGCCTGGACTGAGTACCAGGTCGACCCTGGTCATCGGGGGAGACCTTGATCTGGAGGAGGTGGGAATGGGGGGTGGGGTGGGGGGAGGGGGAGGGGGGCGAGAGGGGGAGAACAGGGGAATCTGTGGCTATTATGTTGAACTGAATGGTGTTGTAAAATAAATTTAAAAAAAAAAAAGAAGAAGAAGATGGCAGTTGTGTGCTTGGGGATGCCTATGTGAGGGCCAAGCACATAGAATAGGAACAAAGGAAGCCAAATTGATAAATATATTGTCCTGATCTTGGACTGAGTTCCTCTGGAATTGAGAGGGAAACGAATAGTTATGTCTTCCAGTCTGCATCCTTTTGTTATGACAGCCCACACCTATGGAAGCAAATTTCCATGAAGTTCAGTATTTTGGTTTACTTATATGAAAGTATGTTAACTTAAAATTGTATTTTCCCTAAACTACTTACAGCAAATGAACTTTAGAAGAATTTGTGGGCAAATTATTTCACTAACTCTAAGAAACTCAGGAATAATATTTTGGTATATTTTATCTCAATTGTTTTATAGGTAAGTGCTTTAAAACTGATGTACTGACACTGCTTATTCATCTTTGTATTTATAGGTGAGGTGGCAGCTAACCGTACAACACATCTTCATACAAACAAATTTTAACAATTACATAGTATTATGAGATGAAATAGAATTTATTTAGCTTCAGTTACTTTCACCTTTCTTAACATTAAGTAATTATGATAATTTTGTTGAAATATGAAATAACTGTGAATATTTCACTAACATATTTCAGAAGGGAAATAAGTATGTCTTAAATCAAAGATTGTGACTGTTCTTTGAGATTATTGAAACATAATATTTATTAAAACTTTTCTTTCCATCAGTGTCATACTTAGAGTTCCTAAAACTCCAGGTGGCAAAGGCAGCAAGAGGGTGGTGGCCTTTACACAAGTCCCAGTATTCTAAATGGCTAACAATATTTTTTATTGTTGATATTTACTCTATTTTATTTCTGCTCTTATTTTTTTATTTCAAATTAACTTGAATAGCATTTTTCCTGTACTGTACAATGCATGCTCATGTTCATGACCTCTTGTCCGTGGAGTGCATTTATGTTTGTGCTAAGTTAGGGAGCTGTTTTTAAATCTGAAAGGCATTTGAAATTTTTATATAAAATATCCTAAAATATATATTTTGCAGCTTTGAAAGCACAACTATACTTTTAAAACTTGGTTTATTATTTTGAATTTTAAATAAAACATCTCTCTGACTCTTCTAATGTTCTTCCAAATTTAAAAAAAAAATTCACCTTAGTAACAGGAGACTAGTTTTACTTCATCATCTCCTCAGAGTGTTCACTCAGCTCCCAGTTAGTAGAAACAGAAATAATTAAATGAAACAGGCTCATTGGTGGACTAATATACCCAAAGAATCTAAAACAATCATGAAAAGCCTTTTGTTTCAAGTAATGAGTAGGTTAATGTGATGAAGAAACTTCCCGGTGAACTAACTAAAAATTATTTTCTGATATCTTTTTAAAACTAACAGTCCACATACACAAATAAAAAAATTAAAAGCTATCATGGAAATAGAAGTAATAACAATAAAAAACAAACTGTGTCTTACCATTTTATTTAGTGTTTTTAATTTTTTTGAAATTCTAAAAGCTTTAGAGAACAATAGAACTTGAAGATTCTGGTAATGCAGGTGTCAAAATCATACTAATCTGTCTAATGAGATCCTGTCACTTTTTTAATGTAAACAAATTTTAAGAACAAAATGAGAAAATACACATAGTTCAAAATCTTTGTTATTCTCTAGTCATAATATCTGGAGAGCTTTTGATATAGTTGTTTTTCTCTTTGTATTTGGCACTTAGTAAAACATTCTTATGTAAACAGGTGACTTCTACCATATCTTGAAGTGTTTTCTTTTAAGAAAGAACCATAAACTGTCTGGAATTTACTTGGTCATATGGTATGAAATAATTTACCTTTCTTGTTTCCACTAGCGTATCACTTTATTATAATTATTAATGTTAAAACATTAAATTAAAATTAATATGAAATGCATTTCCTTTGTTGGTAAATATGGGATTGAGAAACATGCATTTAAACATAGTATATCAATCAACTTCCTTTTTAACTCTTAAGCTTGAGTATATTCCAGGCTTATTAAAAAAACTCATAAAATTGGTAGGGAGAATGTTTGTGTGACTACACCTAATTTTTGCAAGTGTTAAATCTTACAGAATTAATGTTAAATCATTAAAAAAACAGAAAATTAGCTGCTTAAAATCTATGAATTGAACAAAAATATTAACTTAAAATTTCCTCACCATTATTAGATATTTCAGGACTCTATCCAGGACCCTGCAATGGGTTCAGGCATTATTTCTCAGCCTCATGAAGTCACAGTTCCTCAACCTCTCCAATATCCAGGAGCATGTCACTGTTACAACTCCCAGTTTGAGTTGTTTGATGTCACATGACTGGTCTGAGTTACATATCTTTTGGCAGACTCATCACATGGAGAGTGCTGTGTCCAAACATCATTTTATGTGGTTCATGATATCTTGAGATATATATGTCGTCAATAGTGATATTGACCTTTGTCAGGGTGTGTCAGTTCACATGGATCAGTGGGAAGAAGACTCAGAGGCATCTTAACAATGAATCGAGGCTTTAATGGCTGCAGGGGGAGGGGGCCAGCCTCAAGGACTGAAACCCTTTCCCTTCACAAAGGGTAATTTTATTTTCTCTCTATTCACAGTTTAGGCTGTTAATTTCCATATTTTCAAAGCAACCTGAAAGGGGCCCCCAAAGATAAAATACCAGGTGCAAATTCCTCAATTTCTCAGTTACCAAGGTGCTCTGGGTCTGGGTTTCCTGAACTAAATTTTGCATAGGCCTTTGATCCTTGGGAGACTCTCAGATGAGATTCACATAGGGCGATAAGAGAAACAAAAAGGATAACTGAAACAAAAAGGTGTTGGTTTAATAAAGGATGGATTAGGGCTAGGTGCTACTCTCTGGTGCCAGGCCAGGAGTAACTCAGCAGGAATGTAGCTACAGACCTTTGTAACGTTATTAAGGGCATATATGCTGGCTTTTTCTACAGTAAAATTACTGGATTTTTTTTTATAATTAATAAGAACATTGAGAGACACACTGTGTTATAATGAAAATCCTTATCAAAATTTATTCCTTCTGTTTTATATCCCTCAGTAGAATTTCCCTGCAATAATTACTGAAGTGTTTTATTATAGTGATTTTTTATTTTTCTTTATTCATCTAAATTTATTCATTAGAATTTCACTACAGTACATTTCAGTCTCTTTATATCTTTTTCTTGTTAACACACAACTCCTCCACCATGGACTTGCAGATATTCATTGTATTTTTGGAGTTGCAATCTAATACAGTTTTCATTTACTTGTTTGTTCAAATTGCATTTTTGTCAATGGGTATTGAATTATATTAGCTTACATCATCATTAAAAAAATTATTATTTTTCCTTGAACATATGCCTAACTTCTTATACAATAAATATTCCAGGCCAATCTTCCATTTTCTCTGGCCCAGAAACAGAACTGATTTTGTGTGTGTGTGTGTTAAAGAACATTTTTTTAGAAACCAAGATTCTGTATCAGACGTTCTGTTTTTTGCCAGCAGATGTTTGCTTCTTGATTCTGTGAGAGGGCAGTACTAGGAAATATAAATATGTAAAGCAAATATAAGTACATGTATTTCTGTACTGATAAGGAGTTCATACTGAATTCAATAACATTATTTTGAGTGTATTTTAAGCCTTTCTCCTTTAATTTTATTCAAAATAATAGGAAATTTGACATTTGTTCTGTACAATAAAACCAGATTCTTATTAAATCTATAAAATGTTTAGTCTGTTTCATGTCAGTATGCACAAAAAGAAATGGAAGTGTGAGTTGTTCTTGATCTGGAGAGATATTATCACACCAAACCAGCTGTATCACAGAATGTGTGCAAAGCCCTCTTGGTTTTACCCTTCCTCAGGGGAGTTCTACTCTTCCATAGAATGTAACTCCATCTACCAATATGCTCTGAAACATGTTAAATATTTTTTGCATTGTTTGTGAATGTTCAGTAGAATAAAATAGAGATAGTGAGATTCATATTAATTGTACTTTCACTATATAGCTTCATGCATTTGCATTTAAGCACTTTTATTTATGCCATTTTATTACAAATCTAAAATATGATATAGAAGTCAGTGGGAGAGCTTAAAGTATGTTGCTATCATTTTATCAACATCTGGAATTCTTCCTTTTATCTTGATTTTAAGAGTGAAGAATAAAATAATATCAAAAATAGTTCAAACCTTTGACGGAGTAAAAAGCCAAATTGGAAGAAGCTCTTAGGTTATGATTTCTTTGAAAATCAGCAACAAGTATTGGAATATTTGTGTAATACTTTTTGCTTGATGTTACTGCATCATTAAAATGCTTTCCTTTAAGTATGTTTGAAATTTGACGAGTTTTTGCAAGTGACAGGATAATGACTTGGGAGAATAAAAAGCAAGTTGCAAAAAAAGTAATAAATCTCAAGAAAATCTATTTATGATGTCAACACATAACTCTAAAGGTAAGGTTGATGCTGATTCCAAAAGTAAATTTTCACTTAAGTCATGTTCTTGGTGTTAATGTTGAACACACGAAGCCTCGTCACACACTCAATGTTTAATTAAAATGAAAAGTATTTCTTCCAAGTGCATGAAGCAGAATGAATGGATTTAGGTACATATATACTTACATCTGGTATTCAAGTACTAGCAGAGGGCGGCGTTTTTTAAAAGAACATTGGGTATTATGTAATTACTTAATCTGAACTCTGTGTGGTTTATTTATTAATTTAAAAATTTTTTTGAGTTTTCATTGTTCCTTACATTTTAAGACACAAGATTTCATTTTATGTTATATTTTTCCTGTATTTTGATTGAACACCTTTGGGAATGGAAAGTATGTCTGAATTATGATTTCGTTTTGCTACTCCATCTTATTTTTAGTGGTACAAATACTTTTAAAGATGTTAAACCATTTTAAAAGATTTAAAATGATTTAAGAATGATGTATGTGCACCATGTGTGTGCCTAGTGCCTGCAGAGCTCAGAAGGGCACAGGATTCCCTGAGAGCAGTGTTGTTGAGTATTGTGAGGCACTGTGTGGGGTCTGAGGACTGAATGTGCGCCCTCTGTAGACGCAGCAAGTGCATTTTACCGCTGAGCCACCCCTCTGCTACTTTCCAACCATTTTAATAGCAGCCTTTTTGATTCTGCTCAGATATCCTGTAGCTTTTGGTGAAGTTGCAATAGGTCTGTCCAGATAATCAAGGATAAGATATTTGCTGCTCCCACTGGACTTCGTTCACTTGTTATAGTGATACCCTGTTCACACTGGTTGAAAGGAATTATTTAAATCCTTGTACTTTTGAAATATTATATACAAAGTCGTTACCCAAGGTCTTATTGTGATTGTCAGTGTTATTTGTGTAGTAGCACCAGTGTTTTGATTGCTGACTTTCACACCAGTTATTCTAATTCAGTATGTCTAAGGCATATTCTAGGCTTTGGGATTTTTAAATTTCCCCAAGTTGATTTTAAGATGCAGTCAAATTTGATAAACTTTGTCATAATAACTGTAAACTCTGTTTGAACATAGTCCCTTTAGCCTTCTTCCTCACAGGATACAACTTTCCTTCTAGTCATCAGGGTTACTTTGTATTTCTCTTTATGTTTAACCACCTAAGATTACAGTGAGAAAAAAAATTATTGGGATCTGCACTCAGCTACAACAAAGGCTTTACACCTAAAGCTGGAAATGATTTTGTATCACTTAAAAATAAAAGACATCTTTCGAGAGCTCTATAACTTATCCTTAACAAATAATTTATTGCATTTCTCAGAAGTCATCTACGGATGGTAGACACTCTGAATGAGTAGATTTTCTCTATGTCCAAAATTTGTCTACTAATTAAAACAGATTCTCATGTGATCAAGATATATGTAACATATTTTAGATGCTTAATGCAGGAGAAACAGCCAGTTTTTATGACTATATTGTTTGACTCCATCTTTGGACTGTTACAAGAAAAAAATGTGTATTTCTGTTTTATAAAATTTGATTCCTATTAATATTGACATAGTAACAGTAAATGTATCAATTAATTAGTTGCTCACTCATGTCTCTCACTGGGAATCATTGATTGGACTAGAACCCACAGAGATTTCGTTCTTTATCCCCAGAAACCATTTCATGCAAAGTGTCCTCACATAAAATCCTGCCAAGTTGGAGGTATGATTGAGTAGCCATGAGCACTAGTTGCACTTGCAGAGAACTTGAGTTTGGTTCCTATCACCTACTTCGTCTAGCTCACACCTGAATGGAATTGGATGCTCTCTGCTGAACTCTGCAGAAACTTGCACTTATGCATGCACACACTACCCACACACAGTCACACACACGGGCACATAATTCAAATGAAAATCAAAGTAAAGGAACAAAACAGTGCATTGGGGTTGTTTCCAGAAAAATCTATTTAAATTTGATTCTTCAATGTGATTATGATTTGGTGAAATGAAAAGGATTTTTAAAAATCTGAAGTTTGCCACTTTTCATACCACATGAACTGTTTCGCATGTGAGGGAACACCTGCTACTTTTTTGAAGTTTCACCCACCAGTCCTGAGAAAACCTAGGGACCACTTTCACTGTGCTTTTCTTCAGTAAGAACTGTATAAATAATTTGAATCAATTGTATGATTTAAAAAAGGTATTATGAAAAGAAAAATTTAAGATTTAATGTATTAGATCACTAGATATAGTTGTTTAGAAAGTAAGAATAAAATATACATGGCCAATGTATATAATACATGTATTAAAATGTATGTTGAAATGATATTATCTCTGTTACAACTAAGATTAGAACATGTTTTTTAAATTTCTGCTGAGTGTTTTAGTGGTTTTAAGATTACTTATTATGATTTGAGAATATTCATTTCTAATTAATATAAAATGTATCTCTAGTTTGCAGACTAACAAACTGATTCCATTTCATGGTGTTTTATTCAGAAAATAAATGTAAATGTATGTGGTATAAAATAACGAAATTTTATGGGTAATGCAATCATAATAGAAAATAGAATGCATAATGCATCTAAGTATAATAATGTCATGTTAGAAAACCTTATTATTACCAAAAGACTGCCTAGACTTCAGAGTGAAGTGACCAACTGTAACTCAACTCTCTTCATTGTTTAATTTTCTCTTTTGTGCTATTAGAGATCAAATTCAGAGCTGGTTGATGCTAGTCCCTTATTATGCCCTGAGCTACTCAATCTTCTCTGCATTATCTTTAATTTCTTCATAAAATATTAAGGATATATCAGACATTAATTTTTACAACAAACCATTCCAAAAAGACATTGTAAGCATTATACATGCATGGTTCATGTTTACAGTCTAATTTTCTGAACCCTAACAGATTTGTTGAACAAATACTATGTTCCGGTAGTCATACATCTTCTTTAAGATTAATCTTAGGAAAAAGGAAATCCAAAAATCAACAACAACAAAAGTCTTTTTACATTTGGCACACAAGCAGAAAAAATAATGATAACATGATTGGTAAGAAAACTTTAAAATGATGAAGAGAAGAATCTATATAAGGTATCCTGGGAAAGGTAGTTCTGAAAGGATTAAGAGCAAAGAAACAAGGAAGGAAATGAGAAATGAAATCAGTGTAATGGGATAAAGGGAAGAACTGGGAAGAGTGTGTCCTGTGTTGGAATTACAAAGGCCAAGCTGCAAGGTCCTGTAAGTGATCCTGGAAGATTGTATAGTATTGTAACAAGTGTCCTTGTGAATGACCTAAGTAGCAAATATCTTGGATCACTTGTTGGAAAGGCATCTCTGGTATGCCTGTTGGAAATAATTTCCTTTTTTTTTTTAACTTTTCTTGGTGGATTTCACATCATGCATTTTGATCCTACTCGTCTCCCTGTCTCCTTGCTCTGCCCTCTGCCCTTGCAACCCCTCCCCCAAATCAAAACCAAATTGAAAAGAAAAACTAAAAACCAAACAAAACAAAAAGAAGCAGCAGCAGCAGTAGCTGTTTGTGGAAGCAGTAGTGTGGCCCATTGATTCAGTTTTCCCTTTAGTTCATTCATCTTTACTTGAAAGTGTTCATTGCTATGAGTCATTGGTCTAGTGCAAGGCCTCTGATTTCTGCTATACCATCGATAATGGGCTCTCCCCGGGGCTTCTTTTGGATATGCTGTTGTTGTCCTGTGTCATGGAAATCCTGCTGTTTGGGATCTATAGGTTTATCCCCTTTACATGCTTCAACAGTTCATGGATTAGGTGGCTGTTGGGGCAGGCCAACTCATAGCCATGTTTCTGGGCCTGGGTGGTCAGTCAGCCAGCTTTCCCTTATATTTACTACCTGGGCTGGCTCTCTTGCACTACCTTAGCTAGCTCACCCAATGCAGCCTACAAAGAGCAGGGCCAATTCTGCTCTCGGTTTCTCAGATCTGGGTTCCCAACACTCACATCACCAGGGCATGCTTTACTGTTTTGCTCATGCAAGATGCAGAGCCCTCTCTCCTAATTGCTGTAGGAGGAATAAGGTGTGTGTGTGGGGGGGGGGGGAGCCAGCTCTCCTGCTCTTATTCCCTGAGGGCTGGCTCACTTGCACCGCAACAACAAACAGAGTCGCCTCCAGTGGGCTACCCAGGCAAGGTGTAAGGTGTAGGGCCAGCTCTCCTGTGTGCAGCTGGTGTGAGGCAGGGCTGGTTCTCCCATTCTCCTGAGTCTGGGGCCAGATCGCTAGCCAGCCAAGGGTAGCAAGGGGTAAAAGGTGAAAGTAGCCTTTCCCTCAACCATGCCACCAGATGGCCGACTTGTGGAGTGGGTGGCATCAGTTCATTGCTCTCACGCCCTCAGGGCTGGCTCACCTCCATCCCGGATCACAGGGTCAGCTCTACCTACTGTGCTGCCCAGACAGGAAGCCGAGGCTGCTTTCTCACGTGCCGCAGCCAGTGAAGGTCAGGACTAGCTCTCTTGTTCTGTGACCCCAGGAGTGGTGGGGGTTGCTGTGGGAGGGACTCTTTCCCTCATCTATGACATCACATGTCAGGCAAAGAGGGAGGGGTCAGCTCTGTTCTCAAGCCCTCAGGGCTGGCTCACCTTCTTTCCTAACCCCAGGGTCTGCTCTAGTGTGCTGTCCAGATGATGTGCACACCTGTGGTGAGTGGTGAGGCCATCTTTCCTGAGTTTGTGTGTGTGTGTGTGTGTGTGTGTGTGTGTGTGTGTGTGTGTGTGTGTGTTGAGTGGCTGTAAAGCTCTCCCCTGAGGGATAAGGCCAGCTACCTGCTGCAGTATTTATCAAGGAGCAGGGCCAGTCACCCCCCAGGGTCATCTATGGGCGGGACTGGCTCAGCACAGCATGGATTCAATGACCCCTGTGCTAACACAGGCCATGGGCATCACCAAAGACCACAGCTGCAGCAGGATCACAGACTTTGACATGTCTCTCAACAACAGCTTGGCTCAAAAGCCACCATAGTCCTAGTAGCAACATGGTCACCCAGATCAGCACGGCCCCAGTGTCAGGATGCCCTCCACCCCCCACCCTCCAGGGAGCTAATATGGACCCAGGTGGCTGACTAGAGCCCAGGCATGTGCAGAGCCCTTGGTGGCACCAGGAACTATGCATATTCCAGACCCCAGCTGCCACAGGTCCATAGACTCAGACATGGCCCTTGGCAGAAGTCCTTGCCAGGACAACACCATGGCCACAGATGACAGCACAGGCCAATCAGATCAGCATGTTCCTGGTGGCAGCATGGCCCTCGGACACCTTCATGGCCATAAGTTGGAACCTAGACCCTTGGCATCTATGTGGCCTCTGGTGGCAACATGCACCATGGAGAACAATCCAGACCTTGGCTATGTTAGAACCATGGATCCAGACATGGTCATAGGCAGTAGCACAGGTCCAGATGTCACCATGGTCTCAGGTGGCAACACAGGCCACCCAGACTGGCTTGACCCTCAGACACAAATAAGGTCCCAGCTGGTGGCCCAGACTCCTGGTATCAACATGGTCCTCAATAGTCTCAGAAGCCACAGACATCAAAACACATCCTGGCTGCTGCAGGGCCACAGACCTAGACATGGCCCTCAGCTGCAGCCTTGGTCCAGACAATACCAAGGCCCCAGTTGACAGCACTGGCCATGAAAATTGGCCTGGCCCTTGCAATAGCACAGCCCTCAGACACCAACATGGTCACAGGTTGAGGCCAAGATCCTGGGTGTACACGTGGCCCCTAATGCCAACATGGGCTAGTGACATCAACATAGACCCTGGCTGCAGCGGGACCATGGACCCAGACATGGTTCTTAGGGATAGCCTAGGCGAGCATGTCTCCATGACCCCAGGTGGCTATGCAGGCCACCCAGATTGGCATGGCGTTCGTAGCAGAATGGTCCTTGGACACCAACGTGGCCCTAGGTGATGGCCCAGACCACAGGGCTTTAATGGTCCTTAGCGAGGACAGGAGACATATACATCCACAGAGGCATTATTGATGGCTCCAGGGCCCCAGACCAAGACCTGACCCTTGGTCATAGCCCAGGCCAAGACATCTCTTGGGACTCAGGTAGCCAGCTGGCCATTAATGTCACCCTGAGCTCTCCAGATCTGCCCCTCTCTCCAGCCCAGTAACTATTCTGCCTCTTCCTCTCTTCCACCTCCCCACCCTGTACTCTCTCCCCACAATGGTGTCTGACTGCCCAAATTCAAGACTTTTGGTTGGGTCACGGGTTGTGCTTGGTTGAGTACTGCGCTCCTCAGTGTCAGGGAATGTTGCAGAGCTGTAGCCTTTCCCTCTCCCATGCCCGGGCTTAGAAACCTTGGACTTCACTTGGTAGGATGGTACCCTACCGCCCTTGTGCCAGAGGCCAGAGACATGGGGCAGGCTCCTTGTTGATTTGCGGCCCCAAAAACAAAAAGTCTGGGTGGGCCAGCCATCTGTGTCATCCACCGATTCAAGTCCAGAATAGGCCAGGCAGCTGCTGGTTGATCGTGACTCCATTCCCCCCTCCCCGGACCAAAAGGACTGGGAGGGTATCCGCTTGAAAATATTTTCTTATTAAACACATTTTAAAATTAACAAGCAGCTGGCTAATGAGAGTGATGAGATCGCATTGGTTGAAAAAAAAATCCCATGCTTTCTTTTCTGAACAAAAGCAGAATTGTGTTGCTCAGCTTCATTCACTATTAGGTATGGGAGAATTTGTGCACAACACTTAGGTCACATCATTGTTAAAAGGATACTGTGGTGTATCCACTCTTTCCCTTGTTAATGGTGGTAGTATGGTTGGTATATATCAGATGATAATAATTGCCAGTTCCAACCATGCTGACTAAGAAAAACTCCTAGGCAATGATGGGAGAAGTAACTGCAGTCTTCAGATGACTTCATAGCAGAGCTGCCTATATCTTTCTGAACTCTTTCCCAGTTTTGGATTGTCACAAATGTAATCAAGAGATTACATTCTCATATTTTTCTCAAACCATTGTTATTGTGGGTTTCTGTGATACCAGTTTAATCTATGCTTATTGCAGCAGCATGGAGTAAAAATCTGTAATGGAATAATTTCCTAATAAGAGACTCTGCTGAACTTTCACAGTAGGAATACAGCTTCCAGCTTCTGTCTGCATTTTATTATCATGTTAAATGGTTACTTAATAGCATTAAATATTTCATTTGGTTATGGCTTTGCATGGTATTGGCTCAACCTACAGGAAGGAACCAGAATAAGTACATCAACGGTGGCAGCATATATATGGAATATGTATTTTATGACCAAATAATGGTGATTTAATGTGTTAATGTAGGTATCCCCAAACGCTGGTTCCTCAACCACCTGTTTCAGGATGATGCTTTTCTTGAACTGGCCCTCCCTAGGGGCAGCTTCTGAATGTAAAACACTCAGGTTGCCTTGGGCTTCCTAGAAACCCACTCCATTATTTGGTTTAAATAATTCCAGTTTGGTTTTATTTTTACCACATTGTAAAAAGCTATAAGGCAATAAAAACATGCTTGGGGTGAAAAGAAACACACTCAGAGTAAGCGGAAGCCATGTAGAGAATACAGGGGGGTTAACAGGACTGTGTCAGTAACTCTGGGTCTTATGTTTAGAGGACTCTTATGCTTGAATTCCACAAAAATTGTTGTAGAAGAAGACAATATTACTAAAAATGAATCTATTACTAGGCACCTCATTTCTTTCAGGCTTGGAAGCATACTATTTCATTTAGGTAATTACTTAAGGAAGAAAAGTCCTTATCATTTACAGGAATGTTTAAGTTCTCATATTGATGTTTATTCTTGCCCTTTCTCTGTCAGTGAATGCTTAGACCAGATTTCAGCAAAAATGTGGAAAGTTTGAATCTCACACCTATGCAAGACTGTGTGACACTCATATAAAATGCATATAGGGGACCAGTTGTCAGGGAAGAGAGCCAGAGATGTTGGTGGCTTTGCTTTCTGTGAAGAGCAGATGGGCCACCCAATTGGGAAGCTGTAACATGCACTTAATTGTAATGAAGGCAGAGTCACCCAGCAGAGACCACATTCTCAGGAAACCACAGTTGCAATCACATATTGTATTACTTCTGATTCTTTGTAATTGTGTAAATATTGCATATGCATCCATCTTTCACACTTAAGTCTGTACAGAATTCTATAAACTCTCAAAAAGCTCTTTGAGAACAGACTAAAGTGGCCTTAGTGTATGAGGAAATTGAACTTCACACAACACAGAAAATAATGTTGAGAAAGTAGAATGTTCTGACTTCCTAGTTTTCTCATGACTGAATAAATATCAACCATCAGTTGATGGTAAAGGCACTGTGCTCAAGCATTACTAAATCTAATCAAGAACTTGCAAAGACTTACTTAAAATAAAGAGCTACTTCAATTCCATTCTCAGCCTTTACTTCTGAATGCTTCCTTATCTAAAGGGCGGAGTTATCTGCATCATTACTAAGACTTTTCTAGGTGTCTCTGGATGAATATTTTGAAGATCAGCCCTCATTTAAAATAGTATAATTCAGCTCAGTGAATACTGAGCCATTCTGGATTGGGCAGACTGCCCAGCATTGGGAAATTGGAAATGGTAAGGCAGTTTGTGCCTTGCAGTATCTCTAATTTTTGAGTAACCCTCAGAGCCTTCTGATGGACACTTACACACAAAGGTCCCTCATACATGGGCGTTATTTCTGTTATTACCTTGTCCATTCTTCAGTGTAAAATTCTGTAAGGATGTCTTGCTTTCACAATATAAATCAAACTATATGGAATATATTTAACTGATTGCCTATTTGTTATCCAGTTTAAAAAAAGGAAAAGAAAAGAAACCTGGTTTTTGTGCAGTGACAGAGAATGGTGTGAAGAGGAACCAAGGATGGAGAGTAATCAACATGGGCTCCTAAAAGGCACTGCTCTATAGTGTTGCAAAGACATCTAGGAAATGGAGGGAATTCATTGTCAGTTTTCTGTACTTCTGCTTTCTTATAACGTAGACTTATCGTGCTGCACATAAAATTAGCAAATATTAAACCACTTAACATGCAAAAGCACCAGTGATACATAAAAAGGCAGAATGCACTAAAGATGATGATATCATTATATACATACTCAGGGGTTAGCAACACATAAATATTATAAAATATGTTATTTAAAAATGACATCCAGTTTGCTAATGTGAGGAAACAGATTAAGAGCACCAATCTGCAAAGTTATCATGAAATAGTAGAAGGTAGATTTCCAGAAACATTTTGTACATTTTATAACACCAGATGGTGATAGGTGTGGTTATTTTCACATATGGTGGATAGAAGTGTGAAGCTTGTGCATCTTAGCATTTCTCTACTTTTCTTTAGCTAGGCTCTGCTAGGTACAGTATACTGACTTCACCTAGTTTATTTGGTAGAATACTTCCCACAAAATAAATACAAAATTTGCATTATGTCTAAATTGTCCCCTTGTATGTCAGTCATATAGATACAAATTCATGTTCACAAAACGACTTGCACAACAGAATTGACTACATCTTGTGAACTGAGGTATGTTAATCATTCTGTGAGCCACCTGCTCATGAATTTATAGCACTTAGTCCACAATTAAGGAAAAAAAGGCTGAAGATTCAGAGACTGACTTAGAAGAACACTTGAAAGCATTTCATATAAAGGGAAGTAAGTCAATCAATATACAAGTGTGCTGCTGGGTATCAGAGCCTGTGAAGCAGCAATTGGAAGCAGTCTAGGCTTGGGGAACAGGGAGATGCTCATAAAGCCTCTTCATATTGAAAATGGCAGAGCACAGCCACCAAGGGGATGTGGGAGCAAAACAGGAGCAAGGATGAGGAGAGGAGCGACTCCTGTCATCTAATTGTTCAGAGACTTGTTTCTGCTTGTTTTCAATGAGGCAGACACAAATATGCCGATCTATGGGGAACTTTGTCTCCAGCAACTCCAACTGAATGCAGCTCCGTTTGGTATGGTTTATACTATTTTCATATTTGTGTTTTAAAATCAACATCATGAGAACTGTGATTCTCCCATCCACCCAGATACAATAATTGAGAAGTACAGGAACTGGACTGAAGAGAAAGTTCTCTTGTGCTGACAGCTCAGAAAAGTTGACTTTGGTTGTCAATAAGGGGAGAGAATCCAGGACCGTGACAATACATTTTAAGCTATGTATTCTCTTCACATATAGCTATAAAACCTGACTTAATGTGATGAAAAGTTTTTTAAATACTTGTCAGAATCTTATTTCTTTGAAAATGTGTTCAAAAATAACTAGAGACCCCCCAAAATAGTATGAAGACTGGGACTAATAAGTTTAATATGAAAAGAAAGCTGGTACGGGGCCCAAGATCACATAAACTGCTTTTAGTATAGTAAGAATAGGTTATCAGATCATTTGTGAGTTGGGAATATAATGAAAATACTATCAAAAAGTTTATTCAATGTTTAATTTATTTTATTCAGAGACATTCACTTAATTCGCTGAATTCACTAAATGCTCAAGATTATATAAGTTGGTGGAAAGTACCATTTTAAACACCCCTATTTTGTGATTTATTTAATTCAATAGAACTAATTCCTCTATGTTAAAATATAATTTATAGATCATAACCACATTAAATCCGATGAAAATAAAAATAATGAAAATAAAATTAAAGTCTGTCTTTAAAAAGTTACTATATACACATGGGTTTTTAATTAGCCATGTTTATTCTCCTTTGGTTTTTATTTTACTCCACAGTCTATTCTTTCTCATTTTAATAATGCTTTTAAAAGCACCTTTTTGTTTCTTAGGAAAGTGTTCTATGCTTTCATAGAAACATTCCCTAGATTATAGTAAATCTTGACTGTAGACAAAGGAGGCACCAAGGGGATGGGAAAGTGGAGAATAGTGACAAACAGAGACTGCTGTCCTCCTGTAGGAGCCATTCAGACATTCCAGGTTCCAAATTGGGTCCAGGGGCACAAGAGTCCATTAAGAAAATGAAAGTTGGGGCATTTTGTCAGTATTGTATATCATTTCAGGCCCAGAAAAAAAAATAGTGTGTCACGCATAATGAATTAAAAAAAAATTTTATTTATTCCTTGAGAATTTTATACGTTGTTATTTATTTAAATATGTTCACTTCCCCCAAATTACCCACCTATGACCTTCTAAACTCTCCTGACCTTTCTCATCCAATTGTGATTATTTTTTTTCTTTCTTTGAATCCAATTTGTGTTGCTCAAGTAGTCTTGGGACTGGAAACACACACACACACAGGCACACACACACACACACACACACACACAAATTTATAAACAAAGGAAAACAAGAAAAACATTGGGCTGCCCTTCTCCCAGCAGCTACCAAATGCTAATAGCTCCTTAGCTAGTACAGGGCTTACAAATTCACCTTTATCCCACTAAATTGGGATTATTGTCTGGCTGAAGTCCAAGTCTTTTCATACTGTCACAATCTTTGTGAGGTCCTGTGTGTATCTTCCCAGTTATGTCTGGAAAGCACTGTTTCCTTCAAGTTATTAGCTACTCCTTGTTCTAATCATCTTTCTCCTCTTTCTCAAAGTTTCTTGAGCCTTGATGTGGAGTATGAATTTCTAATTTGTCCCTAAGCACTCTGTAATATTTGGTCTTTGCATATTGTCTAGTTGTGGATCTCTATGCTAATTGTCATTTACTGCAAGAAGAAGCTTCTTTGAAAGGTGCTGTGATCTAAAAGGATAACAATTTATTTTATTACCATGTCCATTTATCCAAATAATAGCGCTGTATTCTCCCTTATTGCCTGTGACCTATCTAACCATAGTTTCTTAACCTTTAAATAATGTAAGGTATGTCCCATTTCAGGAAGCAAGCCTTTGATATGGTTAGAAAGTCTGTTGCTGGAGGGCTTCTCTCTAGGTTCCCCAAGCCCCGCAGTCCCACAATCCACTTATAAAATAATCACTCAGACGCTTATATCACTTATAAACTGTATGGCCATGGCAGGCTTCTTGCTAACTGTTCTTTTGTCTTAAATTAACCCATTTTTATAAATCTATACCTTGCCACGTTGCTGGTGGCTTACCAGATTCTCTACATGCTGCTTGTCCTGGCGGTGGCTGCAGTGTCTCCCTCCTCAGCCTTCCGCTTCCCAGAAATCTCCTCTCCCCTTGTCCCACCTACTTCCTGCCTGGCCACCTACTTCCTGCTTGGTCACTGGCCATCAGTGTTTTATTTATATAGAACGATATCCACAGCAAAAGTCATTGGTTCCTTCCATAGCATTTGTGCCTGATGGGACTGTCTTGTCAGACCAGTCATGCTGTAGTTTGTAGGGTTCACTGCTAGACATGCTATTTTTTCCTCTATGCAAAGCACCTTGATGTTAGCCTATAGGGACAAATCTTTCAGATTAACATCACCTTGTGGTCTCCATGCTCTAAGACTCAAGAATGTGGTTTCTTCAGCAACAGTCTTCTGTCAAGTTCTCTGGGATAGACCGGGTTGCTGTCAATAGCCTGTAATGCTTGAGAGTCTATGTAAATCTACTGGCCAACAACTCAAAAAGACATATTTCTAGTACTGGATGTTTTATTGGGTAACATGGGGTGAAGCTGAGGTAATAGACTTCTCCATTGAAGGGTAACTTCATCAAACCTCTTTGTGTGTGTGTGTGTGTGTGTGTGTGTGTGTGTGTGTGTGTGTGTGTGTATTTTAAAAGCTTCTATAGTAGCATATTAGCATATTCCATTTGGAATGTCCACAGAGATCAGGGATTTAGTACGCGACCATTGGGGTCTTCATAGAAGGAAATGTAGAACACAGTAGTGTAAAGGGTTAAAAGAAAGCAACGGAAGGACAAGGGCTTAAATTAGGGTGAGGCATAAGGGCATCTTATAGATGAGAATATGGAGATTAATGAGTAACACTAAAGGCCTTTTGTAAAAACTGTGTAGAAAGCTAATATTGAAATGCAATGGGTCTTTAATAATGCATTCTAACATCTATAAAAGCAACTCAACACAGCAATGACAAGATATGAGCGCCCATACAAGTCATACTCAGATCACACAGAAATGAAGGTGGAAGCTAAACTTTCTCCGATTTGTTCAGAAAGGCCTCTTTTGTGATTTAAGTAACCCTTGCCTAAGAAGCTGAGGAAGACAAATACAAAACACACACACACACACACACACACACATGAACACAGAGAGTGGAAACAAAGACAGGCAGACAGAGGTTGAATTATACATAAAATTCTTTAAGTTTCTCATTCTAACTATATCAGGAAGATTGCTAATTTATTGGCAGAGAGATAAAAAAAAAGCCTGTGTCTACTCGTAAAAAAATAAATAAATAAAGTAGAACAAGCAGAAAGAAGTCTTGATGCCTTTCAAATTACTACTGATGGCAATTGTAAACTATTACTAATTTAATATTTCATATCATAAAAATACATGTTTCATTTGCCATGTTCTATTTTTACTGTCTAAAGTAATAGAGTAATGATCTTTAGTAAGTTACACACTCCAGATTCCTCATAGTGTAGATGTAGATGCTAAGAAAAATTCTAAAAGCCATCTTTTATGACATATAGTGCTCAATTCTAGAGCTATTATTAGAAACCAGAAACAACATAATTCCCTAGTTTCTCTAATATATTCTGCTAAACATTACAGCATTGGACAGAGTAACTGTGGTAGTTCACCATCACATTAAAATGCAATAAGGAATTGATGGTCACAAACCTTGAACCTCACAATGGGTAGTAATCAGCCCATCAAAGATCACCATTTTTCTTACCCAACTGTGTCATGTATTTGCTGCATAAGGAACAGAGCAATGAAATATTAATATTGTGAAATATTTGGGGTAATGAAAATAGAAGGGAAAAAACTGAAAAACTCTCTTCTTTAGGCCAAGCTCCATTCCTGACCAACTCCTGCTGGGAAAGGGAATGCAATTCTGTCATAAGAAATCATAAGCAGTGGGAACCAGATGGTATATTGTTCTGATGCTAAGTTGAAGACAGAGTCAGAGTGCAAAACCTGCCTTTTGGCCTCCTGTCTCATTGGACTATAGAATATTTAAAGAAAGGGCACTTAGGGTTTTTGCAAAGGTAGACAGCTCCTGAGGTTTACTTCTTCGATGCGAGAGGCTTCAATGTTTCTGTAATATTATGTGGCTGGCAGGCTGGCTGGCATCTCAGTTTTAAAGAATTGAGTCTAAGTGCACAGCCTCTGTCATGTGTTTGCACATATTATGTCCAGTGGTGAAATATGCACCTCACTCTGTTATCTGCCACTAGCATTCCCACATCACCACTAAGACCTCCTGCTTATGTGCTTCCATTTTAAGAAGCCTCTCATATCTGCTTTTTGTAGAAGTACGATTTGTACATTCACTTATAATCACATTGGCTTTGTTCGCATCTCAAATACAGACTTTACTTCCATTAACTGTAGTTGGCCCTCCTGCCATGGTCATGTCTGAAATGCTCTTGCCTAGGAAGTCATGTAGCTCAGCATAGGTATTAACATAGATGTACCTACTGAATGAAAAAGGAAACAGCCTACAAATGCATTCACTTACATGTCCAGCCCTTTTGCATCTGCTATTATTCTTTACATTTTTAATATTTTCTAAATAGTCTCAAAAGTCATGTTTGATGACTGAAAACACAATGATTCTTTCAACTCACAAGTAGTAATTTGTCACTTACTACATGCCAGGAACTCTTAACCTTTGAGGAACCAACATTCAAAGAAGGAAAGAAAATATAATCCTTATAGCCCATATTCTCCTGAAATTCAGGCAGAAGATAAAATAAATTCATTGCATGTAAGATAAATATTGGTGATATAAATAAATATAAAGGGGTAAATAAATGAGTTTAGGGGACTGAATATGTAGAATTCTACTTTATAAAAAAGGTCTGAGATCTAATTACAGAGATGACAGTTGATTAGAAGCCCAAATAAACTGAATAAATTACAAGGATATGAGGAGACAGAACATAGTAGCTGGTAAAAAAAACAAAAACAAAAACAAAAAACATTGCAAGTGCTGTTCAATGGAAATGTTTGATATCAAAGAAGTAAAGCAACTGACCAATCTGGTTGGAACTGCTTTTGGAGGACACCAGTAGTAGGCAAAGTCAGTGGAGGAAATGATGGAGAAAACATCAAGAGTGTAGATAACTATAGGAAAGATTTTTAGAAAATACTAATGTAATCTTGTTGATTTCTGTGGTGTTTTTATGCTTATTTTTATTTACGGGGGATTATAGGTAAGAGAATGCTCTGAGTCTCAAAAGAGACTTCGGACTTTTAAACAGTATGTTGAGATTGTGATAGACTATGGGGACTTTTGAAGTTGGAATGTATTTTTGTACTATAGTATGGGTGCAAGCCTACAGGCCCAGGGAGTAGAATGTGATGAATAAAATGTGAATAAAAATGGCCCCCATAGGCTCATATATTTGAATGACTAGTCACTAGGGAGTGGCTTGATTTGAAACCTTTAGAAGGATTATTAGGAGGTGTGACTTTGTGGGCATAGGTGTGGCCTCACTGGAGGAAGTGTGTCTCTTTGAGTGGTCTTTGAGAGTTTAAAATCCCATGGAAGTCTCAGTCTTTCTTTCTCTGCCTGAGGATCAGGATGCAGCTCTCAACTACTTCACTAGCACCATACCTGCCTGCTACCATGCTCCTTGCTACTATGACAATGGTGTAGGCCTCAGGAACTGTAAGCAACAAGCCACAATGAAATGTTTTCTCTTATAAGAATTGACTTGGGCCGGGCTGTGGTGGCGCACGCCTTTAATCCCAGCACTCGGGAGGCAGAGCCAGGCGGATCTCTGTGAGTTCGAGGCCAGCCTGGGCTACCAAGTGAGCTCCAGGAAAGACGCAAAGCTACACAGAGAAACCCTGTCTCAAAAAACCAAAAAAAAAAAAAAAAAAAAAAAGAATTGACTTGGACATGGTGTCTCTTCACACCAAAAGAACAGTGAGTGACTAAGACAATTTGTTAAGAAAATGTTTACCTCTAGCTGCCTTTTGAGGACCACAGTTGAAGGCATAAGACCATGAACAGCACTTAGCCTGTGTATTAGTTGGACTTCTATAATAAAATTCCATGAAGTATCATGAATAATAGATGTTTATTATGACAACATCCTCGATCTTAGAGTCTGTGTTTCTAGAGGTGGTTCTCTGAAGCTTGTGAGACAGAAACTGTTCTGTTCCTGCTTTCTAGCTGCCATTGTTTATTGCCTTAAAAAAACTTGGTTTTCTGTAGCCAAAAATTCATCACTTTCCTGCTCATCTTTTTTCTCATCACTTAACAGAAATGATTTAAGAGCGAAATTATTGTTGATTCTGTCACAGTTTCAGAGGACTCAGTCCAGGGTTCCTGAGCTCTACACACTCAGTGGTGGAAGTGTGTGATGGAAGTTCACCTCCTGGTTGAATAGGACAATACTGGAAGGGATTCTGAAATGATATCACACCCCAAGGACACATACATTGATGTGCTTCCTCCAGCTGAGCCCTGCTCTTTCTTTCATCAGTTCCTAATAGTTCTAGTATTTAAATGCATCAAGGAGTTATTCCCATTCTTTATGTCAAGGCCCCCCAATCTAATTGTCTCTGGAAACACCTGCAAAGATACACTAAGAAAAGTGATTTAATAGTCTCCTAGGTTTTCTTAATCTGTCAAGTTGGTGTCAAGACTAACCATATCAACTCTGACATTTTATATTTCAATGATGTTGCTTTCATGAATTTGTTTTCCCTTTATTTAAATTTTCCTCTCTAAATAAAAATGCAATTAATATTGAATTAAGACCCATATGCATGACCTTATTTGAATCCAACCACATCTAAAATTATCATAGTAAAAGATAAGAATACTTCTGACATTTCAATCTCTAGTTCAAGGAGAATATAATTCAATCTGTACTAACAAACTGGAAATTTATACTTCTAATATGATGGTGGCTTGGATCTCTTTATACGATGGACATGAAGAGCTAGTAAGTAAACATATTTTGAAGATAGGCCCAACAGATTTTGCAAGTTGAATATGGAGAACAGAGGAAGAAATTAAGATATTGAGATTTTAGAACCTACTTTCTGAAACTGAGAAGATTAAGGTCAAAAGCAGATGTGTGAAGGTAAACAAAATTGAATGAATGGATAAATAAATAAGTTTAACAAACTTATGTTAGTAATGAGATCTGGTAAGATTTATAAGGAGAGACATTAATAAAACATGTGAGTTTATAAATCCCTGGACAGTTGCTGGGGTAATGGGACTTCATAATTTGACTAGAGATAAGAGGTCATGAGCAGCTCAACACATTTGGCCTGCTATGATATATTATTAATATTCATATTTTCTTGGTTTTCATACAGCATACTCAATCAGAACCAGTTTTTAAGTGCCCTAAGTGCCATCCTTTGTAATGCTTTCAACTGAAAATTCTACTGATAACCAAAGAAGGAAAATATATATGCAAAATCAGTACATTCCCTTCAGCTATGCCATTCAAATCACTTTCTTTAAATGCTTCTAATAATATTTTAGTAATCAGTTTTTACATCACATATAATAAAGTCTGTATTGTGTACTAGCACTAAATATTGATTTGTATTTAAAGCCAAATATGATCTAACAAAAAAGTCTTTTGGCTTATACACCACCAAAATTAACTTAATTGGCATTAAACATGGGCCACATTCTTATGAGCATTATTTTTTGTATTTTATGAAAAAATTAGTGGATAACAGAAAAATCCAAATGGCTTCACAATCGTGCCTATGAACCCATTTCCAATGAGTAAAAGTAAAATGATGGCGAGAACCACACTTGTTTTTGTATGTTGCACTGATAGATTCCATTCAGCCAGGAATAAAGGCCACATCTTTTGGGTTTAAGGAATATTATGTTAATGTTACAGTTTACACCATTTTGAAGGATCTCATGGCAGATACAATAATTACAGTCATCCTAAATGTTGACTAATACAGTTAAGGGAGTATGAAAATAACAAACAAAATAGGTTTGAACTGTTTAGTTTTTGTAGGTCTTAAAAGAATAGAAACAGTTATAACCCCACAAAACAACAACAAACAAAAACATGCATGGGGATCTCAAATTATTCTTTTATTTGTTTTCCCCCCACATATGATTTTAAAATGAAATCAGAGGCTAAAATGAAATTGAGATAAACATGTTAACAGGGCAGTGTCTATCAAGGTCACTGGGAAGGTTAAACTCTGCTATGAGATCTGTTTAAGATCCCTAAGGATTGATCATAAATCTTTTTGAAAAAGCAGCATGGAAACCCCCCCCCCAACAATAAATTAATTGACAAATCTCACATTCATTCTTGACACAACATGGTACTTATATGCTGACTTTTGTTTTAATTGAAAGTGTTAATTTTTTATATTTTTTTTAATTTTAAAATACTATTCAGTTCTACATAATAGCCACAGATTCCCTTGTTCTCTCCCAAAGTGTTATTTTTTTTATGTAATATATTCTGAACATGGTTTCCCTTCCTTAACTCGACCCAGATCCTTTCCATATCTTCCCCCAATCAAATCCACACCTTCTTTCTCTCTTTTTTGGATCAACAACAACAAAAATGGAAAACAAAACAGAAATTCAAATAAAAAGAAGAGAATGAGCACAAAAAACACATACACATACAACTCGTAGAAACACAAAATCAGAAAAGAAAAATAGAGGCTTTAAAAGACCAGTAAGACCAAAAGAAAATGTGTGTCATAGTGTCTTTTCTCAGTAGACAGTAAAGAAACCAAATTCATATAATATGATTACCACATTATTTTTCATATGTTCTCATTGATAGAAGAAGAGAATGTTTAGTCATGAGACTCTTTTGCAATTATCTCTTAAATTTAAACACTAAAACTATATTTCTAAAGTTCTGTTCTGTTATTTTTCTAAGAGTTACTGGATACTATCAGTTAAGAAATATTCAAATATCCCTTTAAAAATCAACTAGATATGTTTGGATAGGATTATTTTGTATTATAATAAATATATCAAACTTATTGAAAAAATCCTCCTAATAACAGCTCTTCATCTTTTCCTTCAGTTTTTCAAAATTTAAGAAGTTATGCAGAATGAATTAGAAAGATTGAGAGAACATTCACATTACAACTAAATTTCAAGTCTTGAAAGGAAATGTAAAAGTTTTCCATTTTCCTGAGAGGGTATTTTAGATAAATGATTGATATAAAATTCCCCAGAAGGCACATTCCATGGTAATTTACACAACCCTTACCTCTCCTGGGATAAGGCTTACAAGTTAATGACAGTTGACATTTGCCTCATGCAGCTCTTTCCTTTCCAATAAATATGATTCTCACACATACTGTTCCATGTGCTTTGTAGAGCCACTTGGCACTACATCAAAGAGCACCCTAAAGAGAGAGAGAGAAAAAAAAACATATGTGGATGATGTTAATAAACATAACTTGATAGAAATTCTGAATTTTAACATCCCTGCAGTTTTGCATTACAGACCACTCAGAGTTCAGTGGACATTTGCATTTGTTCTAATTTCATAGAATTTATAACATCTGCTGCTCTTTGGAAAGGTAGCAAACAAAGAGCAGAGAGGCGTTTTGGCTTCTATGTACCTCTCATGTGAAGACGGGTTCCATCTCTTTATTTTTCATTTTACTTTCATCCAATTCCATATGCATTTGGAATGCACATTTGGAATGGGGTTGATGCTGTTGACCAATTGCAGCTGTGCCTGTGAGGGTCTTGCTGGTCATCCATCCTCTCTCTCTGGTGTAATGTTGGTTCTCAGGAGGAAAACTGAGCCATAAACAATACGTTTGTCTGATTCAAATTTCTGCAATGTGATTACTCATCCTCTCATTGGTAGTTTGGTTTCTGCAAGTCTTATTTGGAAACTGCCAGAATGTAGTCAGATATAAACAGCATAATATGGAAATATTTAAGCACCGGAAACAGGCAGAATGGTGCACCAACTGAGCATTTCTTATCTGAAGCCCAAGATAGCAAGTCAGCCGAATAGAGCAGTTTAACATAGAGAGACAGCCCTGAAAAGTGTGGCAGCTCATGAGAGTTCAAGCTGTAGCAGGCTGACAGACAACATTTGGCTTGGATCAGGACTCAGACTCAAAAGCAATGGAAAGACGGAAAATAAGCTTCTAATTTCCTCCCTTGAAATTAGGTCCAGCTTCTGACTACTGTTCTGTGTTGGTTGGGGTTTGGAATATAAAAAAGCAGACAGGCTTTAATTCATACCTGGTAATGGGTTTTCTCTTCCCCCTCACCCCCAATATCTTCAGTGTGTCTCATTTGGTCCAGCTGGAAAAAATCATTTCCACTTTTCAAATGACTGCTCAACATTCATATATGAACCTTTACTCATGTATTTAAATATATATATATATATATTTGCTATTGTTCAAGTACCTACTGTGGACCAGGTACTCTTTTCCACTTTTAAATTTGTATTGGTGAATATTATCATACACAGAGAATGGATTTCATAAAGGAGATTTAATTTATACATACCATGCTCTTTGAACATATCCAAACCCCCATAGTTCCCACTATCACTCTTTCCTCTTTCACTCCACCTCCTATCTTCTTCCTTCCTCCAGTGTTCTTTCCTGTGACTCCTCCCCTAATTTTTTAAATATAAAACCCAAGATCCAAAAATGAGGAAAAAAAAACTGTGCTGTTTGTCTTCTGACTTTGGTTATTAACAGGATGCTCTCCCAATGCATCCATTTTCCAGCAAGTAATATAATTGAACTCTTCTTTGCAGCTGAGTGAAACATCATTATATAAATGCATGTTTTCTGTGTTGATGGAAACCTAGATTGACTCTATAACAGATCCACTGGAACTAGTGCTGAATAACGAACAGGATGTATAGATATAATCTCTGCTGAGTGCTGACTTAGCCCATTTACAGTGTTATGCCTGTATCAAATGCTATTTTTTTTTTTATTTCTGTGAGAACTGTCCACACTGAATTCCACAGTGACTCTACCAGTTTACATTTTTACCATCAGTGTATAGTCAGTTTGTAACATGCTTACCTCTTCTAAACCTGCAAACTCTCTAGCATTTGCTGTTACTTTAAGAAAGCAAGGAACTTGTGCTTTTAGGGCAGATGGTCCATCAAGGTGCTGAAGGTGGAGCTTGAGGAGTTTGAGGAGCAAGAGGACCTTGGGCACATCTGAGCAGACCAAGAAGTGGAGAAAGGGGAATGGTAGCACTCCATTGCTCTTTTCCATTCAGTCCTGCATCCTAGCCCATTGGGTGTATATTTCACATTTAGGGAGAGATTTCCACCATCTACCAAGACTGGATGAGGCAACTTAGTAGGAGGAAAAGGGTCCCAAGCACAGGCAACAGAGCCAGAGACACCCCTATTCCCAATGTTAGGAGTCCCACAAGAACAGCACACTACACAACCAAAACATATATGCAGCGAGTCTGTCTCAGGCCCATTCAGGGTCCTTGATTGTGGCTTTAGATGCTGTGAACCCCTATAAGCCCTGCTAGTTGATTCTATTGTCTGTGTTCTTATGGTATCATTGATTTCATTTATTTGTTTTAGTTTTGAAAACTTCTTTTATGAATTATTATCCCTTCTACCATTCATTTCTCCAAGTCAACTAAGTTTTACTTCCTTCTCAAATCAATGACCAGCTTTCCTCAATAATTATTGTTTCACAAATAATATATATATATATATATATATATATCAATACATACATACATATATATATATATATATGCATACATACATACATACATATCCTGCTGAGTGCACTGATCATTGCTCCTTTGTATATGTTTTAGGGCTGATAACTTGGTATGGGATAGCTGATTAGGGACTCAACACTGGAGAAGAATGATTTTCTCTTTCAGCAGTCTTGGATTGCCTGTATCTCTTCATCCAGGAGATCCCTTGAGATTTTCCGTCTCCATTTCAGCATATCTTTGGTGTTGTTATTGTTCAGGCTGAGTGGTATTGCTGGATCATATGACAGTTATTTATAGCTGTTCGAGAATTCCCTGCTAGCTGTACCAGTTTTCAGTAACACTAACAGTGATTGAGGCTTCCCCTTTCCACACATCCACACCAGCATGGGCTCTCAGTTGTTTTGTTGATCTTTGGCATTCTAGCTTGGTAAGAAAAACTTTTTAACTTCCTTGAATTTGTAGTTCTCAAATTTATAGGAATGTGGAACAGTTTTGAGATATTTCTTTAATGCTTCGTTTCTTTATTGAAAACTCTTTCATTATTAGCATTTCCAATATCAATCATTTTATTTTTAAAATTATAATATAATTATCTCATTTCTCGCCCATTTCTTTTCTCCTTCCAAACCCTCCCATGCAAATCCTTTTTCTCTCTCTCAAATTCATGGCCCTTCATTCTCTGCTATTTTTAACTCTTTTTTCTGATATATGCATGTGTATGTATATTCTGATATTAATCCACTGTTAGATATATAACAAATATTCTTTCCCTCTGTGTGTTTCATCCTCAATTGATTGATTGTTCACTTCTCTCTGCATAAGTTTGTTGGTTTCACGTGGCCCCACTTGTCAGTTGTTAGCTCTAATTTATCAGAAAATGGAGTCCTATTCAGAAAGTCATTTTCTACACCTCTTTCATGGATGGTACCTTGTATTTTTTTTTTCTAGAAATTTTAGTGCTTTGGGTTTCACATTGAAATCTTTGACCCATTTGGAATTAATTTTTGTTCAGAGTGATGCAAATGGGTTTGATATCATTCTTCAACATGTGGACAAACAGTTTGACTAGCACCATTTGCTGAATACATACTCTTTCCTTCAGTGTTTATTTTTGGCACTTTGTCACATATCAGATGGTTATAATTTCAGGTACTCATGCTATTTCAAGTATTCAGGCTATATTTCAGTTATTCAGGTATCTTCTAGTTGATTCCATTGCTCAACTCATCTGTTTTTGTGCCAGTACACTACATTTAAAAAAATCTTTTATTTTGTTATACTATACTATACTGACATCAATTTAGTCTTCCCTTTCTTTTAAACTTCATCATATATCCCTCCTTTCTCTCTTTACAATTCATGGTCTCTATATTTCATTATATACACAACCATATCCCTAAAAAAATGAACAGACCCAGATCAGTCTACAATATAACTTGGCTGACTACCTGGTATTGGATAATCAACTGGTGTCCTCTGTAGGGAGACATTTTCTCCTACTCTCAACATTCCTTAGTTGTCTGTTGTTATTTGTGTAGAAATGAGGCCTTGTGAGCTTCTCTTATCCACTGTGTAATTTCTAGTGTTGCTGTCCTTGTTCAACTTAGGTTTAGACAGTCATGTGGGTAAAACTTATGCATATAGATTTTGACATTCCCAGGAGACACAGTTTCACAACCAAGTTCCCTATTCTGTAGTTCTTATAATAATTCTTCTCCCTTTTCCTCACCCTTAAATGTTGGAACTATTTTGTAGATATATTCCTTGAAGCTGGCTCTATAACTCTATGTTTTGAATGATGGTGGTTTTCTGTAATGGTCTCTGTCTGTTTCAAAGGGGAGTTTTCTTAATGTGGTAGTTTGAAAAAAAATGCCTCCATAGGCTCATAGGGAGCGGCACAATTAGGAAGTGTGGAAGAGTAGGTGTGTTGTTGGAGGAAATGTGTTGCTGAGGGCAGGCTTTGAGGTCTCAGATGCTCAAGCCAGGAACAGAGGTGGCTTTGTCTTTGTGCTGCCTAAGAATGTGGATGTAGAGCTCTCAGCTCCTTCTCCTGTGCCATGTCTGCCTGCATTCCATCATGCTTCCCACCACGACTATAAAAGACTAAACCTCTGAAATTGTAAGCCAGCCTAGGAGCTTAAATGTTTTCCTTTACATAAGAGTTTCCATGGTCATAGTGTCTCTTGACAGCAATAGAAACCCAAACTAAGACAGAATCTGATACCAGGTACTGGGATACTGACTGTGATAGGTCTGACCATTTTTGTGTTTGGAGGAATGTGGACTTTGGGACTTTTGGCTAGGAAAGCAGTGGAATGGTTTAAGTGTGGCTTAATGGGCCTTAATAGCTGGGCCATGCTAGTAGGAACATGGAAGGTAGTGGAGCTCAGGGTGATTTAAACTATGAGGACCCAGCTCAAGAGGCTTCAGAGGAGAAAAATGTTAATATGTAGCCTAGAGACTGTTCTTGTGACATTTTGGTGAAGAAAGTGGCTGCTTTCTGCCGTTGAATAAAAAAATCTGCCTAAGTGTAAATTGAGAAGTTTTGGATTAATTGTATTTGCAGAGTAGATTTCAAAACAGCCTAGTGTGGATTGTGTCTTATGGTTACTAGTGGCCATGCTTATGCAGAAGTATAATGAAAAAGAGCAGGCTAAGCAAGGAAAGATACAATTTGATGAGAAAAGGAGCACCAGGAAGTGGAATGAAACTAAGACCTGTATTTAAGGAGATAAACAGATTAAAGATAATCCTGAAGTTAAATAGAATTAAGGGAATGGTGACCTCAGGGAAAGATACCACCAAGTAAAGCTTCCAACTTGTGAAAAGAAAAAAAAAAAAAAAACTTAGAACCGGGTGTGATGGGACACTCCTTTAGTCCCAGCATTCTGGAAGCAGAGGCAGGCAGATCTCCGAGTTTGAGGCCAGACTGATCTACCAGTTTGACAGTCAAGGATAGGAAGTAAAGGAAACCACTGAAAATAGAAAGCTCCTGAAGACATAATTGAACTAGGAGATCTTGTTCCAGCCCCAGCAAGCAGAACTTGGCAGCTTTAGCCGTAGGGTTCTCACTTTAGAGTCAAGGGTAGAAAAAAGGTGCTATAGAATCTTCTTGTATAATTAAGGAAAGCCACTGAGGACAGGAATGTGTCAGGGGTGTCCCTGCTGGAGGCCTGGAGAGGCCATTATGGGAAGCTATGAAGGTTAATCATGGATTGATTACCTTATCAATCCCAAAATATTGGAGATGCCTTGGGATGTGAGATACCTCCTGAGGAAAGCTGTTAAAGGGGAGTGGAACCAGCTCATGAGAAAGAACTGTGTTGAAGTCAACAAAGCTGTAAAGAGTTGAAGATCTGAAGAGCATTTTGACTTCAAAACATGGAGATGCAGTGTTTGAAGTTTGCCCAGCTGGTTTCAGTCTTGCTTTGGTGAAGTATTTCCTCACTATACTCCCTTTCCTCCCTTTTGAAATGGTGATTAATATCCAGTACATTATATGTTGAAAGTATGTGATCTGCTTTGTGATTTTGATTTTATAGGGGAATAGAGTTAAGAGATTGCCACGAGTCTCAGAAGAGACTTTGGACTTTACAGGGTTGCAGCAATTATAAATCATAGTAACTTTTAAAGTTGGACTTAATGCATTTCTGCATTATTATATGGTTACAAGCCTATGGGCAATAGAGAGTGGAATTTGATAGTTTGAAAGAAAAGGACCCCTATTGGCTCATAGGTTGTGGCATTATTAGGAGGCATGGCATTATTGGAGTAAGTTTGGTGTTGTTAGGGAAAGTGTATCATTGGGGTTGGGATTTGTGATCTCTGATGCTCATTTCAGGAGCAGAGTGGCATTCTCTTCATGCTTCCTGCAGATCAAGATATAGAACTCTCAGCTCCTTTTCCAGCACCATGTCTGCCTGCATGCCACCATGTTTCCACCATGGTAATATTGGACTAAACCTCTGAAACTGTAAGCCAGCCCTATTAAATGTTTTCCTTTATATAAAAGTTGCTATGGTCATTGTGTATCTTCACAGCAATAGAAAACCTATCTAAGATGCCTTAGTAAAAGGTGAAGACTACAATTATATTTGAATATAAGGACAAACGTTTAGGATGTAGTTAGAGATCATGCTGGCTTAATAATGTGGTGGGTATAGGTTCTCCTTCAAGAACCATACCTTCACTAGTCTCATGGTATTAGCTATCTATTCAGTACCAGACATCCTTTTTCTCTTGTTGAATGGGTCTTAAGTGCAATTCAAGAACTACTGGTTATAATCAACGTATGTGTGCCACTATTATACATTCAGGGTTATCTTGTAATCCTGGTCATATTTTTGATTCATAAGCATCATAGCTGGGTAGGACATTTGATTGCTTCCTTCCTTTGGAAGTTTTGAAGAACCTTTTCATACTATTAAAGATATAAAAATTTCAAGGAGGAAATTTTCAAATTAGTTCCAGCTCAGGGTCTCTAGTCCCTGTGCCTAAAAATCATGCTGTCTTCAGCAATAGCAATTTATCTTCCAAATCAGGTAGATAAACAAGAGCATTAACAATACCCTGTAATGTTTTCAGGGTTTCTCATCATTGGTATTAGGTTTTTTGTTTGTTTGTTTGTTTGTTTGTTTTCGAGACAGGATTTCTTGGTGTAGTTTTGGTGCCTTCCTGGAACTTTCTCTGTAGACCGGGCTGGCCTCAAACTTACAGAGATCTGCCTGGCTCTGCCTCCTTAGTGCTGGGATTAAAGGCATGTGCCAACACCGCCCAGCCTAAGATTTTTTTTCTTAAATGGTTCTTGGTAGGATTGTCAGTTCAGATAGAAAAAAATTATTTGAATATGTGTGTGTGAGAGAGAGAGAGAGTTTATTTATACATAGACTTTTGTGTACTTTTAGGTTGATAGTTAATATTATAATAGTATGTTTCCTTATTTCTCACATACTGTTATTTTATTTGCCTCTATCCTTCTTTTGTATTTATCCCCCTGCTTCTCTCTGATTATAGCTCCCTTTTGTATCATTTTCCTCCTTAGATTACTTATCTCATGCTATTTCTCTCTTTTTCTCATTTTACTTTCCTGGTTTCTGTTGTTACTACAGGCTATGTGTTCACATCTAAGATTTGGAGCTAGGAGCCTTGTCAATAAGAAATAACCCACAACATCATATTCTTGGGTAGAGATAATCTCACTCAATATTATCTTTCCTAATTCCATCCATTTACCTATAGGTTTTATAATTTCAATTTCCTTTAATTCTAATGGTATCCCATAGCATGTATGTAGCACATTACCAACTTGATTGGTGGAGGATGTTTATGTAGTTTTTATTTCCTAGCTATTCTGAGCAAAGCAGCAATGAACATGGCTGATCAACTATCTGTGAAGCAGGATGCTGAGTCCATTGGGCATATGTCAAGTTTAGGTTTTGTAATAGACTTACTTTTTTTGTATTAGACTTACTTTTAGCCCAGTTTGCAATCTCACCTGCAATGAACGAAGGTTCCTGTCAGAACACAGTCCAGGAATGGGATTAATGGAGTTGTGTAGGGGAGAATTCTGGGTGCTTATGAGAAATCTTCAAGAAAACCAGTAAAGAGTCTTGAACCTCGGTTTCTTCAAAAGCACCAAGAAATTATTCTTGGGATTTTTTTTTTTTACCTCCCAGGTGTAGAAGATAGGAGTGTGTTTACTTCTGATTATTCATTACAACTGGATATTTTTATTTGTTTTTATGCCTCAATGAAAAAATTTATTTTTGCCTCATGTAGCTTGGTCTTTGTGATTGTATACAGATAGAACTCATGAGACCTTTATTCTGGGGACGTCTTTTAACCCTCAGGGTATAAATGGTCGGATGCTCCCAATAAAGGTGACTTTCACATGTGACTGTAATCTGACTCATGTGGGCTCCACTCTCCCAGGTCCCTCTACCTTCTAGAGAAGTAAACAGGTTCTTCTTTTCCCACTTCCAAGCATCTGTGTTTGGCTTTATATTGAGCTTTGCCATTCTGACTGGGGTAAGCTGAACTCACAGTTATGTTGCTTATGTTTTCCTGATTGCTTGGGTCAAAGGACATTTTTGAAACATTTCTTTCCCATTGTTTTTTCTTCTTTTGAACTCCATGATCAGGTCCATGACAGATCATTTGGTTGTTTTACTGTTTTTGGATTCATTGTTTATTTTTGAGTTCCATGTTTATTTTGGATATTTATCCTCTATTAAATATATAGCTGGAAATTATTCTTATCCATTCTGTGGGCTTCTTATTCACCTGCTTAACTGTGTCTTTGGTTGTAAAGAAGCTTTGTGGTTTTATAATGTTTTTGGGCAAATGGATTCCTAGTTAGAAATTCATTCCTATACCTATATCATGTAGGATTGTGTCTATGTTTTCTTGTAACAGTTTCAGTATTTCAGATTTTGTATTTAGGTCTTTGATCAGTTTGGAGTTATGACTTGTTCAAGGTAATAAACACTTGTCTAATTTTAGGGGTTTTTTTTGCATCCAGGTTTTCCTGCAGCATTAGATGTGGATAATTTCTTTTCTCCTGCACATTGCTTTTACAAGTGGCTGAGCTACATGTGATAATGTTTGGGTCTTCAGTTTTGTTGTTGTGGTCTCCAAGTCTATTTTTCTGTCAGTACCATAGTGTTTTTATTTCTATGGCTTGGAAGCTTATCTTAAGAACTGGAAAGATATTCACTACAGTATTTTCTTTATTCAAGAGTGTTTTAGCTCTCAATGTCTGAGCTACTGGTGTTATATTTAGAAAGTGGTATTATATTGAGGTCTTTGATCCACTTGGACTTGAGTTTTGTGCATGGCAATAGATATAGATCTATTTGCACTCTTTTACATGTTGACATCCAGTTATGCCAGCACCATTTGTTGAAGATACTTTCTTTTTTCCATTGTAGAGTTTTTGCTTCCTTGATAAAAATGTTCATAGATATGTGGATTAATGCAGGGTCTTCAATTTGATTCCATTGGTCTACATGTCAGTTTTTATGCCAATACCAAACTGTTTTTTATTACAATTAATAAATGGAACCTCCTGAAACTGAGAAGGTTCTGTAAGGCAAAGGACATAGTAAATAAGACAAAATGGCAACATACAGTATGGGAAAAGATCTTCACCACCCCCACATCTGACAGAGGGCTGATCTCCAAAATATGTAAATAACTCAAGAAACTAGACATCAAAATAATGAGCAATCTAATTAAAATATGGGCTATAGAGCTAAACAGAGAATTCTCAAAGGAAGAATTTCAAATGGCTGAAAGGAATTACTCAGCATCCTTAGTTATTAGGGAGATGCATATCAAAATGACTCTGAGATACTATCTTATACCTGTCAGAATGGCTAAGATCAAAAGCACTGCAGATAGACAGTTTATGTTGGAGAGGATGTGGAGCAAGGGGAACACTCCTCCACTCTTGATGGGAGTGCAAACTTGAACAGCCACTTCAGAAATTAGTGTGATGGTTTCTCAGAAAATTGGGAATCAATCTTTCTCAAGACCCAGTTTTACCACTTTTGGGTATATAACCAATGAATGCTCAATCATACCACAGAGACACATGCTTAACTATGTTCATAGCAGCATTATTCATAATGACCAGAACCTGGAAACAACCTAGATGCCCTTCAACTGAAGAATGGATTAAGAATGTGTGGTACATATACACAATGTAGTATGGAGTACTACTCAGCAAAGAAAAACAATGACATCATAAAAGTTGCAGTCAAATGGATGGAACTAGAAAATATCATCCTGAGTGAGGTATCCCAGACTCAGAAGGACAAATATGGTATGTACACACTCATAAGTGGATACTATAAGTAAAGCAAAGGATAACCAGACAACAACCTACAACTCCAGAGAAGCTAGCTAACAAGGAAGACCCAAAGAGGGATTCAGGTATCACCCTGGGAAGGGGAAATAGATGATATCTCCATTAGTAAACTGGGGATTAATGATGGGCAGTGGAGGGTAGGGGATAGGGGATGAGAACATAAGGGAATGGGATGGTCAAGCTGGAACAGGATGGAATGGGAAAGCAATGAAAGAGATACCATGATAGAGGGAAACATCATGGGGATAGAGAGAAACCTGTTGCTAGGTAGGTTTCCAGGAATCTGCAAGGATGACCCCATCTTGGACTACTAGAAATAATGCAGTAGATGCCAGAACTGAACTGGCTTAATCCACTGATCAGATCAATGACTATCCTAATTGTCATCACAGAGCTTTTCCCCAGTGACTGATGGAAGCAGATGCAGAGACCCATAGTCAAACACTAGGCAGAGTTCCAGGAGTTCAGTCAAAGAGAGAGAAGAAGGAGTCTATGAGCAAGTGCATCAGGATCATGATGGAGAAACCTGCAGAGATGAGCAAACCAAACTAGTGGGAACTCATGAAAGCTGGATCAATGGCTTTGGAGCCTGCATGGGACTGGACTAGGCCATTTGCATAAGAGAGACTGTTGTGTAGCTTGATCTGCTTGGGGGGTGGGTGGGTAGTAGGGTCAGAATCGGTCCCTGGTGCATGAGCTGTCTTTTTGAAGCCCACTTACCAATGATGGGACACCTTGTGCAGCCTTGAGGCAGAGGGAAGGGCTTGGACTTGCCTCTCCTGGATGTGCCTCTTCATGGGAAGCCTTGCCTTCTTGTGCAGGAGAGTGGGTGGTGGTTTGGGATGGAAAGTCTGGGGGAGTGGGAGGAAGGAAGGAGATCCTTGATTGATGTGTAAAATGAATGAAAATTTTTTCTTAAATAAAAAAAAAGAGTGCTTTAGGTATAAGGTATTTTTCTGGTTCCATATTAAATTTAAAGTAGTTTTTTTTTCTTCTGTGAGGGATAAGATAGGTATTTTGAGTGGAATTGCATTGAATCTGTAAATATCTTTTGATAAAATATTTATTTTCATAATATTATTTCTGACCCTCAATGAGTATGAGATGTCTTTGCATTTCCTAATATCTTTATCTTGTTCTTCACAAATTTAAAATTTTAATTGTAGAGGTCCTTTGTGGGTATTTTATTTTCTTTGAGGCTATTATGAATTGGAGCGTGTCCATGAAATCCTTTTCTGTATGTTTGTTGTTTGTATGTAGAAAGCTACTGGTTTATGCAGTTTGATTCTCTGTTCTTCCATATTGCTGAATATGTTTACTGTTCTCAGATTTTTCTGGTAGAATTTTTGGGATACTTAATGCATAGTAACACATCATCTGCAAATAGAGATAGTTTGATGTCTTCTATTCCTATTTGTCTCTTTTCAAATTTTCATTATCTTGCCTGGTTGCTCTAGACAGTACTTTAAGCACATTTTAAAAAGGAATGGGGATAGTGAATATCCCTATCTCAATACTGACTTCAGTGGAATTGCTTAGAGCATTTAAACCATTTAAGATGATGATAACTGTTACACACACACACACACACAAAAAAAAAACCCACATACACACATCTTTTATTACACTGAAGTGTGTTCCCTGTAGCCCTGCATTCTCTAGGGAATATATTATGAAGATACTTGTATTTTGCCACAGGCTTTTTCTGAATCTATGGAGGCAACCATGTAATTTTTGTCTTTAGCTCCATTTATATATATAATATCAAGTCACATATTTGTGTTTTCTGATTTTTTTTTTTTTTTTGGTTTTTCGAGACAAGGTTTCTCTGTGTAGCTTTGTGCTTTTCCTGTAACTTGCTTTGTAGACCAGGCTGGCCCTGAACTCACAGAGATCTGCCTGCCTCTGCCTCCGGAGTGCTGAGATTAAAGGCGTGCACCACCACTGCCTGGCCTGATTTTTTTTTTTTAATGTAGGCACTTAAAGCTATAAACTTCTTTCAAAAGACTTCTTTCAGTGGGTCCCAGGTGATTTGTTATATCGTGTCTTCATATAATTCAGTTCCTGAACAATTCTTTTAAATTTCTTTCTAGATTTATTCTTTGACACATTCATCATTCAGTAATGAGTTATTTAATTTCCATGAGTTTGTTCATTTACCAGAGAATTCTTTGCTGTCAATTTTAAGGTTTGCTGCATTGTGTTCAGGTACTATACACAGACTGATTGCCAACATTTTGAATTTGTGAACATCTGTTTTATGTCCCAGGATGTTATCTGTTTTAGAGATGCTTCCATGTGATCCTGAGTAGAATGTGTATTCTGTGGTATTTCAATGGAATATTCTGTAGATATCTGTTAAATCAATTTTATGTTTGATATCAATTAATTCTGTTTTTTTTTTATTTTTGTCTCAGTGTTCTGTATATTGGAGAAAATGGGGTATTAGAAGAATTTACTATTAATATGCTAATTCTAATCTATATCTTAAAAACCAATAGTACATTTTTTAAGTAAAATTTGGTACACCTGTTTTACTGCATATGTGCTTAGAATAGTAATGTCTTGTTTGTTAACCGTTCCTTTGATTAGAGTGAAATATCATTCTTTATTTGGTTAATTTAATTTGAAGCCTAGTTTTTCAGATACTATGATAGTGATACCTACTTGCTTCATGGTCCCACTTGATTGGAGTATTTTTATCTATCCTTGTTCTCTGAGATGATGCCTATGTTTAAAACTATGTTTCATGTCCATAACATATATTTTGTTTCTTTTTCCATTCAATGAGTATTTGTATTTTGTGTGGATAATTGAGACCATTGATATTTAACGTTTTATTGACATCTTTTTGCTAATTGTAGTAATTGTGTTATTGACACTCAGTGTTGTTCTTTGTCTTCTCAGTGGTTTTTTCTGTTTTAATAAATATGGCTTCATATTCTTTTTCACATTATGTTTGCTATGCTCTTTGATTTCAGCAGGCTAAAATACTGCTCTCTATACTTTCTTTCGGTTTTGTTTACAAGGTATACATAATTTTAATCTGTCTATATTGTGGAAAGATTTCTTTAATTATTTTAATTATTGTTGATTGTTTTGCTGGGTATGTTAGCCTAGGTTTGCTGTCAAAATTTTTTAGCATATGAAATACAATGCTCCAGGATTTTATGACTTTCAAAGCTTCCATTAAGAAACAGTTGTTGGGGCTGGAGAGGTGGCTCAGAGGTTAAGAGCACTGCTTGCTCTTCTAAAGGTCCTGAGTTCAATTCCCAGCAACCACATGGTGGCTCACAACCATCTGTAATGAGATCTGGTGCCCTCTTCTGGCCTGCAGAGATACGTGCAGACAGAACATTGTATACATAATAAATAAATAAATCTTAAAATATATATATTTTAAAAAAAAAAAAATGTGACTTGTGTTTTCTTGTTATACTCTTTATTTATTCTCTGTACTTAGTGGTTTAACTATGATATGCTGTGAGAGGTTTCTTTGCTGGCCTTGTCTATTTGGTGATTTCTTTGCTTCTTCTGTCGACATGGGTATATCTTTTCTTAGTTTCGTTAAGTTTTCTTCTGTGGTATCTTCAAATTTCTGGTCTATGAATTTACCTGGAATTTCTCTACTTCAACTATATGGATAATTACAAGATTTGATCTTTTTATGGTGTCCTACATTTTCTGTCTGTTTTTTCCCTGTGGTATTTAAGATGTTTCATATTCCTTGCATATCTGGTTTAGATTCTCTATCTTCAAGTCTTGATATACCGTCTTATGCTTGATCCTGTCTTTCTTAGAAGTGTTTCCTTTCAGATCTCTAGCTGCGTTATTTGGTTTTTCAGTTCCATCCTCCTTTCAGCCTGAGTCTTCTTTGTTGTTTCTGTCTCCAATTTGTATTGTTTTCAAGTCCTGGGTTATCTTTGCCATTTCCATCAGCCTTATGTTTTTTCTTTCTTCAGCATTACTCAGACAGTTATTATTCTTAAATTCTTAATTTCATGGAGGTTTTTCTTTGTGTCTCTTTGAAATACTTAAATTTTTGATGAAATTTCTGATTATTATTTTAAATTTTGTGCCTCTGATTCATCTGGGTAAGTCTCTTTGATTAAAATATCTATAGGAATGGTAGCTTTTTGAGATGAGATACTGGCTTGATCTTTTATAAAGTTTGTATTTTATAGTGAGATTTATATATGTGTTTTTCTTTGTTAATTTTGTGTCTGGTATGGGCAAAGAAGGTTAGAGAAGAAGAGAGGATGTGCAGGTGTGCAGGGCCTACAGGTTGGAAATAGCTTAGGTAGAATAACGTCAGATGAACAAAAAGAGATGGGCTGCTGTATAAAATGTGGATCCTGGTTCATGTATGGAATATGAGATTAGGTCTGGATGCACATTGAAAGTTAGATGTGCTGTGGGAGGGCCTATGCATTGAAGGGTAGGCCAGGAAGGTGAAATCCTAGAGGTTTTTTTTGCCACAAGGAGGGGTGGTCTGACTAGACTTTGGCATTGGAGTGGGATCCAGGCTAGATCCAGCAGGTTGAAGGAATATGAAGCTAACTCGCCAGGCTGTGTTAGAGAAGATGGATATGCTGTGGGATTAAACTTTGAGTTAGGATATGCAGGACAGCTATTGACAAAAGATTAGAGGTTGGCTCTGGCACAGGCATCAGTGGCCATACTAGGCAGGAACACTACAAGTTGGACCCAGGTTAGCCTGATAGAAGATGGATGGTGCTTGGAAGAGAGGGTCAGGCAGACTCACCGGTCTTGACTCTGGAGAAGGATGGCTATCCTACAGTGTTTATTGTTACAGTTCTGTGATATATCTTAAAACTTGAAAAGGTAATCCCTCCAGCATTGATCTTTTTACTCAAGATTGTTTTGACAATCAGTTATCTTTTGTAGTTACATATGAATTATCAGATTTGTTTTTCTATTTTTGTAAAGAAAGTTGTGGGGCTGTATTTGGGGCTGCACTGAATTTAATAGGTAATTCTAACATCAGATTATAGGAGAGTTTTACTTTTAAACAAGTTAATTGGAGATACACTTGTTGCAATTAAAGGAAAAATGTTATGTTTGTATCAGTGTTTCTATGTGTTTGTATATGTTTGTATTTTTGTGTGTGTGCCTGTGGGAGTACATATGAGTGTGTGTGTGTTCATGTGTGTATGTGTGTGCATGTGTATGTGGGGGGGGGGGGTGAGTGTGTGCGTGCGCGTGTGCACAGAGAGGGAAATGGGAGTGAAGGCATCTATCAAGATGATGAGTTCAGAATATTTACTTGTTACTAGGTTATTACAAAATAACAACCTGCTACTACTCTGAACACATGGTTTCCCCCTTCCTTTTATTCCTTTCTTCATTTAAAAACTACATATTTAGCATCCAGTGCATGTACTTTACAGGCTTATACAAGGGAGATAAATAAAAATTAATAAGAAGAGAATATAAGTGCCATTTAGGCATTCTTTTTCTCACTTAAAGCCTTCCTCTAACATCTTTCCTACATTTCTCTGAGGTGATCATAGGTCTTTTCCTTATCACTAGAACTCCTGAAAATCTCTAAATCTGGAAACAGTTTTCTGGTCACATAATTATGTTGATGTTTTTAATTATTTGAAGTCTTGTTTCCTTTGTAGTGAATGGTGAATGTTAGGTCTTTGCAAGAACATGTGACAGCATATGATGTGTCCTGGAGTCATTATGGAAGTCTCTAGCTATGGCTGAAAATGCAAATAAGGATCACTTTTACTCTCTGACCTGCTTTTTAATCCAAATCTTTGTGAAGATGCTGACTCCTCTCTCTCCGTCCCTCCTCGATTCTATTCCCCTGCTTTCAGGAGCTCATACTCGTCTGGGCAAAGTGTTCAGCAATTTTCTATTGCTGTTTCCACAATCTGCTTCAAGGTCATAATTCATATATCCATGACCTATATAAATTCCCAACTAAAATAAAATGTCCCTTTACTCTACTACTGGCATAGAGATCTTTATAATCTAATGCAGGGAAACTTTAAATTCAAATACATTTTTCTCTACATCATGAGAACCATATTAATTCTGAGGTTGTTATATAGAACCAATAAGTTCCTCTTACTCCATTTGTTTATGTTTCTATTCTCTTAACAGTAAGCTCAGTTATTAACAACATGGCAAGCCTTTCCAGTCAGTTTTCCTTAATGCCTTTGGCACCCACTTCTTCCCCTGGCTCGGATCCTCTGGACTCGTGCGTTTCCCATTCTGCTCAGGACATTGCTATTTATTATAAAACTTGGCTTATTTTGCTTACTGTGAAATGAGCCATTTTTCTTATTGATGAGCCTCAAAGATGAAGGAATGCACAATACACTCAGGCATGGTTTGTGATCCCGATCACCTGAGCAGCATCACCCCCAAACCCTGTGTTCTTCTCCATTTAAGACAGAACCTCTGTACCCATGCCCATCCATGACAGACGGGTTTTCACCTATCTTGAATAAACCATTCTATGTCATCCACAGTATGATTGGAATCCAGCGCTAGTGAAAAAACACTTGGAAATGTCATTGGTTCATGGTGACTAATTAAGATGAATGTGCAATTCTGCGACATGTGAGAGCATGAAGAAAATGTTTTCTTATCCTATTGTATTGGATACAGGAATGAAGGCAAGATTTTCGGTCTAAATTCAACATTCTTTCACTCGCGTATATTGATTATTCAGAAGGGGGAAGGAAGTGTGTTTGGGTGACAATTCCTCTGTAAATACACTGATGAGGATGGAAAAGAAACTTTCTTACAGGGATTCTCTTTACATTACCCCTGAACAAAGTCACAGATCATATCTGTGCAACTGAAAATTATTCTAATAACACAAATGCATCTGACTTTGGTTAATTTCTGTAAATGTTGTACTCAGTCGTCATCCAGTTTCTCACCTGGACTTAGTGAGTAACCTTATGACATAGCTACCTTCCTCCTCATTTTTCTCTATAATCTGCATTTTCATCAGCATAAATCATATTGTATCTATCTTAAGCCTTATTCCCTCACACAACATACCATGACAGTTCTAATGAAACTGTGGTTCCTTCCTGTTGACTCTAACTCCATACACACAATGGTTTCTGCTCCCTTTCCTTCCCATTGACTCTAACTCCTAACTCCATACACATGGCGGCTTCTGCTCACTTTCTTTCCCATTGACTCTGACTCCTAACTCCATACACATGGTGGCTTCTGCTCACTTTATGGACTGGATTCCTTTCACTCCACAGCTTTGTACTAGCATTATACTAGTATTAGTATATGAATTAGCATTCATACTAAATGTTGTGTCCTTTTAGGACAGCTTCATTTCTTTGTATCATAAGGAATTACACCTTTCATACAAATCTGAAATGTTCTAACATCAGTTTGAATTAGTAGCTCATAGACTTGTCATAAGATTGTGCTTATCAACACTGTGCTCACCTTCAGCATTCTGTGAGACCTCTGAGGCTTGATTGAAAAGAGGCCAAATGTGAGGAAGGCAGTATGAGATACCTTCCTTTTATTAAAATCACCTGAAGGTAGAACTACCAGGGCTGCTCGGTCACTCACACCTTGTACTCACTAATCAATGTGATGTCACTGTACTTCACATTTGCAGTATAGGTCTGTAACAGTTGGCAGTTAGCACGGAACTTCTCCATTTGTAGACCACCTTATCTAACAGATGGTCAACACCACAGAGCTAACTAGAATAAACTGAAATGAGCCTGCTAGAGCTGTATATGATAATAAATCTGCCAAAAACCTAAATTTAAATTCACTATACTTGGTAACAGTGACAAGTTGCAGCTCTAGTCACAAACATGTCCAAGATAGAGACATCTTCTCCTGTCACCTGTCAATTTCCATTTGTGTCACTTCAGTCCTCAATAATAGCATTGCCAACCAAGCCAGGAGACAACATAAAGCCTTGAAAATGGAGCCCATGAAATGAGGTTGAGTTGTACACCTTCTCTTTAAGTGATTGATCAGTGATTTGGGGTTTTCTGCTTGGTGATATATATAATTTACCTGACATTTTATTGTAGCTGAATTTCTAAATGGTCTTATTTAAAAAAAATGGAGCCAAATATAGGGGTGAAAGCATTAGAGATCAGGGAAACAGGGAAAGTCACCAGCCAACCTTACCTCACCAACTCTGCAGCTTCAAAATGGCATGACTTCCTATCTACCCAGGCTTTATATGCCTTGCTTTTCTGCCCTCATTGGCTCTCTTAGCCCAGCTACCTCACTTCCTCTTCCTGCACAGTGCCATCACTGTCTGTCTGTCTATACAGGCCTCCAGGTCTCTATGGTTGGTATGGGGATTCAAGATGTGTGTCACCATGCTTGACTCTGTTCCCTAGTGTGGCCTTGAACACACAGAGGTCCTGCCTGCTAAGGGATAAAGGGCATGTGCTGCCTGACTTCTTTGTTTACTTAAAATGGCTGATCTTCTCTCCCTGATCTCCAGGCAAGCTTTATTTATTAACGCAAAAATAAAATACCACCACATTTTAGCACAAATAAAATATCACCACACTTTATAGTGTTAGCAGATAGAATTAAAGCAAGCTATAAAATAAACTGATACATTAGAATGCACAAGTCAGTGGCAGATAAATCATTAAGCATACAAGACAGGGCTCAACCAATGCTTGGGTTATGAGTACATTTCCCAAGGTCACTACCTACTCCTTCTAGCCTTCTCAAGCATTGATGCTACTCATCCAGTAAAAAAAATCAACCTGCTATCCACATTCTTACATTTATTTGGATGCAATTTTATATATTAGCCTTTCAATACAGTTTGTTAATAACTTTATATATACATCTTAACTTTTACATTAGTTTGCTTTAATTTTTTCCTTTTTTTTACTTATAAATCATCAGTTTTTGGATTAATCAGTTTAATATATATATATATATATAATACTATATAAAAATATAGTAATCACCATATTTTTTAAATTTCTACAATTTCAAATTATTTAATATCTAGAAATCATTGCTTTACATTATGAATGTTTTTATGATTATAGTCCTATAAAATATTCCAGAGATGTTAGAGCTTACTAATTGAATTTCTATTTCTTCTTTTACATTGAAATCATTTTAATGTTTGTCTTAGTTTTCTTTTCTTTCTCTTTTTTAGGACACAGTATTTTGAATGTTTTATCTTTGAGTGCAGGAGACCCTGTTGTACGCTTAACCTTGTTTGATAGTGAATTATTTGGACTTTGCCTTTTCCAATTTGGGAATGCAAGCCACACATTTTGAACCCAGGGTGAACCCTCCATTGATGGTGAATATCCTCACAGATGTAATTTGTCCTGAGAGCTTCTACCAACTTAGCCTGAACACATTTGTCTTCCAAGTTCACATCTGTGAATGCAAATGTGCCACATGCCTTCCAGTGATCCAGGCACCTCATCCTCTTCTTGTATGTGCTCATTCCTTTGGAAGACTCTGTAGAGAATTCCATCATACAAGTGCAACACAAAGGAAGCAAAGGGACCACCAGATCAATGGGGTCTACATTTTGAGTGATCACCACTAGGAAAAAATTCTTGTTTTCCATCAAAGAGACAATATTGGCCCTTATTTGAAGGAGAGATGGTCTCTCAGTGGGTACATCCTCCTTACCTTAGGCCAAGAGCCTCTGCTTCTTTTCCTACTGTGCCTTAGCCTGTTCTTATGGATGGATGAGCATAAGTAGCTCAGTGGCTTGTTTGAATTCACTCAAGCCCTGGGTGAATAGACTAATCAAAAGTGGCAACTTGAATCCTTTCTAGAGGAAGACACTTCGCTGCGCAGCTGGAGGAAGCATGGGCATCCGATACTGGGTGAAGCCCTTTGCACTGAAGTCTTCTCCAGGGCCAAATTCTTAGGTATTTTCTCAAAGACAACTCAGCACCTTTTGGCCTTCCTGCTTCTTTGACAGCAGGGATTGGAGTTGGATTCTTCCCTGAAGTCTTCTTTCCTTTTCACACCCTGTTGGACTGGATGAAAGGGGAAAGTGGGAATTGAGTTGAGGGTAATCTGTGTCTTTATAGTTTTAAGCCACTCTGTTTCTGTTTAACAAGGAAGTTTTGTATAAATCATGTTCCACAACAGATTCAGAACATGTATATGCTTATTATTCATTCATTTATTTTTTTTTATTTATTATTTATTTATTTATTTATTTATTTATTTATTTTTGAGACAGGCTTCTCTATATAGTCTTGGCTGTACTAGAACTTGCTCTATAGACTATGCTAGCCTCATACTCACAGAGATCTGCCTGCATCTGCTTCCTGAGTGCTGGGATTATAGGTGTGTGCCACCACCACATGGCTGTATATGCTTATTATAATCTAAACCTGAGTCCAACTTATTAAATACTCATTTTAATTAAGTTACTAAGTCTTATAGAGGCTCAAGAATTCTGTTTATCAAACAATTTTCACACCCTTTAAATGCAACTACTTTACTTACAATTTTCTGATTGATATTTTCCAGCTAGTTATTCTTCATTGGCATTTTTAATTCCTGGCCATTAGGACATACAAAAAAAAGCTGCAGAAATCTATAAAATAATGATGATTTGATATCCAAGGAGCACATAACTGAAGCTGGAAGCAATAGGCATGTCTAAATAGGCATGTCTAGAAAACATTTCATTCAGAATTGTAGAAAAGGGTAATAAAACCATTTTGAGGACAGAAATCGAAGACAACCTATGAAGATTAATTTCAGCTCCACAGACAAGGCAAAGGCATTCTTGTCATCCTACAAAGCTTTGGAAGTGTTTCCAGCTATTGGAGTTTGTGAGCTAACCATTCTGTCATCTTAATTACAAAACATAGATTTTTTTTTTATGGATTAACAGAATGGTGAACCCAGAGTCATGAAAAAAAAAAAACTCCAAAATTTAGGAATACAAGGAAAACAAATGACCTATATTTTAAGAGAGAGAGAAAAAGACAAAAATCAAGTCATGACAATTCAATAGTTTCCTTCCTACACTCTATTATATTTTGATAGGCCAGCATTGAGTACAGAGATGTAATAGGAAAAAAAGGAAACTGCTTAAATGTCAATTTAAGTTTAAAATTCAATATAATTCAAATCAAGTATCAAGAACTTACAGTAAGCAGAAGAGAAGGGAAAAACACAAAGCATATGTTTTTTCTTACTGCCAAAGAGAAAAAAATACAAGAATGTTAAAAAGTCAAGTGAAGCAGGCTATTTTTTTTAAAGTGCTGGAGAGAATGAAGGCCACTTCAGTGTGGACTGCAAATGGCACAGAGAAGCTATCTGATGGTACTAACATGGGACACCCATAGCAAAGGGATTATGATCACAGAGAAAGCACTTTTAGAGACTGGGTTGTTTGGTGACTTTGGGGTAAATTTAGAAAAAAAAAAAAAAACCAGATGATGAGATCAGGAAGAGACAAGATGGATTTTAAAGAAGTGCTAGCTTGAGCCTGTGCAATGGAGACAACATATGCATAGCTCAGGTTCATCTTTCCTTGCCTCTGACATTGGATATCATCCCTCAGGGGGTTGTGTCTCCACTTTTAAAATTTGTGTTCAGCCCACTGGGATCACTGAATACAATGGTTTTTTGACTGTGGTATGTGTGGCCTTTTGTTGTTGTTGTTTGTTTTTGCTTTGAATTAGATTACTTGGACATTGATTTTCCTCCTTCCTGGGAGATGGAGGAAGAAGAATGGGTCTGCTGGGGGTGGATAGTAAGAATGAAAAAGGTAGTTAATGTTAGCAATGGTCCAACACTTTTAATGTGGTTATTAAAGTGTATTTGCCAATCCATGAGCCTTATAGCACATTAGATTTCTCCATGGTAATAGAAATGAAAGAAGAAACAGTAAATTCAACATTGTACTCCTTGACTGAATGTGCACCCACAATTCATTAATGCTTGAGAATTAAAAATCATGTCTAGTGTAGTGGGTAGCCATTCCAGCTTTGAAGTAGAAGCTCCAACCCCCACTGAGGCTTAGGTAAGGGTCATGCCTACAAGGCGGGGCTGAGAGAAGACGCTGAAGACCTGGGTTCCAGATGCGCAGGCTCTCTGAGATCCTGGACCCTGGATGCTGGAGGTAGACTGAGCAGAGTTCTCCAGAGAACATTGCCTGACTGTGCCACGCCTTTCCGAGACTCTGTAAACTATCCATTCACTTGGATAAGTGTAAGTTACCGCACAAAATGAACCTCCCTTTTAACTATGTGGAGTGGCCTTAATAATTTCACCAATAGTCTAGTAACAGGTAGCTCTTCTAGCCCTAGCACTAAGGATGTGTTATCACCACTGCCATTGTGCTTTATTTCTACTTATTTAATCCTTGTAGCACCAAATGCTGTAAGGCCTGAATTTTGATGTAAAGGCTTGTTTCGCCATCATAGTTTGCTGACATAGGGGACAATGTTCAAGTGAGCAGGCTCATGCTTGGAGCTCTATTTTAAGAGACAACGCAATGTTTTATCAAGTATGTCCACTAAGCATTATGACTTGACTTTTTCCAGCTTGCAGAGTTTGAAAATGTTCCTTAGATAATAGTCTAGCCCTTCGAGAGACTACACTAATATATATTAGTGGAAAAAATGTTTGACTGACTTTACTCGACTAACTTGGTTGACTCATAATAATACAGAGGTATAAATAATTGAAAATTTTAAAGACCATGGTGATGGACATTTTAGCTGAGGGATTAGAATTTCATACCTATTAGTTTCAAAATGTAACAATGATGAATTTCATGTATTTTTGTTTGAATTTCTGACACACTTTCACATATATTATCACACCTTATTTTCATCAGCTTCCTGAGATGGGTAAGGTCAGTGAGAGTTAATCTTATTTTGGTGATGGGTAAATAGCCTGAAAAAATAAAATATTATGGAGACATGATAGCAGTTTTCAGCTGTGTCAAGGCTTTTCATGAAGAAGAAGGATTAGATAATTTTGTATAGACCCAGAGGGTAGGCCCAGGATGAGCAGGAGGAAGTTATGGAGAATTTAGCTCAACAGAGAGAACACCTGCAGTTTGGCGGATGAAGAACGGGCTGCCTCCGTAGGTAGTGTTGGTCCCCAAACTGGAAACTGAGAGCATCTTGAGGGAATTTCCTGCAGGGTGGTAACACCAACAGAAAGACATTACCTGAGGTGCTTCCTAGTGTGTGCTGTGATCCGTGAATTGGAATAATAAATAAATGTGGTGACATTTCCTAATAAATGCAGAGTCTGGGCATTCATCAGTGTTCTCTGCTGCAATCCCATGCTAATTCTACTGCTAATTTTGAATCTTTTAAATCCATCACTATTTCAGAATAATAAAAATTTTAGGCCTGTGACCAAAGGTCACTATTGTGACCCTTCTATTTGAGAAACAATGAATCACAGAATGTTGAATTTTTTTTTTTTATTTTTATCTCTCCCAGGCCAGAACATTTAGTAAAGCTATAGAGAGTTGCTTTCTGTGGATAGTATCATAAAAAAGTAATTTTGTAAAATATATTGTTTCATGAATAGGAGTTTAACCTCTGAAATATGCATTTTCAAAGTACTCAGACACTCTCAGGTACTTTTGTACATTGTGTCCATTTTCCCTTGTCCAGATCTCTCATTAACTGTAAATTTAATTATACTCTTTTTTTTAAAATGCAAAACAAAATGACTGCTTTAGAGAGTAGATTTTTTATTGTTGAGCCTTATAATCTACCAAATAATAGAAAAGGCAGCTGGGTAGCATAGTGTCTAAACAGGTAGGAGTTTGGGGTAAGTGAAAATTTAGAATATAATAAGCACCCTGTCACAATCAGACCTAAGTTTCATCAAAATGATGATCTGTAAGACCTGGTTTATATCTCTAAAGATCCCTGAGATGTACTTCAGTTATTAAAGCAAGATAAATTTTATAAATCATAAAGGTTACATTTACAGTAGGAATGCTAAGGAGAAGCACATGCATATTCAGCATCGTCTCCTCCTAGGAGAACTGCAGAAATGAGGGAAAAAATATCCAGAGGTGCTGGAGTCCTGCTTTCCCTATTTTGCCTATAGCATATCACATAATGACAGTTGAAGACTCCTGCCAGGAAACCAAGTATGCTAACTGCAAATCTCTACCTCTCCTTCTGCTCTTAATCCCCTCAAGCTCATCCCCAAACCTGTAGCAAAGTATCTGTTGTGATCCCTCTTTCTTCTCTGCCCTCAACCCCAACTGATAACAAAGATCTTATCCTCCAAACTTCCTTCCCCCAGCTCCTCCCATTATCCCAACCTCTGATATCAGCAGACATTCTCTGAGAATACACCAACTGAGCTGGCCAGGGAAACAGGAGAAACAGAAACCAATGAGTAAAACACCTACACAACAAAGAGAAAATGAGAAACCAGCATCCAGACCTATAATCATCCAAATCCCAGTTGTCTAGATGCCAGCATAAAACCATAATCAATAGCAGCTAGGGCAAAATGTCTCTACTAGAGCCTAGCAACTCTACCACAGCAGACCCTGAGCATTCCAACATAGCTGAAGCACAAATAAAAGATCTTGAAACTGCCTGAATGAATATGATAGAGCTTCTTAAAGAGGAAAATAATAAATCCCGTAAAGAAATCCAGGAAAATGCAAAAAAAAAAGTGGGAGAAAACAAATAATACTGTTCAAGACTTACGAAAGGAAATATAAACAATAAAGAAAACCAAAAGTGAGGAAATACTGGGAAAGAAAAATTTAGATTTTCAAGCAGGAATTATAGAGGCAAGTTTCACCAGCAGAATATGAGAGATGGAGAACCAACTCATTGTTTTGAAGAGATGGAAGGGGAAAATATCAGTCTTTGAAGATATTATAGAAGCCGTGAACACATTGGTCAAAGAAAATGCTAAATCTAACAAACTCCTGACACAAGATATCCAAGAAATCAGTGACACTATGAAAAGAACAAATCTAAGAATAATGGGAATAGAGGAAGAAAAACAAACCATGCTCAAATATCCAGAAAATATTTTCAGTAGAATCAAAGAAGAAAAATTTTGTAACCTAAAGAAGGCAATGCCTATAAAGGTATAAGAAACATACAGAACACTGAAGGCATTAGACCAGAAAAGAAAGCCCCCTCAACAAACAATGGCCAAAACACTAAAGGTAAAGAACAAAGAATATTAAAACCTGAAAGGGAAAAAGTAAGATATAGAGGCAGACCTATTAAGTTAAACCTGACTTCTCAATATTCTCTAAAATCCAGAAGGTCCTTGACAGATGACCTGCAGGTGCTAAAAAGCACAGATGCAAGCCCAGATGACTACTCCAGCAAGGTAGTGAATCCATGTAAAGGAAGAAAATGAAATATCCCTTGAGGAATCCAGATTTAAACAGGAACTATCTATAAATCCACCCCAACAGAATGTACTAGAAAGAAAATGCCAACCTAAGAAGGTTGATTAGAACAATGCAAAAAAATGGGGAATAAGTAATCTTAGACCAGCAAAAGAAAATGAAAGGAAGCACACACACCACCACCACCACCACCACCACCACCACCACCACCACCACCACCACCACCACCACCATGACCCACTACCACTGCCAGCACCATCTATAACAACAAGAAAATAACATGAATCAACAAATGTTGGTCACTGATATCTCTCAATATCAATTGTCTCAATTTCCCAATAAAATACACAGACTAAGAGAATAGATGTAAAAACAGGATTCATCCAAGAAATATCTCAACATCAATGATATACATCACCTTGGGTAAATTGCTGAAGAATAATACTCCAAGCATATGGACCTAAGAAGCAACCTGGAGTAGTCGTTTTAATATCTAGCAATACCTACTTCAAAACAAAACTAATCATAATAGACAGAGAATAACAAAACATACCCATCAAGGAAAAAAACCACCAAGGTGACATTTCACTTCTTAACTTTTTTGTACCAAACACAAGGGCACACAAGTTTGTAAAAGAAACATCACAACATTTTTAACCACATATGAACCCTCAGAGACTGATAGTGGGAGACTTCAACACTCAACTTTCACCAAGGGACAGGTCATTCAGATAAACACTAAACAGAAATACTGGAGATAACAGATATTATAATGGAATGAACAAATATTAAAACATTTCACCCCAACAACAACAACAAATATTACCTTCTTCTCTGCACCTCATGGAACTTTTTCCAAAATTGGCCATATGCTCCTATACAAAGCAAGTCTTAATAGATACAAGAAAATATAAATAACTCCCTGAATCCTATCAGACTACCTCTGATTAAAGCTAGATGGATATCAGCAACAACAGAAACAACTGAAAGCTTACAAATTCATGGAAACTGAACAACTCTCTACTGAACAGAAACTGCATCAGACAGAAATATAGAAAGTAAAGACCTTCTGGAATTCAATGAAAATGTGTACACAACATATCCAAACTTATGGGACACAATGAGAGCAGTTTAAAGTGTCAAATGCATAGCACTAAGTACTTACATAAAAACAAAACAAAAATGGAAACAAACAAACAAAAACTGGATCAATCTCATTCTAGTGACATAACAGCACACCAACAAGCTCGAGAATAAAAAGAAGAAATCACATCCAAGAGTGGAAGGCAAGAAATAACCAAACTGACAGCTGAAATCAACAAAATAGAACCAAGACAAGAGTCCAAAGAATCAACAAAAGAAAGAGTTGATTTTTTGAGAAAATGAGCAAGATCACAAACCCTTGTTTAAATTACTTAAAAGGCAGAGAGAAAATCTCCAATTTAGAAGTCAAAAAGAGACATAACAACAGGCACCAAGGAAATCCTGAGACTCAGGGACACACTTTAAAAACTTATAATCTACCAAACTGGAAGATCTAAGACAGCAGTTCTCATACTGTGGGTCAAGACCCCTTTTGTGAATTTGATGACTCTTTCACAGGGACTGCCAAAGACCACCAGAAAACACAAATATTCACATTATGATTCTTTACAGTAGCAAAATTAAAGTCATAAAGTAGAAACAAAATAATTTTAGAGGGTCCAGAAAGGAAGTGAGAGAGAATCAGAGAGGACTGGCAAGGTGTGTGCAATGTGCAGGTTAGGCAGCCTGCAGCAACTCAGTGAGGATGAGGCAGAAGACACCCAAGATGTCCCACCTTCAGCCATGTGACATGAGCTGGGAGTGAGAGACACTACAGAGACCTCTGTCTGCAAAGGTAGGCAGCATTCCATTAGGATGAGCAAGTACATAGTGGACAGATGGCCTCAGGTGGCTGTGCAGAATACTCACTTCAGGCTGTTCCTCACTACCCTCTACATATCTAGCCACCTCTGTTCAGAGTGCACAAGCCTTTCTGCTTCTCTTTTTTTGGATGTACTGAGGTTTGGGGGCAGAAATGAGAGGACCTGTTGGGGAGATAGGATGAGAGATGAGGTTTGGGAGAGGTAATATAGCTATAATTGAGGAACATTTGGAAGGTGGTATACAAATCTAGTGTAGTAATTTGATATAATATATGAAGGCATTCCTGATGAAGTCTTTACAGGGAGACAGAGCCCCAACTGGCTGCCAAATTTTGTCACCCAGTGAAGTTTCTAGAACTGGGGTTGGGTTTCATCCAAGTGAGTTGTGGGCCCAAAGGTCACATGGAAATCTTCAAATGACTTAGGCTGTTGCAATGGCATTAGGTTGCTCTCCACAAACTGACAGCAAGCCCCCATCCCTGAAGACAACACCCATACAGCTCATTGAACATGGAGAGGGGGAGCTGGTGCCTACGTGAACTTTCATTCTCATGTTCCAATGTCTTTGATACAGGAATGCACTTTTAGTGTACCAAAAGAGAAATGTAAACACTAACCAAGCCACAAAACCTATGATCTATAATCTGTCCTGCCTGTAAAACATGCTAGTGCAATGATGGCACAAAGTGTGTGGGAATAACCAACCAATGCCCGTTTTTACTTAAGGCCCACTCTACGAAATGGAACCCATAACGGATATCGCTTGGATAACCAAGATTGAGGGACTAAATAACCCAGAGACCTAGGGTAAAACCAAATACTACTGGGTATAAAAACAAAAACAACGAAAAAATGACTCCTAATAACCTGCTACTGTACTCATAGACTAGTGTTTTATCCAGTCATCATCAGGGAAGCTTCCTTCTTCAGCAGATGGGAACAAACACAAGAGACCCACAGGGAGATATTATACAAAGAGTTAGACGCGTTGGGAGCACTCAGCTCTAATTAGGATTTCTCCATTAAATCTCTTCCTTAGAAATTAGGAAAACCTGAGGAAGAGGAGGCAGAAAAGGTGTAAGAGCTGGAGGAGATGGTTGACACCCAAAAAAGCATGCCCATTAAACCAACATGAGCTTTGCTCACATGTACTCACAGAGACTGAAGAAGGTGCAGGCCCTTTGCACGTTCTCAGAATAAACTATGGCCCCAAGTCTAGTGGGTTTTCCTTTTTGATTCCTGAACGTGTGAATGAGTGTGCTTCTATTTCTAGTGCCTCTTTGAGCCTTTTCTTCTTTTACTTGTTTTGTTTAATTCTGATGGGTTAGTTTTCGTTTACTTTTTATTTTATTCGATTATTGTCCCTTTGAAGCCTGTTTATTATCTAATTAGATACAGAAAGGGAGCAGATCTGGATGAAAGGGGAGGGGAGGGGAGGAGAACCTGTGAGTAGAGAGAGGGGGGAAAATCAGGATATATTGTGTGAAGAAAATATCTGTTTTCAATATAAGGAAAAAAAGATTTAAAAACATAAATTTTACAGTTTAATTCAGAACACTTTACCAGATGTCCCTACCTAAAATTAGGCCTGATGAATCATAAGAGTTAATGACAGAAAAAAGAATTAATGACAGAATAAGATATTAAAGGGAAAAATACGTGACTGTACTAAATACAAGGTTTAAAAGATTATCCAATGATAGTGTAACAGATAAAAATAGTGAATTATAGAATAAAAGAAGAGAATTTGTGTAATCAATGGTAGGAGAGATATATTTTAAGTTGAGTTTTGGTTGTTGAATGGTTGGATTAAAATTGAGATTTCCTCATGGAGAGTTTCATAATTATTTATATGTCAATATCATTCCTTCCCAGATACCTAGTTAATAATTTTTTGTGTGAAAGTGATTCCAGAATAGACTACATAAGAAAAATATTTTGTGTTTCTTATTGTGGGCATGTGTCACCAATATTTTTACAGTCACATCTATAAGAGAATAACAGAGAGAAGAAACAAACACTCTCTCCATTCTGGCTTAAACTATGACATTAATTAAGAAGATTCTGTCCTCAGAGTACTACTTACATTGATCCTCAAACTCAGCTCTCAGACACAAGGTTTACCTAGAATTAATATCATTGCTTGGCCTGATTCTCATAACACTGGACTAGGAGTGAAAGTGTCAATGAACTTTTTGGGTCTCCAGGTCACAGGCAGCTGAACACAGAGCATGACCATCAGGTTTACAATGGGTCAATTCTGTATATTATTATTTCTCTACTGCATATATCACTGTATATATACTTTCACCCATGGGTTCTTTTTATTTGGTAAATTTGAATGTTTAACACAGAACCTCATATTTTATAATATACTATATGTAGCAATATAAAACATAACTTTAGTATATAATATCTAAATTTTAATATAAAACTTTAATGCCTAACAGATTATTTCTTCTCATTTCTATTCTTTATTTTTCCTTTGTATCACCTCACCTTTCCTTTTTTTACCTTCAGGAAATTATACTAGATTAACAGTATGTGTTGAACTAGATACCCTTTGCTAAAATTATGGAAATAGACATGGTATAATGATTTCTAGTTTCACAAAGTTGCCATTTTAAGTAAGACAGGCATTGAACAAACATATATAGATGATAAGAAAAAAAGAATAGTGATTCATATATTTACTATTCATATGTATCCCACATAACAAATATATACATATGTAAATATGGTAAAGAGTTAATATTTATTAATGCCAACTGCCATTTAGTTATGAAGGGTTTTCTCTCTCTCTCTCTTTTTTTTTTTTGTTTGGTTTTTTCGAGACAGGGTTTCTCTGTGTAGCTTTGCGCCTTTCCTGGATCTTGCTCTGTAGACCAGGCTGGCCTTGAACTCACAAATATCTGCCTGTCTCTGCCTCCTGAATGCTGGGATTAAAGGCGTGTGCCACCACCGCCTGGGTTTTCTCTTTTTATTTTTACCTTCTTTAGTGTGTTAATTTCAGATGTATGACATCACACCAACCTAACCAATGTTTTACTTTGGCTGTCTTATAGTCAAAAGCCATCTTTAATCTGAATGAAGGGAAAGTACCATAAAGATATGGTGTGCACGTAGTGTGTATAAGGGGATATCACTCACACATGGTAGCCTACTTGCTATGTTCATCAAAGTCAAAGATGTCAGAAAAAGTGAAGTGGAAATATAAAGGGGGATCATAAGTAGAAGATAAATTTGGAATTAAATTTGGACGCCAAATGATGAATTTCAGATTACTGACAAGACTTGGGAAATTATAGTATAATTTAGGGTGGAAAACTGCTATGATCATACTTACCACTTAAAAGGCTTCACAAAGGTTATTCTGGCTTCTATGGGAAAATTACCCAGGGAGGAATGTTAGGGTCGAATGCTGCACACAGAGATTTTGAGGATAAATATAAGCCCTTAACTTATTTATGAGAGCATCTTCTGTTGTAATTCTAAATGTCATTTGAGTATTATACATAGGATATGGTTTTAAGAATCTTATGTCAGTCCAAAAATGCATTTGTTTTACTTATGGCAGATAGAATAAAAATAAAAAATTCATGGTGTCTTTTAATCCTTTTAGTAGTTGAATGTATTATCAAGTTGAGTATACCTTTTCAATCTTATAAAAGCAGAAAGCACTAAGAAACAGTTTAATGTCACATTATACTTTTAAAGTACCATTCAAAACACAAAATCTTTTATATAATCAAATGAATTTAAATGTAGATAAAATATTAGTTTTCTACATTTGTTTATTAAAATGAATAATTTTGCCATATGTGATAGCTTATACCTATAATCCTAACATTCTAAAGGCTGAGGCAAATGGCTTATCATCAGAGGCTAGCCTGGACTACACAGTATGTTCCAGGAAAGCTATTGCTACCGAGTAACACCCTATTTTACCACATTTCTATATGCATGATTTGTCAGAAACCATTATCTAGAGATGTGCAAATATATATGTGATCTACTTCTTAAAATTTTACTCATGGGGCCAGTCTGGTCTATAGACCTAGTTCCAGGAAAGCCAAGACTACACAAAGAAGCCCTGTCTCAAAAAACAAAACAAAACAAATAAACAAAAAATTCATTCATGATAATAATAAAAGAATTTCCAAACAGAGGAGCTAGACTAAAAACTATAGGATTTTATCTGTCACTGCTGGCATATCTAAAAGGAAGGAATATTTCATTTCAAATGTAATATAATGGTCACAACTTCTGCACTGTTCTCTCCAAGCCAGTGAATTAGCACTGTGATCAATAAATTGTTTAAAAATTCTGATTGTTAATTGCTGAGAAAAGGAAATTACAGTATACTGATAAATTAGCTTTTGTTAGTTGTGCGGTATGTCTGCTCCTAACTGACAGGGACAAGATTCTTCAGCTAAATATTGAAGAAATAATACTATCTTTTATCATCTTTTTATCCTTAGAGAGAGAGCTTATTTAGCTATCAATGTAAAGTAGAAACTAAGGCACTGCAGCTTTATATTTCATTTGTTTATTTCCTACAGCTGCCTTGTAGGAAACCTGAGCATCTTCTAATTGGGAAGGTGTCCACCAGCAATTACATCAAATGGAATCCATGGGATTCAGTAATTATAGAAGATTGGATTAAGAACAAATGGATGCTTAGTAATAATGACCTCTTGATGATGATGAGAATAGCCAAACTAAAGACTATCAGTGTGACATTAGCAGTGGGCTAAAGACTATCTTTACTCTGCATTTTACTGTATTTTTAATATGCCCATTTGAAATTCCATTTTGTAATGTAAAATATCTTTTTATTTGGTAGTATTCAACATACTGATAAATGTCCTGACACTTTGTAGTAGCAAGGTATAGCTAGGGCAGTTAACAGTAATATTTTTTTCTGTATTCTTTTTTCTGTAATTCAGTTCTATAACAAAATAAAATAAAATTGTATATGTTATATATTTGCTGACTCAAAGATCTTTGTGTAAAGAGCTGGACATCAACCTCATCTTACTGAAGTCTACATGTATTCAGTTTAAGTTCACAGAGACAGAATTAGATGGAATATGGGTAAAGAAGTTCAGGGTAAAATCAATTAATAATTCTGAATGCAGAAAATGAGTTATAGAAAGGATGATGTTTTAGAATAATGTTTGTAGATTATGCTTTAGAATAAAAATTATTTTCCACTGGGTGTTGGTGGCTGATGCCTCTAATCCTAGCACTTGGGAGGCAGAGGCAGGTAGATTAATGTGAGTTTGAGGCCAGTTTGATCTACAGAGCTAGTTTCAGAACAAACATGGCATTAACACAGAGAAACCCTGTCTTGAAAAACATATGTATGTGCATAAGCTTATATAATATATATATATATTCCATTTAAAATTATAGATATTCCATTTTAAATGAAAATTACGACAGTTCTATGAGTTCATATGTCTATATGTCCTTGTTGTATATAGTAGATACTGTTTCCTTAGAATAATATACCACCTCTGGCTCATAAATCTTTCTGTATTCTTTTTTTTTATAAATCTCTGAGCCCTGAGAGGAGGGGTTCTCTGAAGACATCCAATATATGGCTGAATCCTGAATGTTTTTAATTCTCTTCACATTGTCCGCTTGAGACTCTGTGTTAGTTCCTAGCTACTGCTTACTAATGAGTGTTGGGTAATGAATATAAACTCAAAGAGACTTTGATAGCATGTACAAGACCTGCACAGTTCCAATCCAGACAAAACCAACAGAGAAAAGGGAAAGTGGATGAAAAGTCTCCACTCCTGACCAAAAAGTTATTTGAAATTGATAGCTTTTGGGAATGAGAGAATCAGTTTTCCCTAATGGAGTATCCCTGGGTAAATCAAACACAGACCAGGGAAGGACCCATGCCCATGGATAGTTGGCCAACACAAAATGAATTCCATGTTCATTTGGGAGTAGGTTCTTTTCCAGTTTGGATTATTTTGGCTATTTTTATCTTATTGCTTGTTGGTTTTCATTTTTTTTTTTGAGAGAGAGAGAGAGAGAGAAAACATGAAGTTGAGTGGGTAGAGGATGGGAGGTGTGATGGATCTTGGCAGGATTAGGAGAAAGGAACCCACAATCAAAATATATTATATCAAAAATATTTAAAAAATAGTTAAAGTTTTGTGTTTTATCAAAATATAAACACACATAATTTGTACAGTATAATATATCGCCATTATTTTGATACTGTAACTTCGATGACTAATACAATCCTATTATACACTCCTATTGTCACATATAAGATTCTGTATAGAATGTAACCTAGGATTAACTTTTACAAGAAAAATGCAAGTGATAATAAAAATATACAGCAAAAAGTTTTAAAAATAATATATTTTGAAAAATTAAAATTAACAAATTAAAATAATGGTTAGAGTTTACAATTAAGAAAATGCTTTTTAAGAAAGTAATGGGAGCCGGGAGGTGGTGGCGCACGCCTTTAGTCCCAGCACTCGGGAGGCAGAGCCAGGCGGATCTCTGTGAGTTCGAGGCCAGCCTGGTATCCAAAGCGAGTTCCAGGAAAGACACAAATCTGCACAGAGAAACCCTGTCTCGAAACAACCAAAAAAAAAAAAAAAAAAAAACAAAGAAAGAAAGAAAGAAAGTTGGCATTAATACCTGGGATAACAGAATGAATAAAGCTATTCATTACTTTGGAAAGTAAGCAGTTAGAGATCTATACAGAATTTATAAAAGAGGTTAATTTGTTAGAGTTCAGTATACACAATTTCAATTATGATGTTGTGGAATCAATAAATACTTGCTATAAACTGTAGTTCAGAGTGTGATTTTGATCCTTTTGTAGGCAAGTGATCTATGTTTCAATATTCTCTAGTGATTCTGGTTTTATGATCACCAAAGCATGTGTATGATGCTAAACAGTGATGATAAGTATTTTTTGTTAATTGAATTTCTCAAATGTCTTCCCCCCCCCTCCCCCGCCAACTCTTTAACTCTTTCAGCCTCCCAAGTGCTAGGATTAAATTCACGTGCCACCATTGCCCAGTCTCAGATGTATTTCAATAAACTATAATTTCAACATATGTAGATCACAACCCATTATAAGTTTAACCTTATCTATAAAGCAAACACACCTAAACTGGAAAATATCTCCTCTGAATATTGATTGTTTTATACACAGTGATCAGACTCTGTTCACCCAAGAGTTTTGCTTTTTAATATCCCCAAAGAATCAAACATAGGAACATGCTTCTTTATTTGAAAGATTATGTAATAAAATACTAGAAAATAAGTTACAAACAGAAGTTTATTTTTTTTTAGTTCTAGAGGCTGGAAAAAGTGCTGGCTGGCAGCTATTAGGTCACTATATCTGGACACAGTGGAAGGGATGTGGTCTTCTTCAGGCTACTTTTATAAGTACACAAATACCAATCATTTAGACTCTGTTCCCACCATATATCTACCTCAAAAAGTTAGAATTTAATATCATCAGCATGAGAGTGAGGAGTTTGTGTGAATTTGGAGGCTGGGATTAATGACTAAATAGCAGGAACTCTGTGAAACATGTTTGGGTGTGAAAAAGTAATTTCTTATTTTTACTTTAAACTACTATGTCTTAAACAAAATAAAATATGATAAAATGAAAAAAATCACCATATCGTGCTGTGAGAATTCTGTTATTTGGTCTAATATCCAATTGAATGGAGAGGTTTGGCCCAATAGGCATGGACCACTCTGATGATACATGACCCTTTAAGGACTGTAGTGTCACATTCCTTTACCAGAACAGGGGAGGCTGTAAGTAAATTGGTTGCAACTATGTGGGTTTGGTCCTGGGTTTTAGCACCAACAATGTAAGTAAATTTGTTGCAACAACTCTGGGGAAAGGTGTCCTGACTACCTGGAGGTCAAACAACAACCTTGGGCTGCTTAGGACAGCTCTGAGAACTGAAGCTGCAAGGAGACGGTTTAGCCCTGGAGGGTGAGGTATTCCGGACACCTCAAGCTGCTCAGAACAACAGCTCTGCCCTGAAGATGTCCCAGACACCTGGAACTCTTTAGCACAGCTCTTATAGCTGGAACTGCAAGGAGACAGTTCGGCCCAGGAAGGAAAATTTTTCTAACTCCCTAGGAAAGCCAAGCCCGGAACTGCTTCAGCAGGGAAGGGTATCCTGATTGTTCAGGAAAGTCAGGGTATACCTGATGTGATGGGGGATGGTCTCCCTGCAGGATGTAGCAATCCTGCTCCTCTCCTCCAGAGCTGCTACAGCAGAGCTTTGCTCAGCCCCCACTTAAGGGGGCTTCCTAGCAGAGCTCTGCTTCTCCAGCCTAAGATGTTGCTTCTTTTGCTTCATTCTGTAGAAGAGGAAACCCATCCAGAGAAAAGTGTTACTTTTTCAGCGCTCTCTTGCTCTGTCCACTGGGGGACCTCTCAGCAAAGATCTTCTGTTCGGTTCCTCTAGCTCTGCACTTTCAGCTCTCCCTTGTTTTGTCCACTGAGGGACATCTCAGTAAGAATCTTCTCTACTCCAGTGACTGAAGATCTTCACACCCAAAGCTCTTTTGAGAAAGAGATTTATTTGGGAAGAAGGTGTCCAGGAGAGTAGCTGCCTCTACCAGGGTGGAGAAAACAGCCTTTTTTTTTTTTTTTTCTTCTAACTGACTAGTCAGCGCAGTTTACATGGGGTGTCTTGTGGATAGAGTCAACCAGAGGTTGACTTGGGGCCCAGGGTTCTACTGTCCTGCTCTGTGATTGGTTGGTTTCACAAGTCAGTTGGCCAGGGGCAGAGATTGCTCTGATCTGTCTGAGCCAAACCGTGTTTCTATCTGCCCTGATCTGAGACATCTTTCCCTAGTTCTGGGCTCCAGGGTCAGGGTGGGTTTCTTTAGCCAGTCCCTTTTCCCTACAGAGGCAGGGGCAGGCATATCTCTGTGAGTGCAAGGTCAGCCTGGATACAGTGTGAGTTCTAGTACAGCCATAGCTGTTATACAGAGAAACCCTGTCTCCAAAAAGCAAGGGGACAAAAAAACAAAAACAAAAACAAAAAAAAACCTTGCTGCCTTCCCAGTACTTGATGACCAGCAATTGCAGCTGATCCCTTCCCTCTTGGTTCTTAAGAGGTTACATATCTTCAGAGAAGACCACGTCCGTTGGGCCAAACCACTCCATTCAGTTGGCCACTGGACCTAATGGCAGAATTCCCACAACAACATCAAGTTGGAAAAAAAAAAGGAAAAGAGCCCCCCTATTCCCAAAGCCACAAGAATCCGAGACCCACTCATTTACACATTCAGAAACCCCAAGAAAATACTAACCTGAAAGCTGTAATATATGTGCAGGGGACCTGGTGCAGACCCATGCAGGTCCTGTGCTTGCTACTTCCATCTCTGTGAGATCAGATGAGTTTGACTCAGGTGATTTAGAGGCCGTTGTTCTCCTGGTGTCCTCTATCCTCTGTGGCGCTTACACTTTTTCTGCCTCCCTTTCTTTGAGATTCCCTGAGCTCCGAGAGGAGGAATTTGAAGGAGATATCCCACTTAGAACTCTGTGTTACCGAGTTCTCTCAGTTTAATGTCTCTCTGGTGATGCCTCAGCAAGGTACTGATCTATGAGTAAAACATAGTTGTTATGCCCAGATTGTGACCCCCCAAAGAGACCACCGAAGACCTTGGATGTCCAGAATGCAACAGCAAGGTTTATTCTGCAGATACAAGTCTAGACAGGGACTCATTCCTACATCCAATACAGTGAGGCAGGGAGGAGTCTCTCTTTCTTGGGGAAGTTAGTTTTTATAGGCAAAACCCATAAAATTTCTTAGAGGGGAGGGGGTTAGTACGGGTCCATCCTTGATTGGTCAAGTTTTTCCCGGGCCTGGACTTTATCTTATTTTATCTTATCTGTTTGCCCTGTCAGGAGTTTTACAACTCATCTCCGGGGTCTGGTCTTGTTATCTCTGGAGAGGGGCATCTCATGGTTAATTGGTTACCATCAGACATCCTGACTCTGATCTTTTGTTCCTGGGGCTGGCGCCATCATTTCTGGGGACTTGAAACTGGCCTGGCCTAGATCACAGTCCCCAAAGCCGCCACTGGAGACTTTAGGTACAGAATGCAAAAGTAAGGTGTTTTCTAAGTTTACAAGCCTCCAGGGAGGCTCTTCTAAATCTCTCACTCACAGCAGGGAGGTTGGAAGGAGCACTCCCCTTTCTTTGTGAGGCTAGTTCTTAAAGGCACAGACCATATAATTTATTTTAACCTGCCTCCCTTTTTAGTCTTTTGGTAGAATATCCTGGCTGTGTTTTTCAAAGTCCCTGTAGCAGATACAGCCACCTGGGGAAAAGGGGTCTAAGTTCTTATTTACACTTAGGAATCCTGGTTTAAGCTTCTCTTTGTCTGTAGGGGATAGAGTGGGGGATTTTACTGAGGTATCACAATAGTATCATTAAGAGTCATTGCCTGCCACATTTTTCTCTTTCTTTTCTTTTTCTTTTTTTAGAGCAGTAGTATTTGATTTTACCCTAGGTCTTTTGGCTTTCTAGCCTTAGCTTCTTGATCACTCAAGAAGTTCTGGTTATAATTTCCATCTTGTGGAGTGGACCCTTAGTAAAACAAGATGTTGTGGGATGTTCTGTATGCTCTGAATGTGTTGCCCTGATTGATTAATAAATAAAGTGCTGATGGACTAGTAGCCAGGCAAGAAGTAGAGGTGGGACAAAGAGAGAGGAGAATTCTGGGAAGTGGAAGGCTGAGTCAGGAGATGCTGCCAGCCACCACCGCCATGAGAAGCAGATGTTAAGATACCGGTAACCCACAAGCCATGTGGCAACTTATAGATTAATAGAAATGGGTTAATTTAAGATATAAGAACTAGATAGCAAGAAGCCTGCCATGGCCATACCATTTATAATATAAGCTTCTGAGTGATTATTTTATAAGTGGGCTATAGGACTGCAGGGGATTGGTGGGACCCAGAGAGAAACTCTCCATCTACAATAAGATATTGGTTAGTTACTTCTAACTTTCTGCCAATATTTTCCTAGTCTTTCCTGAAGGAAGGACACTGTAGTAGTAGATCAAAGAGTTCATGACTGGGTGGATGTTTACCTTTCTCTTTCAGTAGCAAGCAGATTACCTTCTATGTCAAAGGCATTAGAACATACTGCTGAAGTTTCTATGTGAGAGGACCAAGCAGACACCAAAACAGGCTACTCGGTCTTCTCTCAGAGTTCTGGCCTCAGTTTGAGTTTCCTGAGACTGAGCAAGCAGTTTCTGGGAGGGCCATGAACAAAAGACAATTAATCGCTGATGCCCCTGCCATCAGGGACAGGGAGATAGGAAACACCAAGCATGGGCCACTGAGCCAGTCCCCACAGTCAGTACATGCTAAGCCAGCCAGCTTCCTTGGCAGCTCAAGGACAATGCCTGGGACTTGTCCAGGCCTGCCCAAAAATGGATAACTGTAAGCCCTAACTAACCCTAGCCAATTAAAAGTTACTAACGTGATTTCTGCAAGCTTCAGTTGGTAACCAGAGATGACAAGTTGGGATTATGTTTCCCACATTATTTGGCAATTTCATTAAATCTTCTTCATATATGTGTATACTTTAGAAAGATTCTGTAGCGGTAATGCCCGCATTACCGATACCCGTTCACCATGTCTGAGCAAAGGGCTGCGGATTAAAAATAGAGACAAGAGACAGCGAGTCATTCGCCACGACTGATGTTGAATGCCATTTATTGAAAGAGGGAAGAAACCTTAACTACAGGCTTACAACACAAATGGAGGATCCCCGGAGAGCAGAAGTTCGCTACCAATGGTCTACATTCTAGACCCAATGTTCTACATTCTTGCATCTAAGTTGTTTACACCAAATACAGGATGCACCTAAGATGTTTACACCACATGCAGGATGTAGGAACAAAGAACCTCCGGTAAGCTCTCCAGTGATCCTTAGGTGAGAAGGAGACAGGCAGGGAATCTGAATAGGCAGGACATCTGGTAAAGGTCAGCAAGCAAGGCTGCAGCCACTCACAGTCGGGGGCCAGGGCCCATGGCGCCCACAGATTCTATTGCATTAGTCATCCATATAACCCTTAAAAAGTTCCTTAATTTAGCTGTCACTCTTTATATTCCTTCATTTCCCCCCTCCATTCCCTGCTTCCTGACTTGATCCTTCTGTTTCAGCATGATGCCATCCATCCATAAATATCTGTTATATTTCTCTTTCCTAATGAGATCTATCTGCCCCACCCCCACAATCCCTTAATCAATACCTGACCTCTATGGTGCTATGGATAGTAGCTTGGTTATTGAATTAACAGCAAATATCAACATGTAACTGAATAAATACCATGCTTGCTTGTCTTTTTTGGATCTTGGAGACTTCACTCAGGATGATTATTTTTTTCTAAAAGTTCCACTCATTTACCTGTGAATTTCAAAATCTCATTTTTAACAGCTTAGTAATAGTCCATTGTGTAAATGTACCAATATATCTCATTTTTTAATCCATTCTTCTATTGAAGGACTTCTAAGTTGTTTCCAGTGTCTGAATATTATGTGTAGAGCAGAAATGAACATGGTTGAGCAAGTGTCTCTGTGGTAAGATAAAATATCCTTAGGTATATGTCAAAGAATAGTATAGTTAAAATCCTGAGGTATATTGATTCTTAACTTCCTAAGGAATCATCACACTGCTTTTGGTAGTGATTACACAAGTTTGTACTCCCACTAGCAATGGTTGAACTACTTACTCTACATCCTTGCCAGCATGAGCTGTCAATGTTTTTTCCTGATTTTATCCTCTCTGATGGGTGTAAAATAAAATCGCAACATAGTGTTAATTTCCATTTCCCTTATGGCTAAGAATGTAATACATTCCTTTAAGTGTTTCTTACCCATTTGAGATTCCTCTATTGAGAATTCTTAGTTCCATATCTGCCCCAAATTTTTAATTGGGTTGTTTGATTTCTTGATATCTAGTTTTTTTAGTTCATTATATAGTTTGGATAGCAGCTCTATATCAGAAGTACAGTTGCTAAAAATCTTTTCCCATTCTGTATGCTGTTGCTTTATATGAATGATGGTGTCCTTTGCTATGCAGAAGCTTTTCAGTTTCATGAGGTCCCATTTATTTATTGATAATCTCAGTGCCTATACTTAAAACAGTCTATTCAGAGTTTTTTTTTTCCTTATGTCAATGAGTTCAAGGATATGTGCCACATTCTCTTCTATCATGCTTAGTGTATCTGGTTTTATGTTGGGGTCTTTTAAACATTTGGAGTTAAATCATGTGCAGGGTGAATAGTATGGTTCTATTTCCAGCCACCTAGCATAACCAGTATCGTTTGTTGAAGATGCTAACTTTTTATCAAAGTGTATTTCTGGCATCTTTATAAAAAATAATGTGGCCATATGTGTGTGCATTTATGTCTTGATCTTCAGTTTGATTCCATTGATCAGCATGTCTGTTTTGTGTCAATAAAATGCTGTTTTTATTACTAGTGCTCTGTAGTACAGCTTGAACTTGGGAATGCAATACCTTCCACATTAAAAAAAAAACATTATTCAGGGTAGTATTAGCTATCTTGGGGATGTGTGTGTGTGTGTGTGTGTGTGTGTGTGTGTGTGTGTGTGTGTTTCCATATGAAACTGAAAATAGTCCTTGTAAGATATGCGAAGAATTGTGTTGAAGAAGATTACATTTAATCAGTAGATTTCTTTTTGTACTACAGCCATTTTTATAATAGTAATCCTATTTGTCCATGAACATGGGAGATCTCTCATTCAATTTTAGAAAGTCTTTAATTTCTTTACTTCTGTCTTGACCCATTTTTCATTCTACAGAGAGCTGGGCAGTTTCCATGAGTCTGTAAGTTTTCTGTTTATTATTTTTTTTCATATATATCCAGCTTTAAGCCAAGATGGTCTGAAAAGCTGCAGAGAGTTATTTCAAATTTCTTGTATCTGTTGAGACTTGCTTTGTATCTGAGTATGTAGTCAATTTTGAAGAAAGTTCTATGAGAGAAAGAGATACTTTTGTGTGTGTGTGTGTGTTTGGTGAATTTGTTATGTAAATGTCTGCTAGGTCCATTTAGTTTATATTATCTGTTAGCTCCAGTATTTCTTCATTTAGTTTTATCTAGGTGACCATTCATGTATAAGAGTGAGGTATTGAAGTCTCCCAGTATCAGTGTGTGAGGGTCAATATGTGATTTGAGCTGTAGTAATATTTCATTTTCAAAAGTGATGCCCCTGTGTTTAGAGCATAGATGTTAAGATTCGAAATGTCCAGTTCCATCAATTTGCCTGCAAATTTCATGATGTCATTTTTTCACAGCTGTATAATACTCCATTGTGTAAGTGCACCACATTTTCTTTATCTGTTCTTTGGTTGAGGGAAATCTAGGTTGTTTACAGTTTCTGGCTATTATGAATAGAGCAGCTATCAACATGGTTGAGTATATGTCTTTTGGTAGGGTGGACCATTCTTTGGGTATATACCCAAGAATGGTATAGCAGGGTCTTGAGACAAATTGATTCCCATTTTCCTGAGGAGCAGCCATATTGATTTCCAAAGTGGTTGTACAAGTTTGCTCTCTCACCAGCAATATGTTATGTTTGTTAGCTTAGTGTTTCGGGAGACTCCCAAAAGTGGGAGTCGGGGTGTCTCTGACTATTTTGCCTGTTCTTGGGACCCTTTTCCTCCTACTGGGTTGCCTCACCCAGCCTTGATATGAGGTTTTGTGCCTAATTTTATTGCAACTTGCTATGCTGTGTTTGACAGATATTCCTAGGAGGCCTGCTCTTTTCTGAAGGGAATGGATGTGGGGAGAGGAGAGGTGAGGGGGGGGGCTGAGAGTAGTAGAGGGGAAACTGCAGTCAATATGGGTATGAGAGAATTAAAAAAAAATAAAATGTCACCTTGGTGGGGTTTTCCATTGATGGATATGTCTTATCCTTCCCTAACTCTTCTGATTAGTCTTGGTTTGAAATCTATTTTGTCACATATTAAAATGGCTATCCCACTTTACTTCTGGGGTTAATTTGCTTGGAATGTCTTTTTGTTGTTGTTCTTTAATCTTTCACCCTGAAATGGTATCTGGTCTTAATAGTAAAGTATGTTTCTTAGATGTGACAGAAGAATGGATCCTGTTTTCTAATCCATTCATAGTCTCTGTCTTTATTGGGTAATTGAAACCATTGATGCAGAGTTATCAATGAGCTTTGTTTATTGAGTCTTGTCCCTTTTAACTACATGGAGTGGCCTTAATAATTTCACCAATAGCTAACCTCTTTAGGTTGAAGTTTTCCTTCTAGTGCTTTTTATAGAGCTGGATTCATAGACAAATAATGCTTAAATTTGGTTTTATTATGGGAATTCTTTCATTAGAGGTCAATTGTGATTAAAAGTTTCACTGGGTACTGGAGTTTTGGCCTGCATCTGCTGTCTTTTAGAATTTGTAGAGCATCCATCTAGGACCTAGAGTACGGACCATTCTGGCTTTTATACTCTCCATTGAGAAAAGTCACATGTTCTTCTAATAGGCCTACCTTTATATTTTTGGTTTTTTCCTTTGAAAAATTTATTAGTTTTCTTTGTTCTATACATTTAGTATTTTATGATATGTTGTATAATATACAATATTTTCTTGTCCAGTCTATCTGGTCTTCTGCATGCTTCTTGTTGTAATAGGCATCTCCTTCTTTATATTGGGGAATTTTTATTTTATGACTTAGTTGAAATTATTTTCTGTGCCTTTGACTTGGTTTTCTTCTAGCCACATTATTCACATGTTGGTCTTTTCATGGTGTTCCCTATTTCTTGAATGTTTTGTGCCTGGACTTTTTAAAAGTATCTATTCTGCTATCAATTTATTTTGTCTTAACCTTAGTATTCATTTCTTCAAACCTTAGATTCTCTCTTCTATCTCATATATTCTACTGTGAAGGCTGACCTCTGAAGTTCCTGTACTCCAACTTGTACCTTAGTTTGGATTTTCTTTATTGATTCTATTTCTTCTTTCACAACTTGAACTGTTTTCAGCATTTCATTCCATAGTCTGTGTTTTCACAGACTTCATAAATGGATTGATTTATAGCCTTCTTAAGGTCCTTGAAAATATTCATAGCAGTCTTTTTGAAGGCCTTGTCTTATGCTTTATCTACATTGTATTTCTCAGGAATTTTCAGAATTTGTTGTTGCTGTTTGTTTGTTGACATTCAACATTTTCTTTGACCAGGATACCCATTTCTTGCATTGTATCTCCTATGTCCAAGAGTCTCTTTTCCAGCTTATATATTCTGTTGGGGAGGCTCACCTCTTAGGTTGCTGTTCTAGTTCCCAAGTTTTTCATTTCCAGAGTTCCCTCAGTTTGTATTATTTTAATTGATTTTATTTTGACCTCCAGATCTTGAACTGTTTTATTCATTTCCTTTAACTGTCCTCATCGATTTCTTTAAATGATTTATTCATTTCCTTTTTAAGGATCTCTTTATAGTTATAAATTTATTTTGAGGTCTGTGTGTGTGTGTGTGTGTGTGTGTGTGTGTGTGTGTGTGTGTTTCATCTATGATGGAATATTCAGGGTCTGCTGTGGTAGGATAGCAGGGCTCAAGTGAAGACATTGGCATCTAGGCATCTGGAATTAGGAAGATCATAATTTTAGGTGCTGGTGTCTGGTCTTGTCTTTGTTGAGTGGTTGTTTTGTTCCTTGGTTTTAATTGCCTTCTATGGTTTTAGGAAAATGTGTTAGATGTTTGTTGTCTGGTCGGAAATTATTGGGGGATTCTGATAGTTGTAGTCATTATGGGTTCCAAGTAAAATGTATTTCCGGGTATTAGGAGCTGACAGATAGGAATGGGGACCAACTAGGTGAGAAGGGCTGTCTAAATACACAGGAGGGAGGAAAGCAGGATATTCCATCAGGATCGTTTTAGTCATTGGAAATGGGGACAGAGAGTGAAGAGAGTCCACAGCAGAAAGTCTGCTACAGAGCTATGGATGAGAATCAGGGATTGGACTTGGGAAAATGGAGGGAGAGATGAAGATCTATAGCTATTCTACATGCTTTCCTTGCCAATGTGGACTGTGAGTTCTTAGGGAATTCCTATTAGAATTGGGAGTTGGGATAAGGCAAAGAGTTTGCAGATGGGAGATTGGTAGGGAAGGTCTGTGTGAGCCCCTGGATAAGGAGATCTAGAGGAAGAGGAGGTTGCAGAAGTTGGTCTGCTCAGAGCTGGACATGAACCTGGGGTGTCAGGGAGATCTCCAGTTATTCTAGCTGATTCCATGGCTAGAGTGGCCTTGGGTTCCCAAGAAAGTCGTCTGGTTTGGGGGACTGGGATAAAACAATGAGTGTGGGAGGAAAATATGGATAGGATGAACTGTGTGATCTATACCAGATAGGGTCTGGGGCATGGGAGAGGACTTGCCAGGTATCAGTTGAAAATCTAAGGTTGAGACTAGGGCATTGTATTTGGAGGAGCAGAGGGAAAGGTGAAGATCTACAGTTTGCCTACTGGTTACTTGACAGTTGTCTAAACTATTATTTTATTACAATATGTAATTGATATTAGATGTCATTTTTAATAAATGATAGAGCCACATGCAAAATAATGTAGTAGAATAAAGATTTGAGATTTTGTTAAACAAGGATCATCACTCAAACTAAGTGTATAAAAAAACAAATAGTAAATATTTGGCAGAAATTTAAATGAAAAAATACAAAGAATTAATGCAACAAAGTTTTGGTTCATCAAAATGATGCAAAAGACTGACCAATCCATACTAACCATGAAATAGAGATAAGAGAATGCTGTGGGATGGTCTGTATGTCAAATCTGTTGCTCTGATTGGTCAATAAATAAAACACTGGTTGGCCAGTGGCCAGGTAGGAAGCATAGGCGGGACTAACAGAGAGGAGAATAGAGAGAACAGGAAGGCAGAAGGAGTCACTGCCAGCCACCACCAGGACAAGCAGCATGTGAAGATGCCGGAAAGCCACGAGCCACGTGGCAAGATATAGATTTATGGAAATGGATTAATTTAAGCTATAAGAACAGTTAGCAAGAAGCCTGTCACGGCCATACAGTTTGTAAGCAATATAAGTCTCTGTGTTTACTTGGTTGGGTCCGAGCGGCTGTGGGACTGGCAGGTGACAAAGATTTGTCCTGACTGTGGGCAAGGCAGGAAAACTCTATACAAATTAATAAAATTGGAGGGGCTTTAAAGAAATTGTTCAGTGGATAAAAGCAATAGCTATGCAAGTCTGGAATACCAAGATCAATCACTAGAATATATGTAAAAGCCAGATGTAGAGGCAAACAGCTGTAATTCCACCACTGCTAGCTAGAGTGAGGTTGAAAGGAGATCCAAAAGAATCTTCTGGAAGTTCATGAGCTAAGAAAAAGTAGCATTGAATATGCAAAATGGCAGAAACAAAAAGATAGACCATGCCTTAATGAGATGGACAAAAGAACTAGCTACCAAAAGTTGTCCTCTGACCTCCCCATATAAATGCCATCATGCTTTGCCTGATCTCACAAACAAGCATTGCACACATACAAACACATATGCACATATACACACATAAACACACAGAGAGAGAGAGAGAGAGAGAGAGAGAGAGAGAGAGAGAGAGAGAGAGAGAGAGAGAGAAATAGCCAAAATGTTATAAAAGCAGATTAAAATCTAGGATAAATAGGGAGACATCATAACCGGTACCAATGAACATCCAGAGGTACATAAGGGCACACTAAAAAATGTTTGTAGCTAGAGTTTTCCTGCCTTGCCCACAGTTAGGACAAATCTCTGTCACCCGCCAGTCCCATACCTGCTCAGACCCAACCAAGTAAACACAGAGACTTATATTGCTTACAAACTGTATGGCCGTGGCAGGCTTCTTGCTAACTGTTCTTATAGCTTAAATTAATCCATTTCCATAAATCTATATCTTGCCACGTGGCTCGTGGCTTTCCGGCATCTTCACATGCTGCTTGTCCTGGTGGCAGATTGCAGTTTCTCTGACTCAGCCTTCCTCTTCCCAGAATTCTTCTCCTCCTTGTCCCACCTATACTTCCTCCTGCCTTCCACTAGCCAATCAGTGTTTTATTTATTGACCAATCAGAGCAACAGATTTGACATACAGACCATCCCACAGCAAATATGCCAAGAATTTAAAACTCTCAAAAGTTGGATATATTCCTAAATGTATATGACTTATCAAAATTTAACCAAGTGGATATAAATAACAGACACATTTATAATAAATAAGACTGAAATGTTAAAAAAAAGACTCAAAACCATAAAAGTACTAGGCTACACAGATCCATAGCTGAATCATACCAAAACTCTAAAAAATTAATATCGGTGTTCATTAAACTATTCTATAATATAGAAATAAGAAACATTAAACTAATTTTACAAAGGAAGTATTTTGCAATGATGGAATGAGTTAATAGTAAAAGCAGAAAAAGACACAAATATTATCTGTCACAAATAGTTGAAACTAAAAAATAGAACCTGCTATAGCTACACTTTTTCTCCAAAATATTTGTAAGTTGATTAGAAATTATAATAAAATGAGAAACTTTCCTTTGGGAGAAACATGAGAGTCTTATGCAGTATTTTATTTCCTGCCATCATCTACTGGTTTTAGTAGTGATATTTCAATTTGACATTAAATTAAAAAAAATAATTAACTTAGAGCAGAAAAAGATTTTATATAATCAAAGAATCATAAGTGTTTCTGCTATAAATAATTTTAACTTAAACATTCATTACTTTTTATGTGCAAAACCCATGTAATTCTAACCCAAACCAAACTCTAATATGGAAAAGTGAGTGGGCACACAATCCAACCTCTTGCTGTGGAGCAAAGAGGAAATTGAATGGTCAGTTTTCTCTAATGTAACCCATGCTAAATCAACTATGCTTCAGAGGGACATCATATATCCTTAATATAAAAGAAGAAAAAATATATGAAATTGAGCAAATTGATGAAAATATTTTGGGCAGTAAAAATTGATCTTGAAGGGTTTATAAACTTAAAAGAACACAAAGTTAGTTGAATAAGGAAAGGATGTAGATCTGGACATTGTTGGTGGAGGTGAATCTAATAATAATAGATGATACAAAACTCAGAATTTTCAAGGAACTAATCAAAATTTGTAAATTAAATTTAGTAATATTTGGTTTTGAATAATTGGTACTATTCTCTGAAGAGGCAAATAATCCAGTCTATAGAAATATTATATGGAGTAGATAGAATATCTGTGTCTCCCAAACTCATGAAGCTTAAATAATCACCAATGTAGTATTTGGAGGAACCATTTCTAAGATGTCTAGGTTGTATACTCAATAGAATTACTGTCCCTATTAAGTGTTCCCAGAGAAGAAACTTGTACTAACCATGAACACATGTTACATTCCAAAGATGTCTATGAACCACAATATGGAGGAGCCTATGTCTAGGGATTTTCAACCTCTGAAATTTTAACAAACAAATTTATTTCTTCATAAGCAATACAATTTAAGAAGAAACCTACACAAAATCACCATAATTTCTTTAGATTCATTTGTTGACCTCTTTTATGGAAACAATTATAATTTATAAAAATACAATTTGATATTGTTTTAGTCTTATGAAATAGTTGAGAATGCAGAGAAATTAAAATGATTGGCAAATAGAAAGTAAAAATCCTTTCTGGAAGAAGAAAGATGTGTATAGATTTTTTGTTGCAGAGAAATGAACAAGAGACCAAGGATTCACATGGGTAAGAATGGATTAGCTGAAGTTTATTTATGATGATTATGTTATTATTATGGGTCATTTACTGGCTGGTAACATGGTTTCAGAAATGGAACAGTCTTAGCTACAATAGGAATATACACATAGTAACTGTTTCTATAGAGAATCCCTGAAAGCTCACATGATAGATTTAGAGAAGAAAATGAGTAATAAGATGGAGAATGCAGAAGATACAGCTAGTCAAGGCCTTGGAGTCAGAAAACACATTAGGAGACCTCAGAAAAAAATGTGTTCAGACAATCCAGGACCAGCAGGGGAATAAAAAGTTGGGTACTATAAAATGAGAGAGACAGGGAATCTGTTATATACTATTCCCACACTAGACCTAAACAAACAAACCTTTAAAAAGGCATACATATATGAAGGGGGAATAACATATATTATTTCTTTATGTGAGCTAGAAAGGTTTCTTCAATGCCACCAAGTTGGAAGTGGTCCAAAGTTTTTAAGAAGGGAAAATAAAAATATTTTATTAACTTTAAATAATTCAAAATCCAAAACATCAGAATATTTTTGCCTATTATTTTCCAAAATTACTCTGTGCCTATAAGTGACCATTTTTATGTTGTGTTCTAATAAGGATTCCTAACAATATTATTTCCCCTGATAGTATTTCTGTCTCATGGGATCAAATGAATTAGTATACTTTCAACACTCAATTATCTTCATTGTGTAAAAACATGCAGCTAATGAAAACATTTAACTGGTTGTGTTAAATAATCAAATCATCATGTTCTGCATTCTATGATTCAGTGCATTTTGCATAATGAGGGTGAGAATCAACTGGGAGCACACATTCTAATGTCATTTTAGAAAATGGTTGATTACGTGTTGTATTTAAGTATTTTACCTTAGGCCAATAGACCAGTTTCCAAATTATTTAATATTAGGCACTGTGTAAGTCGTCTAGCATTCATCCCTGATTATCAAAAGTGGGGCCATTCTTTTGCTGATACACACACACACACACACACACACACACACACACACAGAGAGAGAGAGAGAAGAGAGAGAGAGAGAGAGAGAGAGAGAGAGAGAGAGAGAGAGAGAGAGAGAGAGAGAGGCAGACTTCCATTTTAGAACTTTTACCCAAGTGCTTTCACATGTTAACAATTATGTCCACACAATTCAATTTGAACTGATGACCTTCGTGTTGCCGTTTCTATTACCCAATTAATCGCTTATTAATGTTTCCTAGAGTTTTAATCTGCTCTTTAAATAGTCACTATAGTAGCTCCAGGTAGTAAAACTAAAAACATTTCTTAGTAATTCCAAGGCAAATGCATTTCTCTGGAAATTACTTTCTGTTGCAGGACTTTTAACCCATTAATCAAAAAGAAAGTTTTTCTGTAGAGATGATCAAAGAATTTGAGCTGCTTGTTGATCTTGGTGGCCTATATCAGGATTTATCAATTCATTTAATAAAATCTTGTTCTATTGACATCATTTAAGTATTGCCAACTCATTTATCAAACCTAATATCTTTCTTTCTCCTTTTCTCTTTGAGTTTATCTTGAAATTCTGAACAAAGGGAATGTAAGTATAAAAGTACATATGGGAAGCAATTAGAAGCCCAAATGTAAATATTTCTGATGTTTTCTACTTTCAAGCTTAGCAAGGAGGAGCATGTGTTAGGTAGAATATGCTACTTCCCTGAACAAACCATATCCCCTCATCTTCTAAAGCATATCACTGCAGGAATGTCGGGTCTACCTCCTGTCTGGTTTGACTGTCTAGTATTTTCTTCCATTACATAATCACATCTTTCTGCAATTATTTGTATTTACTAATATGACTTAACAATGCATTGAATTGCTGAAGAAATGATTCATGCATTATCACATTCAGATCTATTGATCCTGGCTCCCAAACATGTGAGCAATGAACAAGTAAATCAGTCTACAGGACTTAATGTGTGAAAAACTTTTCATTAACTATGATAACTTTAACTCCTAAATTGCAGTCAACTCTTTCGCCTACTAAGAGGCTGATCTATTCTGTTCCATGAGTAGTTCTTTCCCTTGTGTTAGTTTGTGTTCTTATTTTAATATTTATAACTGATCTATTCTTCAAAATCTCTCTATTTGCACTTCATTGTTGTTGTTTTAATCATTAATGTTTCTCCTAGAAACATACTTAGAAAGGATAAGGAAAGGGATTAAATCATGCTTTTCTGATTTGCCATGAAAAATGAGTGTTTTCTGGTATCCCATCCTTCCAACTGCAAAGGGCAGAATATTGTCAACCATGCATAACACTCACCAGGCCCACATGGACTCGGGCTGCTTTGCTTCTGTAGATGGCAGAAAGCATTTTCCTCCTTCTGCTACAAACCCAACTATTCATTCTTGCAACCAAAATACCACCCATTCGGAGCCCTGTCTTTACCTCAAAGTTGCTCCAGTGCCGCATCATTCTATTCCTTAGGGTACCATTGGTAGTCTCCTGTACAGGTAGCTCACTTACTAATACTGAGAAGAAGGGCACCTAATGATTTATGTTCTGTTTTCCCATCAAGGAGAATGGGAGAATCACACTTTGCAAAGCAACTATTTTTCCCATTGAGCCACCACTCAATTATTTCCATACAATTGTCAGTTTTTAACTCATTGTGTTATTAAGGACGTACTAACTTTTGCTACCAAGGAATAAGGAAAGGGTAGTTACGTCATCTGCATGAGCTAGGTGAGAAAACCCATGGCACTCATTTCTAGTTGATTGTGTCATTACTCTAGGCTTCCAGGGTCTTTCAGGTTCAGAACTAGGACAGAGATAGATCATCCTTAAATTCAGCCTATCAACTTTTTATTGTTTTCTCCTCAGCTGTAAAGTAGGGCATACTATGATACCTCATAGCCTTAGATCCTGTCTCTTTCTGTCCGTGACCCTTCAGATACTAGCTGGCTAGTATCTGAAGAAGAGAAGTTCCACCTCACAGTACTGGAGTCTGAAAAATCTGTGGCCAATTTGCCAAACATCCAGTGTCAGCTTGCCTTTGGAATGCCAGTTCACATATGTTGGATTTAAATCTAAAACATTGTTCAGAGACCCATAATCTGAACATTCAGTCTCCAGCCTAGGGTGGCTGTGTTCAAGGCTCTGCAATCTTTAAAAAAGCTGCCAGGGACAGGCCTTTGTGTCTCTGGTTCTTGTGTTGTTTTTCTTTGCTTCCTAGTCTATCAAGTCACTTGCTCTGGCACTTAGTCACTCCAACTTGTTTTCTCTCCCACTCTTACTACCAGAGGCAGTCATTCTACTCTGCCTTCCCTGAAGGCAGATCGCCTGAATCCTCTCTGGGAGTCAAATAAAGCTCTACCTTGTATTATTTAAGTCAGGTGGTTAGAAGTATGACATGAAAGTATAGATACAATATTCCTAGGAGGAAAAATCAAGTTCTCAGAAATCATTTTCAAGGTCACTGATCATATTCACGTGTATGTACCCATGTGGCCTCCCTATCAATAGCCTACCTATTACCTTCTCATATCCGCACATTGAGTAGACATCTAGGAACACACAAACACTAGTTCCCTGAGAATTTCACGTAATGCATTTTGATTGTATTTGCTATCCCCCAACAACTCTTCCCAGGTCTATCCTCCAGCCCCTACATTTGTGTTCTTTTACTTTTGTTTTCACCATCAAGAACATTTTGTTCTGTCCAAATATTCTTGGATGCAGCTTTACACTGAAACATTGGATTTCAACACACAAGTTTTAAAGGAAATTCATTCACTCTGCATCTCCTAGCTCCAATTGGATACAATAGAATACTGGGATCCCCTCTGAAACTGAAGTGTTATAAAGCTATACCTTAAATTATTCTGCCAGGATTTGAGGACAGCCTACCATGAAAGTTGCTAGGACAATTTTCATTCCAAAATCAGAGCTCTATTGCAAACTGTGGGGCTATAGAGCTGTTACTTAATACATACAACCCTTAAAGTTTTGTCTTCATATACTTCAAAAAATTAACCTCATTCAAAGTATCTGTTTTAGAACAATACAACAATATTTTCAGTTATACTTAGTAATGTTTCTCTTTTATATTGTGATTGAATTAATGATCTCTTCTATCATTCATGCATTTGAATAATATAGGAAACAAAAACTGATCTTATTGTTGAGGAGAGCTCTGATTTGCTTCATTTAAATATGAGCAGCTTGTAGATTTGAGCATCCAGTACTCTAATGGGTTGCCGAGGCTCCCGTATTCATGCACCACATAACTGTACACAAAGTGTCCTATGACCAAACAGCAACTGAAGTTCACCAATAAAACTACTCATTTTAAGTAACTCCTGTTTTCTGTCCATCAATCAAAAACTGCCTCATCAAGCTAAAGTAGGTAATCAGATTTGAGTAATTTACAGTAATTTTCAATATACTATGAATGTTTCAGCAAATGTTTAATACAAAATGACATTGAACTCTTGAATTAGAGAAATAACCTTTAATCTATTTGATGAAAGTTGCTTAATGTGATAATAAAAGTAATTCAGATTTGGTATTTAAATGGCTCTTTCAAAAAGAGTAGGAGGTACTTTGGGATCCCCTGACAAACATATATTCAGTTAAAAAGGATGAAGGATGAAGAAAAACAAACATTTAATAGAAAATTTGATATTTGTTAAAATAAGTGCTGTGTAAGGGAACAACAGATTTATTTTCTCAGAAAAACTTTCAATATGTTTTGTGTTTCTCATTAGCTTTACTTAGTGGGCAATGTAATATAGCTGCATACCCATGAGCAAGAAACCTGTAACTGGGTAAAAAGTAGAACAAATCAGATATATGGGAATTTATAATTGAGTCTAATTTTTCCATTTACTTTAAAAACCATTTCCATTAGTTGCATAAGCACCATTCACATTTTGCATCCTAATAGGTCATAGAAATAAAAATACATACATATGTGATTAGGATGATAGAATGGATACACTTTGCTATTTGTTTTGGGTTATGGACAGAAACTTTGGCCATTTGAACTTACTAAATGTATTCTAAAGCAATAGGCCTTTTAGAAATGTAAAAAATGGGAGCCTAGGCATCACAGACACCTGTCCTGAACAAGGCCTTTTCTCTTTAATGTATCATTACATATGTAATCTCAAATGCTATTTCATGGCCCGAATGCTCTCCATTCAAGGAAGATTAATTTTCAATAAAAATTCATATTTTATTTGAGCTTTTCCAACTCTTGCTTCAATGTTTTCTGTAATCCAGTCATCGAAGTTCTCCAAACCAACACAATCAACACAATTTGCATGTATTTATATATTAAATATGGCTATCTAGAGAAATTGAACCAATGAAGTATTTCCCTTTCCCTCTCCCTTTCCCTCTTCTTCTCCCTCTCCCTCCCTCCCTCCCTCCCCCTCTCTCTCTCTCTCTCTCTCTCTCTCTCTCTCTCTCTCTCTCTCTCTCTCTCTCTCTCTGTGTTTGTGTGTGTGTGTGTGTGTGTGTGTGTGTGTGTGTGTGTGTGTGTGTGCCTGTAGGTATACACTGAATAGGAAAAACATGTGATATAAAGAATTAGAGATTGACTATGTCTACAAATCTGAAAATGGAACACTGAAAGCCTAGGAGAGTGTATGGTGCAGATTCCATTCATGCAAATTAAATGGTTAACTGTGATCTTAATGATGTGTTCTTTTCTTCATTACATATGTTGTCAATTCTCTCATTATATTATGCTTTTTGTTTTAAATATATAGAATAAAATTTATGGTAAAATGTGAGAGTTTTGATTCCTAGAAAAATAAACTTCTAGACCAGGAGATAAATGGAATGTATATACACACACAAACAAGAAACAGAGATGTCTTTCTAGGTTTGGGAACCTTAAAATTTTTCTTATTATTGATTTTTGTATTTTTTTTCCCTGGAACTCACTTGGTAGCCCAGGCTGGCCTCGAACTCACAGAGATCCGCCTACCTCTGCCTCCCGAGTGCTGGGATTAAAGGCGTGCGCCACCACCGCCCGGCTGATTTTTGTATTTTAATCAAGTGGTATAATTAAGATTAGATTTGAGAGCTAAGAGTGAGAGTTACTGGTAAAGCACGGGCAATATTCTCAGAAACAATGTTTGATGAGAAAGATTGGAGAACTTGTGGACTGACATTCAGATGAGTAGAATTCTTCCTTCAGAAGAAGGTGAAAGTAATTGCATGGGAGTAATTGCATGCCCATATATGTAATTCTGGGACATTTTAGAAGCCATGAAAATCATAAATTCTTGATTGTATGTTTTTATGAATTAAATTTCTACAATTGAAATATGAATCAGGAGAAAATTATTTCAAGGAATTTGAATTTTATTCATAACATTTTAGGTATCACTTCCATTTTCATTATGTGAAATATTAGACTTTTCAGTATTTCCCAAATCCATTGTTACTTTGCCAGCAGCACTGTGTTCAAGTGATTTTGACTTGAGTCCTGAGTCATTCCATTATAACACAAACCTCTATTGTTTTTCAAAATCTTTACTGTAGTGATAATCAAAGCCAGATTTTGATGTTCGTGGCAAGAAATGGACTGAGGTAGGGGTAAGGGTACTCATAACTAGTAGACCCACACAAAGCAATGGACCCCAACTGAGGCTAGTCCAACAATGAGATAAGATAATAGTTCTACATGCATTTAGTAATAATGTCTGAAAGGCCTATCATGTTTGACTTTTCTTAAGTTTACTATGATAATATTAGGATCAGTGTTATGTTAATATTACATGAATCTAGCTTGAGGCTATTAGGAAAAAATGAGTTGATTTTCACATTTGACTGTATTTTAAATGAGAATAAAAATTCAGATTTGAATTGAAATGACATTGACATGAATATACCCCTACTAAGTTGAGGGTTAGATCTGTACTCCTAGATTCTTTCACAATTTGCAAAGGGGCTGTTATTGCAAATGTTATTTTTTCCAATAAAGAGACAGCTCATTAGATCTCATTACCAGTCTGCAGCTGTCGCAGAATATAGATTTCCAACTTGGAGCAATATATCTTTTCACAAATGCTTTCACTGAAAATGTGGAAAAGATCTATTTCATCGTTAACCTGCAGTGCCATTATACATGGCTGCACTTGCACCTTCGGCTTTTCTTTGGAGCACTTCATAGTTTATTAACTTTAAGTTAAATAATTCAATTTTCTCCAAATGCAATGCCTGCTTATTCTAAATTCTAAAGAGTTTATAAATTTACTTGTTTTTAAGCCAACAATAAGTAAGTTGTTTTATGATCTGGATAAAATTAATAAACAAATATCCACCATCCTAGTATATTATGTGTGTAAGAATGAAGCTAGAAAAAAACGAAGAGGTATAATATAGTTCTTGTACTCAAAATGCTTTCTTTCTAGTTGGTCAAGTAAAAACAGATAACAAACTTGTTCCAGCCCAAATAATTATTTAATGTTTTAAAATGAGTATTCTAAGAATAGTCACAAAATAACACATAATCTTGTTACCTCTGCTGTACAGAAATAAATTCTCAGAGAAAGGACAAATCACTGGCTATAAAATAATGAGTAGTAAGGATTTTCCTGAGTGAGCACACAACTTCAGTTTTGGTTATTTTTGAGGTTAAAAAACACAAGTCTTTGAGACATATGAGAAGACCAAATCTTTAAATTATGGCCATATAACAAGAAGATGATGCTGAAGATACAGAAAATTTTTTCAGTAAAAATAAAACATACAACTTTTCAAACACAGGGGAAAAGACACTCATCCATGTACAAGAAGCAAATATAACAATGAATAGACAAGAACTCAGAAGAAATACCCTGTGTAATATCATAACAAAACACTAAATATATAGAATAATTAATACATAATGATTAATTATTAAGAAATAAAAGTAAGTCATATAACAGGTAGGCCCATGAGTATGAATATAGCAACTGTTTTTTTCAACAGAAACTTTAAATGTTAAGATTTTCTTTCTCATTAATTTAAAATTGTTATTCATTCTTATTGTTTTGAGGTATATATATCCACTTGCATGCACATACATTTGTATGTGTGCATGATATATGAGTCAGGAGGTGGGGTAGGCTACTAAGCACACGTGAGCTGGAGAAGACCTTAGTGGAATTAGTTCTCTGCTTGCACCTTTAAAAGATTTGAGATTTGAACAAGGGATATCTGACTTATGCAGATAAGCACTTTACCTGCTAAAATATATTATTCTAAATTTGGAACATAAAATATAGATGAATTTCTAGATACATTTGACCTTCAAAAGTTAAACCAACATGTGCTAAGTAGTTTATATCTGTCTGCTATAAACAGTGAGCTTGAACTAGTACTTATAATCTGCTGGGGATGCTGTGAATGTCTTGCTCTGATTGATTGATAAATAAAAAGCTGATTGGCCAGTAGCCAGGCAGGAAATATTGTGTAGGCAGGATAAGGAGAGAGGAGGATTCTGGTAAGTGGAAAGTTGAGTCAGGTGACTCTGCCATCCACCACCTCCATGAGAAGTGAGATATAAAGTACTGGTAAGCCACAAGCCCCATGGCAACTTATAGATTGATAGAAACCGATTAATTTTAGATAAGAAGAAGGCTGAGCCATTAAGCCAAACAGTTTAAATAATATAAGCATCTGTGTGTTTATTTGGGTCTGAGTGGCTGTGGGTCTGAGTGGGACTGGAGATAATTCCAGCTATAATAATTATATATATATATATATATATATATATATATATATATATATATATATCATCTGAAATTACCCCACAGGCTCATGCTGTTAAAAATGTATTGGCTAGCTCCTGCCCTGTTTAGATAGTTTACAGAAACTTCTGGAAATGGAGCTTTGCTAGAACCCTTTCCTCAAGGTAATTCTTGAGGTTTTACAGTATGGCTCCACTTTCTGTCTTCCTTTTCTACTTTTAATGTATGAATAACATTATGTGAGTCTGCAAATAGTCTGCCATGCCAGCTTCACATTCCAGCTGTCCTGCTCTCTCCACCATGGTGGGCTAGGTACCATCTAAAACTATAAGGCAAAATTGTAGTTGGAAATTTTCCTGGACCCAGCTAGCTGGTGGTTGGGATAAACCTTTCCCACTCGTGTCCTCCAAGTAAAAACATAGAGGCTTATATTAATGTTAACTATTTGGCCACTAGCTCACGCTTAATACTGACTAGCTCTTACATTTAAATTAACTCATAATTCTTATTTATGTTTAGCCATGTGGCTTAGTACCTTTTTCTCAGTTCTACTTCCTCTGTGTTTGGTTGGCGACTCCTGACTCAGACTTCTTCTTCCCAGAATTCTTTTTGTCTGCTTACCCTCCCTGTACTTTACACCTGGCTACTGGCCAGTCAGCATTTTATTTATCAACCAATCAAAACAATACATATTCACAGTGTACAGAAAGACATCCCGCAGCATAAAATAGACCCCTTCTTTCCTAAGTTGGTTTCTGTTAGTGTGTTCTATTACAGCAACAGGGAAGCAACTAATAGTTCTTGTAACAAAGCCAGATAAAACATACAACTTTTTAAAAAGAAAGAAAAAAGAAAATTATATACCAATTTCCCTAGTGAACATATACACAAGAAAAAATCAATAAAATTACTTTCAAATGGAATTAAAAAATATATGGATGATTCATTATGAACACATTGGCTTCAATATAAAGATTCAATGCTGTCCAATATATGTAAAAATCAGTAAATATAATTCACCACAAAAATGCACTCAAGGACAAAAATCTAATTGTTATTTCAATACATGCAGAAAATATTGTGAGAAAATAAAGAATCCCATCACAATAATTCTACTGAAATAAAAAAAATAGGAATAGAAGAAACATATATGAATATTGTAAAGGTTGTATGTGAAAAATCTCTAGTAATTATTTTAGTAAATAGAGAAAAACTCAAAGTAATTCTAATATGGCAAAAAACAAGACATACATGCTCACTTTTCACTCATATTCCATAAGTACTTGAAGTCTTCATTATACCAGTAAGACAAACAAAGTAAATGAAATAAATAAACATGGGAAAAGACAATGTCCAGGTCTGTTTTGTGCAAATTATTTGATTTCATTTAATGAGATCCTAAAAGCTCTACCAGAAAATCCTTGGAGATAAAAAACACTTGAAGCAAAATATTGCAAAAATATAGAAAAGTCAATAATTTTTACATACTTCAAGAAAAATATCTTGAGATATCAGGCCAACAATATTGTTCATAATACCCTTGAAAAACTTAGAATAGGCCTAACTGAGGAAGTTAATTATTTCTATAGTGAAAACTTTAAAACAATAAAGAAAGAATTAAGGAAAGCACTACACAGCCTCCATACCCATCCACCAAACTAGCAGAAACACATGAACTATGAACCAATAGCTGAGGAGACCCCATGGAACTGGACCATTCCCTCTGGATCAGTGAGACAGTTGAAGAGCTTGAACTGTTTAGGAGGCACCCAGGCAGTGGGACCAGGACCTGTCTTTGGTACATGAGTTGGCTTTTTGGAAACCAAAGCCTATGCTGAGACACTTTGCTCAGCCTTGGTGCAGGGAGGAAGGGACTGGACCTGCTTCCACTGAATCTACCAGGCTAGGCTGACTGCCAGGGGAGACCTTGCCTTGGAGGAGTTGGGAATGGGGGGGTGGATTGGGAGGAAGGCTGGGGGTAGGAGGAGGGAGGACAGGGGAATCTGTAGCTGATAAGGAAAAATAAATTAATTATAAAATAAAAAAAATTGTATAAAAAATAAAGTGAAATATATCTACCAAAAAAAGAAAGAAAGAAAGAAAGAAAGAAAGAAAGAAAGAAAGAAAGAAAGAAAGAAAGAAAGAAAGAAAGAAAGAAAGAAAAGCACTGCACTATGAAAGGACCTCCCAAATTCATAGGTTGGCAGAATTAACATTGTGCAAATGGCCACAGGATCAAAAGGAATACACATATTCAATACAACTCCAGAACCATTTTCACAGAAATAAAAAAGTATAGCTTAAAATTACAGTGGAAACATACTAGGACCTTAAAAGCTAAGGCCATCTTGAGGAAAACATAATCATGATGATGATGATGACAATGATGATGAAGATAGAAGTAGTACCATGCCTGATTTCAAGTCATAGTGCAGAACCACAGTAAGGAAAACAGCATTTGAAAAACAAGCAAAAACAGACATATAAATAGAGGACCCAAAAGTAAACCAACAACCCTATAGACAATTTAATTTTTATAAAGATGTCAATAGTACATGTTTAAGGAAGTACTTCCCCTAAAAATACAGAGAGACATTAATTTGGTTTGTGTCATATTGTAACTAGATGGTAACCCTATATTATTGAATATATCACATTCTCTAGACATAGGCCTAGAGAAATTGAACTTGAACTGAGGTGGAAGCTTCCTCCGTGACTAACCCTAGTAGTGCTAACAATGCAATTGCATGCTATTGAAGGAATATTGTAGTTTACAGTCTTACTCACCTGCTGACCATGTATAACATATTCCAACTGGTGAGGCAAGCTGTGCCCAATGATGCAATAGTAGCATGTCTGTTAGGGAAACAAACAAGTGACTTCTGGTTAGAATTTCGGCCCAGTCAACAGGAGGTAATCCATATCTAGTACTGTTAATCAGGTAAAAGGTCATGGGGAAGACAGTGAAATTATTGTGCTAAATGAGCATGATGTACCCATCAAACTGCAGTTTTAACAATCATTTTTATACCCATAGGTTATTGCTGCTGACAGTTTTGGTCAGAGAAGTTCCTTTTGGCAATGAGCAGTGGTAATTGTAGAGAATCCTAACTGATCATGTGTTGAGACCTAACTGATCTGTGTTGCTCAGCTTAAATGGAACATCTCTTTCATCTATTCCAAATGTCAGGCAACATTATGAAAGAGATGGCAGAAAAAATAGATAGCCAGAGGCTGACATGGAGTGTCTTTCAGACATGATATGACCCTGGTACTCTGGAACTTACAGTATCTTTGCAAGACCTGTTCAAGATTGGGCCTGGGAATATCCTGTCATGGAAGGAAGAAAGATTAATGAGGCCTCAAACCTCTATGACAATTTCGAGTCCATTGATGGTAGTTAGCAGTTAGAAGCTGACTTTCCCACTCCTTAATGACCTTTGGCTATTTAGACAGGTAGTGGCTCATAGGCTTGAGAACAGGCAGTAACATTGGTATAGTACTGGTAGGGTTCCATAGTCCTGTAAGCAGAATTAATGAAATTCATAGAGTCACCCACATGAAAAAATACAAAATAACAACAACAAAAATATAAAAGTAGGTGATAGACTAATTGAAAAAAGAAAGGGAAGAGGACAAGAGTCATTAACAGTACTGAATATGATCCAAAGTATTTATACATTTTTGAAAATATCATAATGAAACCAATTATTCAATACAATTAATATATACTACTATAAAATACAATTTTTTCTTAGCTTTAAGTCACTGTGTACAGTAAAAGTTTTTGTATACAATATATATTTAAATTGTTATTTATCTGATATTTAAAATTATTTTTATCTTTTCATTTGTTCAAATCTATTTGTTTAATATCACTATAAAATTATTAAGTAATATTTCTTTCTTTATGATATTGGCACTTTATCCATTAAGAACTAGTATTTGAAATGAGTATGTCTATTGCACCCTTAATTTCAGTATCTATCATAGTATTTTAAGATGATATGGGCAAAGTTTTTAAAACTAATTCTATATAAACTGGTACATAAAGAAGATTGTATCACATTTTAAATAAAAGTTACATATAAAATAGATGAAATATACTAAAGATAATGTATCCAGTGTTTGTTTCAAATATTTATAATATTTATATTTATGTAGACATTCTAAAATGAATATTGGTAAGTAATAATGGATAGACAAATATGATAGGTGATTTTATATAGTCATAGATAGATAGATGGAAAGACATACATACATACATACATACATAGACAGACTGATATATTGATATATTGATAGGTTACAGATAGACATAAAGATGATAGATGACATGTAAGATACATCATAGATTAGAGAGAGAGAAGTTATGTATTAAGGCAGTGATGAAGATGCAGATAAAGGAAGAGAAATACAGAGAAAGGGAAAGAAAAAAGAAAATGAGAATGAAATAAATTTAAAACATAACTATTTTATTAATAATTTTCTTGTATTTCTTTAAAATGTACACTGAACTAAATAACAATATTTTTATACCATAAAATTATTTTATCTTACTTGTACTACTCACTGTTATCATTTGCAAATATTTTTAAAAATTTAAATATGAATTCTTCCTTAGTGTTCTAATATATAAAGTATAAATTGATGGCACATTTTTCCAAAATCCTTACTTGTGGAGGTAAACATTTAGTTATCTTACCCTTATTATAATTTTCTTCCTTTAAACTACATCCTATAGTCTCTCATGTGAGTTAATTATCACTTTTTCTCCTTTGATGTCTTAAATATATCTTATTTATTTGTGTGTGTGTGTGTGTGTGTGTGTGTGTGTGCGCGCGTGTGTGTGTGTGTGTGTGTGTGTGTGTGTGTGTGTGTACATATGTGTATGCCACCACTCATACACAGTTGTAAGAAGACAACTTGGGGAAATTACTTCTCTGCTTACACAATGTGTGTCCTGGACATTGAACACAATTTAAAGGGCTAATGAGATTATTTCGTAGTTGTCAATGTTGAAGCGAGATCCTACATGGGATAATGAGAAAGAGTGCTTCAAGTGGATCATTTTCTGTGGTGATGATTTCAATTTTATTTTATTTCTAAATTACTTATTTTATTTTGAAACATTTAGTTTCATTAGTATACTTTTCAAAGGTGTCAATACATAAAAATGAACAGCATATTATGAATATTGATGCTATTGTATTAAGAATTTCACAAGAAATATTAACACTTCTCATGTTATCAATTTCATTATCTGTAGAATAAAACAATAAAATATAATATCTTAACATTTATATTGCTTTTATAAAATTCCATGGACAAGACAACTTATAGAAGTAAAGTTTCTCTGGACTTACGGCTCAGGAGGAAAAATATTCAATGATGGTGTAGAAAAGGCATATTGGTAAGAGAAGGAAGCTTAGAGCTAACATCTTGGACCAGAAACACAAAGCAGATGATCAGAGAGTAGGGTGGGCTACAGAACCCCACCACCAGTGACATACTTTTAGCCAACCCACAATTCCTACGACCTTGACTCAAGGGAATCTTTCCCTTTTCCTATGTATATCTGGCTTCTCCTTAAAAACACTGATTTCACTGATAATTGCAGAAAGTCTTCTAGCCCAAATCCAGACTGTAGCATAAGCTTGCCATTGTCCTTTCCCTCTCCAAATTAAAATCATGCCTTTCTTTCTGCTGTATTTGTTCTTTTTCATTTCAGACCTACATAAAAATGATGACTATTAAACAGGAAACAGAATTAATTGTAGACTGTCCTAACATCTCCGCCAATATAATTAACTACTTTATTACCTTTAAATTTTGACCCAAGCAAGTTCTTAGGACAAGAGTAGAAAACAGCCATATTTTTTCCAAAATATTACAAGAATGGTCTCTAGCTTGGTTTATAATAATGGTCCCTTCTGAATCCTCTTGAAAGAGAGGCCTCCAAAGTTCACATGGTTCTCTGTGTTACTGTTTTCTAAGTTCCTACTATAACAATCCATTAATTTTTTAATTCAAAATTCTAAACTCTTCCACTTGTGTCCAAGAATCAGCATAGTTACAATAGCCTATTTCCTGGTACCTACATTTGTCATAGTTATATATTTTCTTGCTGTGATTAACACCATGGCCAAGGTCAATTACATAAAGAGGGATTTATTTGGGTTTATGATTCCAGAAGAATAAGAGTTCATCATGGTGAAGAAAAGGCATGAGAGCAAGAGAACAGAAATTGAGGAAATCAGAGATATCAAACTCATAATAGGATAAGGTCTTAAGCTCTAAAAGCCTACCACTAGTGACATACTTCTGGCCACACCTCCTAAGTTGCCACTAACAGTACCACCAACTTGAGACTGAGTATTCAAATTCTTAATTCTAAGGAAGGCGTCTCATTCAAATTACCACATTAGTCAACATCTATTATAACTTCTAATGTAAGTGATTTGTTGATATAACATAGCAACTTTCTACTTGACCAATATTGAGAAAATTTTCCCATAAAAATTACATAACTACCATAACAAAATTCCAATTATAATTTAGCCAAATAGATTACTTCACTATTGGAAACTGTTTTTGAAAACTTGTTTCTTTCATTCAGGAAGACAGAGAAAATTCTTTGTATTATTGTATTTTATTATAATATTTTGAATTATATCCAGTTGTCAATTGTCAATCTAGCCACTTCTAAGCATTCAATGTGGTACATCTCTACAAAGTGTTAGACACATAATTTCATTAATGGAGTTGGGGAGTCTTAACTGTTTTTTGACAGATCTTTCATTTTGGGTATATTAAATCTGAGAATTATAAAAGAAAATGTTAATTTCATGTTTTAATAACTTTAAAATGTAGTGGAATTTCTTAAACATAATGCCCGTGGGTTGCCATTTTATCTGTAAATCATTATATTATGTGAAATTGAAATTGGCAATTAGCATTGACATAAACATAAAAATATTACTATTAGAATTTAAAAGTCAAGAAAGCCTGATAGTGACATAACCCCAATACTGAAACTATTATTTTAACAGTTGAAGTTGGACTCTCAAGAAAAAAAAAAATTCAACACATGATTTCTACTAGATCACTGTCTTTTCTCTAAATGGGATCTATTTTTCCTACTTGGTTATGTCAATTCATTTTCTTTTAGTGTCTCCCTTAACAAATAATTAAATTGGAAATTTATAAATACATGGTTAAGCCTATATCTGGTTCTTTGTAGTCTAGGTTACACTTTCTAAAATAGTATTACAGTTTATAAAATCATGTGCATCATCATAGTTAGAATCAGGCCACCATGCACTTTTGACATCTTTTCCTGGAAAAACAAATTCAGCCATTTATTTTCATTTGAATGACAGTTTTGAGTATTGGCCAATGAATAATGTATATTTCACTCCCAAGGCCAAGTCATTCACCTCTTGAAATCACACAAATATTGACCCTTTCCATTACTGCCCAATTGTCAATTATTTAGTAACATTTTAGTAGTGTTTTGTCAAAGTGAGAAAATTGTATGTCATCTAACTTTTATTGTTTCAGAATGCCTGTTTAAAAAGAAAACAATGACAATAATGAGGAAAATATTTTGTTTTTGTTTTATTTGCTATCAAAGAGGCTTGACCACTAAGAGCAAATATTATAGAGTTTCTTGCACTTTCAATGTACCAAACCTGGTAAAATTTTGTTTGCACAAAGACCTTGTTCCATACCCCAAATTTGATGGCTGGAATAGCCAAATTCTTCCTCTTTTACTTTACTTCTTTTGCAGTGATTCTTGCGAATTAAGCCAGTCAAGAAGACTGTGAGGTCAGAAATTATCCAATAGTAAAAGACACAAGTCACTACCTACTTCAGCCAAGAGATCTCTTGTCCTGGTATCTTACTAGTATGGTTTGGGTTTTGGTGTACCTTTTTCTTAAAATGAAGTTGCCTTGATGAATGATTTTCACTTATGTTCGTACATGGGGTGGTTATCTCAACAGAACCATTGGAGAGGAGAACCTATGACCCTATCAAATTCCCCAGATGAATCTATTTTGCAGACTCTTATCTAGTCTTAGGCCCCTTCCATCCCAAGGGGAAATCATTGTTACTTTTGTTTTCTCTGAGGCTTAGTTATCTGTGTCCCCAAGGTGTTCAATTCTTTGTCCATCCCAGAGAATGAGTAGGATGATATCCTATGTGGCCATCATTTCTTGGGGGATTATCATCTGGGATTTGAGCCCATACACTCAAGCTCACATTACCTGACAAAATCACTAAGGAATCAGGAGAGGTTATGATGACCCAACACTCTGAGGACTTCTTATGAGAGAGGAAACATTTCCAGTCCACGACCAGCCTAGTGAGAAACCCCAGTCAGTCCTCATTTCCACCCAAAGCAAATAGAATAGGGAATTGGTCCCCAAGGGAGTAGGTGTTTCGATCTCATAAGGCTGGATGAAGATTTCCCCTGAAAGAAACAGGACAGAGGCTTATGATATCACCCCTATGCCAATAAATAAATAAATAAATAAATAAATAAATAAATAAATAAATAAATAAATAAATAAATAAATAAATAAATAAATAAGTAAATACATACATACATACATACATACATACTGGAAGCCAGCCTTCAGGGAGCGAATCATTTCCCCAGAGAAAGGATAAGAGAGAACAGATTATCCACTCAAAGTTTTAATGGAAAAGGTCACTCTGCTGCTTGATTGCTTCCTCACCCCATTCCTGGTTTTTAAGCCTTTGAACTGTGAATAGGTAAGTGTAGGCACCTAGAGATAGGCTGGTGGTAAGGAAAGAATATTCGTTCAGATTTCTGTTTTGGGGGCCATGCTAGCAAGTGGGGAAAACCAGAGGTCATCTAAGTTTTCCAATGTAGGAAAAAAAAATAGTGATATAAAGCTTATCTGATCTCAGCCTAGCTATTTGTGAAAAAATCAAATGTAGACAGCCATGAATAAGCAAGGAGTGAACGTTCTGTCTCTATATAGGAAAGCTTTCAATCATTGCTGGTACCCATAAGGGGCATTAGCTGTTTGAAACCCATATGCATACTGTTAGGGTCATGGGAGAAATGCTCCCTCTCACCCATACCCCTCTCCCTATCCCCTCACCTAATGCCATCATCTTTAAAATATACAGTTTTCTGCTGACTTTGCAGGATACAATGGGCTCTGAGGGACCAAAGGATGATTTGAGGGTGGGTAGAAAGGTGTTGGGAGTTATGTGTGTAGAGCTGTGGGTGGAAGTCAGTGGCAGATGGCTTTTCTGAACAAGCACAAGGCCTTAAGTTTCATCAGTACTCAGAAAAGTTACTGTGATTTGTTATTTTCTCTTGCTTTGGTATTTCTTTTCCATAATTTTAGACAGATTATGTTTTTTGGACAATTTCTTTGAGTGTGTTATAAACATAAAAATAGAATAAAATACAAACTATAATCTCATGCCTATCTCTATGCAGAAAGACTTATGAGAGTCTTATGATTTTCACTTGGATTTCCTTTCAACTGATGCATCCTGCAGCATTTAGCTCACGATGCCATACATTCTGAAAATGTTAGTTCAAGTCACATCACATATATGAATTGTTTTATGGTATGTTTTTTACTTCACATTTATAACATGACCCCTGCTATCTGAAACAAGTCTTTATAGTCCTCATTTACCAATTTGTTTGCCTTTCCCAAGTCATTTAAATGAAAAAAATTGAAAGAGTAGTCTATAGGCACCCAGCTTCTTTTTATGCAGCCTGTATCTAAAGCATGTGTGAAAGGTCTATAGGCCTAATTTTCAGTAACATTTCTTTCTTTTTTCTCCAAAAATGTCTCCCTGTACTAGCTTTCTTCATTATTACATAGAGTTCACTGATTGTTAATAACAATCAGTTAAGAGTACTATGGTCTCCTATGTTCCACATCCTAATAGAGAATGATCAAAATAATGCTGGCTGTGAGTGCTGCCAAACAGATCATTAGCTGTTGATCGTTTGTTTCAGTTAACAACTCTACTGAAATGAATTACAGATCCTAGAATGACCTTCCAATAGCACACTTACAGATGCCTTTGCACCAGTCCTCATACAATCTTCAGATGCCTTACACAGATATTTGCTAATAATTAAAGTCAATTAGTAAGATACCTTAATATATAATATCAAAATGTTCAAATTTGAAAATGCTTGGAAAGTTAGTACATACATTAAAAAATTAAATGAGAAAATGAGAATAAATTCCCAAATATATTTCTCACTTAATGTCGTGAGTGGGATAGCATCACACACACACACACACACACACACACACACACACACACACACACACACACAATCTTATGAAGCAAATATCCTTAAAAGAACTGCTTTCAGCCAGGCGGTGGTGGCGCACGCCTTTAATCCCAGCACTCGGGAGGCAGAGCCAGGTGGATCTCTGTGAGTTCGAGGCCAGCCTGGGCTACCAAGTGAGTTCCAGGAAAGGCGCAAAGCTACACAGAGAAACCCTGTCTCCAAAAACCAAAAAAAAAAAAAAAAAAGAACTGCTTTCTTATCCAAAGCACATACTACTAAAATTGTTAGACACAAAAATCTATATGAAAAGGACATACACATATGTGCAATGTAACACTGGAGGATGGATGATAACTTCTCTCTGTCGTATCATATGACTCCTAAACATCCTCCTAATGCTTGTGCAAAGCTTTCAGTATTCAGTTGTCTAGTTCCATAGTTCACAAAGGCTCTCTTATTGTGAACACAAGGAGAGAATACAATTGTATATTATACATGTATTGTTTAAGTAGAGGATAGTTTGTAGCATAAAGAGGAGAATGGACCATTCATTTTATGTTTACAAGCACAATTTGTGAAAAACTGGTGAAATAATCATGTGTAAATCATTTTATGGAGAACCTGACTTTCTTCCCTTGAGCCTCTTTGGAACTTTTCCAGATTAAAAATGGTTTAGAAACAATATCATCTCTTATCAAATATACAAAGACTTGATTTTTTAAAAATTTCCATTTGTAATTTTGGATAGACTAGTTTTTCTCTCCTTCCCATTCACTCATTTTTCCTTCTTTTCTGTCCCCCTCTCCTCCATTTCTGATCCCTTCTTTGCTCTGCGCTCATTTCTCCTTCCTCACCCACCTCCTCCTTTCTTCCTTTCTTCTCAGGTCCTAGTTTGACAATCAGAAACAAATTAGAAGAGTGAGAATTTATTTGGCTCACAGTTCCACTCTGTAGTCTGTTCTGGTGATGAAGTCAAGGCAAGAACAGTGATGTAGGTAGTCATGTCCACACTCAGGAGCTTGGTCTCCTTTCTATACTTCTATAGTCCAGGATTCCCAACCCAGGGATAGTGTCTCTGAAATAAGATGAGTTTTCTCACACTGATTAACACTAAAAATCAAAAGAATCCTCCATTCACATGCTCACAGGCCAAACTCAGTTATAGAATTCCTCAATGAAACACTTTCAGGTGTTTCAAAGCTGTGTTAAGTCCATAATTCAAACAATCCTCCCTCCACACTCCCACCTCTTTTCTTCTCTCCTTCTGTCACCATTTCCCACGTTCCCTTTCTCTCCTCCCTTCTCTTCCTTTCTACCCGCTGCCTTTCCTCTCCTTCTCCCCTCCAGATCTCATTCCCTCCCTTCTTATCCCTACTCTTTACTTTCCTTTATGCTCCCATTTGATCCTTTCCTGTCCCCTTTCTTCCTCTTCTGTCCTTTCTCACCTCCATCCCTCCCTACCCTTCTGACCCACCTCTTCCCTCTGACCGACCTCTCAGCTCTTCTATTTCCTAGTTTACCATATTCCATCACATTCCCTCCATTACTTAACCTTATTTTTTCCATCCTCTTCTATTCTATTCTACTCCATTTCCCCAATATCACAAATTGATATAAAAGTGATGTGGTGATATTGTATTCCCCAAAATATTGTGCACCTAATAAACTTATCTGGGGTCAGAGAACAGAACAGTCACTAAATATAGAGGCCAGAAAATGGTGGCCCACATGCCTTTAATCCTATCACTTGGGAGGCAGAGATCCATCTGGATCTCTGAGTTTAAAGCCACACTGGAAACAGACAAGCATGGTGACTCACGTCTTTAATCCCAGGAAGTGAGCCTTTAATTCTAGGAAGTAATGGCAGGAGGCAGAAAGGTATTTAAGGTGTGAGGACGAGGAACTAGAGCTGGTTAAGCTTTTAGGCTTTTGAGCAGCAGTTCAGCTGAGATCTATTCAGATGAGGACCCAGAGGCTTCCAGTCTGAGGAAAAGGGATCAGCTGAGGATTTGGCGAGGTGAGGAAGCTGTGGCCTGTTGTGTCTCTCTGATCTTCCAGCGTTCACCCCAATACCTGGCTCTAGGTTTGATTTTATTAATAAAAGCTTTTTTAAAATTCATGTTACAAAGTGAATGTATTTTTAGACAAAAGGAAAGAATCTAGTGCTTTTTATTTTTAAATTAAGTGAAACATGTTAACTATGATACTAACAATTTAATATCTGTTTTCTTGTAACCTTAAAAGTGTGCCTGCCTACATAAATTCTTATTTCAAAAATCTTTGGAAGAAATCATATAAAATTTTGTTTCAGTGCCGGGCGTTGGTGGCGCACGCCTTTAATCCCAGCACTCGGGAGGCAGAGGCAGGCGGATCTCTGTGAGTTCGAGGCCAGCCTGGGCTACCAAGTGAGCTCCAGGAAAGGCGCAAAGCTACACAGAGAAACCCTGTCTCGAAAAACCAAAAAAAAAAAAAAAAAAAAAAAAAAAAAAAAAAAAATTTTGTTTCAGTAGCATTGGCCTCATGAAGTAATATTTATTAGGAAATATCTTTCCTAACATCTGATATCTTTGATAATTTAGTTTTATACAGTCTCTTACTTTTAAAAATGTATAAAAAATTCATACCTTGAATTCCTTATATAGTTTGTTCCACCATCTGAATTCCAAGGCTTTTTAATAAATATTTCATACTGACAATTCTATCAACAGTATTATCACTCCACTTGGTGTGTAAAGGCCCACACCTGCCTTGCTATTCCTTTTCTTGTTGAAATTCTTCCTCTGCTCACTTCTATCTACAAATCTGGTGCCTGAAAAACCAGCTCCAGCTGTACTTCCTCCATAGCACTTTGCCTTAGTCATAAACTATTTGGTTTTGGTTTTTGCTTTAATTTTATAGATTCTAAATTACATACATGCAGATAGTATTTTTTTTTATTAAATCTACCCCTATTTCCTTCCTTTTATTTTTTCTCTTATTCCCCCAGGCAGTTTTCTTTTCTAACATCTGCACTCTTTTTAAAATCACTATGATTGCACTTAATGCTATTTGGATGTGCATAGGTGACCATCTAGTAGAGCACGGGGAGCCTTTGAAGACCCAAATTTCTGAAGAAAACAGACTCTACCCCAGCAACCATCAATGACAACAGCTCCAGAACTAGGAGTGGGACTTCTGAAGTCCCACAGGCAATGATGCTGCAGTTTCTGCTGGTCTTGTGCGTACGGCCACAGACATGTGTTTATGTGTAACTCTGTTCTACTGTGTCCAGGAAATATTGCTTTTCTCCAGACATTCACTCTATCTGGGTCTTACAGTCTTTAATTTCTTTCTCCAGGATGATTGGTGACTCAGAGGAAGTGGGTATGCTATAGATGTCCCATTTAGAGCTGAGTACTCCATGGTCTCTTATTCTCTGCACGTAACAAGTTGTGGGCATTCATATTAATCACCATCTATCAGAAAAAGAAGCTTCTATGTAAAGTTTGAGAGTCATAGATTATAGAGTGTTATAGGTTATAGAGAGGTATGGAAAGTTATAGATTACAATCTGTAGGCACAATTTTTAACAAATGTGTTTAGAAGTTATTTGAAATTTGTAGATGTAACCAATCGTCTTTTTAAAATAAGAAACACAGAGCCAATGTAAAACAGAAAGCCGAGAGGTCAGAGCTCAGAGATAAAATCTTACCTCCTGCAGTGCTCCTAGCTTCCCTGAGAGAGAGCTACTTCCTGTTTGTCTGTGTTTAAATAGTTTTTCTGTTCTGCCTTCTCATTGGTTGTAAACCCAACCACATGACTGCCTCATCACTGCCTGTAAGTACCGCCCTCCAGGTCTTAAAGGCGTATGTCTCCAATACTGGCTGTATCCCTGAACACACAGAAATCTACCTAGCTCTTCTAACCACCACGCTCTTGCTATGGCTCTAATAGCTCTGACCCCAGGGCAACTTTATTTATTAAAATAACATTTCAGTACAAATAAAATATCACCATAGAAATTCATCTCTAGAAAATTATAAAAATAAATAATGAACACTGATTCGGTTTTGAAAGTGCAAGATTTCTTATTTTGTAAAAATATAGCATTCATGGTGGTGGTGCATGCCTTTAATCCCAACACTTGGGAGGCAGAGGCAGGAGGATCTCTGTGAGTTTGAGGCCAGCCTGGTCTACAAAGTGAGTTCCAGGAAAGGCGCAAAGCTACACAGAGAAACCCTGTATTGAAAAACCAAAATATAGCATTCAATGATGAATATTATTTCTTTAATATTTAAAAATGGGAAATATATGTATAATATATACTTACATGCTAACTTATGCTAATTAAGTTTGTGATAGCATACTGTACTTTCATGATTTTGAAGAAATAACACTGGTGAGACATGTATACATATGTGTATATGTGTCGCCACTCTTTTCTCCTGCTCTTCTGTCCTCTTCCATATCCTGTTTTTCTTCCAGGAATAAAATGCCTTTAGATGCTACAACCTGAATGATTACAATGAAAAATTTTGAATTTGGTGTTAACATCTGAGTTGTAATTACTAAGTCTCGTCTCTAGGCAGGTTTATTATTTTTTGCCACAGGACATTTATATTACTCTTTTCAGCTGAAAATATTAATTAAATAATTTATAGATGCCATTGCAAGTATAAGTTGAAGCAATCTAGGATTAGAAGCTGAAATTGTTAAAACTAGAACATTTTAATTTTAAAGCTTAAAAATAATTATTAAGGACATCCATTTATCAAATATTATGATACATGAACACTTATTTGGAAATTAAACTAGTTTCAATTACTTTAAAACTATTAAATTTTTTTTGTCATATCACAGGCCTCCCAGAGCCATCCAACTTATATACTAATTATTTTTTCTTGGCTACATGCTGTTTTAATTACATTCATTATCTCTGCCATTCTGCACATCTTCTGGGTGGAAGTGTTGGTGGCCTGGTGCATACCCATTGCTTTTCCCCTGCTGTGCTGATGGCTTAAGTCCAAGATGAGGTGCAAAGGAAATGAGATTGGAAGCCTAGACTTGGCCCCCAGTTAATTTGCTTCACAGACCTCTTTCCTTTTTTGTGATATGCTGGCTCAGTTACAAACCTATGATCATAAAGAATCCCAAAGTTAGAATAAAATTTGTGAAAGTTGATTCTTCCTGTCAATGCTGTTTCAGTAGAAATTTCAAGTAGGTGAAAAAGGAAGACAAGAGCCAGGTATATCATGAATCATGTAGAAAAACCAATTTTAAAAATAAGAAAAACTTTTGAAGAAAAATTTACATAAACTAAACAAAGTTGTTTCCAAGATATTTTTTGGGAAAAAAATGTACAATGAGGGATATTGACCTATGTCAATATCCAAAAGAACTAATCTTGGGGCCAGTAAGAGAGATGAGTGTCTTAGGCCACTTGACACCAAGCTCAAGGACCTGGATTCAACCCCTGGATCCAGTATGATGGTTAATGGAGAGAATCACAGGTCATTTGCTAACCTCCATGTATTTGCCTTGACACACACATACACAAACACAAATGTAAAAAAAAAATGATGTTGACACTTTTCTACTTAATTAATTTCTAGTCAAGGAGAAAGCTTAGTGCTTCCCACAGAGAGGCCACCATCATTTCCATGTAGTACCATCCTTCTGCACTGTGTTGTTTCTTCCTTTTATCTCCCATGGGACAGTGGCATTCCTCCATCACAAACACCCATAGGCCATAAGTCTAATGGAAAATACCTCTGTAGAAATCACTAGATGTAACAAGAAGTAAATATTTTTGAAAAAGAATAAATTGTGAGGGTTTTTGTTTGTTTGCATTACTGATAGACTCGGTGAGAATTTGTAAAGTCTGCTAAAGTTCCAAGTTAGCTCATTCAGAAAAAAAAAAAAAAAGACATGATGGTATAGGCAGTTTTGAGTGACTAGAAATTAGAATATAAGTTCCTTTTAACTTTGTCTTTCTAAGCATATAATTCTCTTAGAAACTTGGTTTTGTATCATTTACTTCATATCCAAAAATGAGTGTACATTGCTTATTGCCATGGAAAAAAGAAATAAATTATTACCGCTAATCTTTAGTAATTACCCCTCAAAACTCCAGAACTGGCAATCATACAAATAAGCAGCATGTAAGAATTCCATTTTAATATTATGATTATTTTTGACTTTCCATTGCTTATAACAGAGAAATCTCATACAAAACAAAACAGAAAGCAGACCTGAAAGCATTTCAGAACGGTAATCCTGCATCTGTGAAGTATTGGACGTAAATTTTAGATATAATTTATTAACCTAATAAATGAACAGTGAGATTTAGCACAAAATAATACATAAAATTTAGATATAACACCTCTATTGGATGCCTCAGAATTCTGTTGTGATGGTGACAAAGAGAAATTATTGTGTGAGCATTCTTTTACCCCCTCCCCAGGAGACTTTCTGCGAGTACCAATATTGCCTTGCCCCCATCCCACATGAATCCCATTCCACCATTGGACTGAGCCATGCCTCCAGGAAACAATAACCCTACTAAACAAGCCAAGCTAACAACCACAGCACTTGCAATGGCAGGCACGTCATAGGTGTGGTGGATAAACACCACAGACTGTTCATCTATTTGCTTTCTTATTTTACTTATTTAACAAATGTTGCACTCCTTAAGAAAAAAACAATACTGGTGGCTATCACATTAAAATTTTACCAATTTCATGCAGAGTATAAATATCTTCAGATTTGTCTTTCTATCTCTTTATCTTTAAGTGTCATCATTTATTTCTTAATTTAACCCAGGATTTCCACTCAATATGTTCTGTGTAGAGTATGAGTATCTTCCTTAATGAGGAATACTTTGCTATTTCTGATTAACAGTCTTAAAAGTTATTTCTACAGGCTTCCATTCAACTTTTGAGCATTGTCTATTTTTTTTTCTGAGACTTGGTTCATAATCTCCTTCAAAAAGCATCACCATAGTCTTTTTAATTTTTCTAGCTTTCTTTAATGTGTCTTGTCCTGATATGTAGGAAAATAAGCAAAAGGGAGAAATCAGAAGCTTCTGGCACGTGGAAGTTTGCTGACTTGGTGCTTATTTTCAAGCAATATAACAATTTTCCACAATAGCAATGCATTCAGTTATTGTTTTCTCTTTTAGGACCATTCTGTCAATATGCCCTGTTTGCCTTTTAAAAATATTTTTAAAAATCATTCTTACTGCTTAAAAGATGTTTGTAGTGAAGGCATTTGCATGCAGTACCTATGAAGGCTAGAGATATCATGTTCTCATATAGCTAGAGTTACAAATGGTTGTGAGTTGCCATGTGGGTTCTGGAGACTAAATTTAGGTCCTCTGCAAGAATAAGCAAGCTCTGTTAATCACTGAGTGACCACTGTATACCTTGGTCTTTCTTTCTCTGACTATAGGTAATCAGTACTTTGTAGGCTTTCTCTGCCTCTGGTCTGCTCCTTTCTAAGTCATTGAAAGATCACCCATATTTCTGTCCTGGCTTCAGACACATTTTTAAGTATAAATATCTAAACATAAAAGTCTCAATTTTAACTTTTTTTTTTTTTTTGGTTTTTTTGAGACAGGGTTTCTCTGTGTAGCTTTGTGCCTTTCCTGGAACTCACTTGGTAGTCCAGGCTGGCCTCGAACTCACAGAGATCTGCCTGCCTCTTCCTCCCAAGTGCTGGGATTAAAGGCGTGCGCCACCACGCCCGGCTTCAATTTTAACTTTTTATTATAGCTATCTAAGAACATGAATATTTAATATTTTTATGATAAAGAAGTATCAATTTCATGGTACTCAAAATTAACAACTTTTTTGTTTTGTGTTGCTGATTTATGTAGAAGCATGGGCTTCAAAAAATTGGACTTTAACGGCTTCTATACATGAACGATCGGCTTAGAGCTTTTAGACTATACCATCATGTTTGGTAAGACCAGTTGTTTCTCAAGCATTCTCAAGGCTATTACCTCATTTCATCTGATAGGTAGGTAGAAGAAGGTCATTTAATTCCAATTTTATAAATGAAGATCAGAGAGTATAGGGATGCTAATGATTTGCCTAAGGCCATGTGTACCTCTGTGGGAATTCTGGAATGACTTTGGAATAGTGTAGCACTAGTGCAGACAACAGGTATTCTAATCCTGCAGCTGGGACAGAAGTAGTTAAGACTGATGGCATACTGAAAATCAACTGAAGCCAGATAGTTCGTAGAATACTAATCTATAAACTTCATAATTAATAAAGCTGACTAGGGGAAAGAATTGTCTAGGTACTGTCTGTCATTTGCAAATAAATGGCTTCACTGGAAACAACAAAAACTGGTGATAATATGTATAGATAGAACACAAAAGATGACTCACAAGGAATGCAAAATGGTATTTGATAATGTCTATCATATCAAACTACATAATTATGTTGTGAATATATATTATTAAAGCAATGTAAGATGTTTTAGAATTTAATATTTAGCAAATTATAATTCATTTCAACTGCTAACACATTTCATATTTTATATGGAAAATTTAGCTTTAGTATTTTATCTGCATCTCATTATGGTGAGATTACATTTAAAAATGCCTTCTATTTTTAACATCATATCTGCAATACTTTCAAAAATAAATCTTTCTTAAAATGTTTGTTGCAGGTAAAAGATAAAAGATGCTGACATTTTTATGTGTATCAAGAAGCTAGACAGGAATAGCTTCAGCATTGTATAAGACAAGCTCACTGAGACATTGTAGCAGTGGCTGGTTCACAAAACATAGTTGAGTAAATAAAGCTCAATAAACACAGGGAAAGAGAAGGTATTGTATAATATTAAAATAGTATATTGTTAAATTCTGGTTTATTTGAAAAAGTATAGAAGCATCAATTAAATTCTTTTATTCCTCTATATTATAGAAAGACAAGGAGATTACATGATAAAGGAAAAATAAAATATTTTTTATGATGTTGGTATGTTCAATTTTCTTTTTATCTGCTGTGCTTCATCAACTCTCTAAGTGATAGTTTTATGAGTTCTCAATTTAATATGGCATTAATAGGAAAAATCTTGACACTCTTAATAAATGTTGCAACTTGCAGGGAAATCGTAATTTATTGGCATAAGTAAGTTGAAGAAGCATAGATGATTTAAATTTATCCATTTACAAATATTCTGCTGTGTAATTTTCCCAATGTCTGTGACATACTATTACAAAACAGAACATGGAGCCTGCACTCATATGAGGCTTGCAAACTAGAAAGAAATCTTCATTGATTATGAAGTACGGTGTTGCACACGTATTATTCCCTTGTGGCACACTACCAAACATACTATTGTTGCTTTCCTTTCAAAGATAAACTGAGACAGAAGATGATAAGTAAACAGGTAGCGTCACATAGTAGGTGGTGAACCAAGACTTTGAATCAAAGACAGCTGATATGAGCCTGTACTTTCAGACCACACTAAGATGAACTCTAAGTAGCAGGCTCCGCTGGCATCTGAGGCAAAGTAAAGAAACAATAAAAAAAAAAAAAGAGATTGGATGTATTTTGAATATTACTTGATGTGGAATAAGTGATGAATGAATGAAAGTACTCACTTAATAAATTAACAGTGGATAAAAGGATAAAGAACATACTGAGAGCCAAACCTTAAGCTGTCAAGGTTTAAAAAATTGGGTAAAAGAAAATAAATAACAAAAATCTTTAAACATTTAAAATCATAAAGAGCAGAGTAAACACAGCACATCAAATAAATGGTACCTTGGAAACTCAAAGTATACAGGGAATCACTTCTCAGCCTTTGAACTGCAATCATGTGCAGGATGTGAAAGTGGGGGAAAATTAAACGATATTCTTTAGAGAAAATACAACAGCTATGGAAAACAGAGAATGAGTTTCAATTCTCCAATAATTTTATTAGGTCAATTACAGAAATGGTACAACAAAAACATGATATTCAGACATAGAGTAGAAGAAAAGTTGGCTGATCAGGAGGCTTAAGTATGTGACTCACAGAATTTATCCTGTATGTACAAACTTTAAGATAAATAAAGGCTTCAAGGATTTTGTATATACATATGTACTACATACTATATGTAAATGTGTTATTCTAATTTTTTCAGAGAATATTCTCATAAGAAAAAAGAAAGGGAATAGAACATTATGATGGAAAATAAAATGCAATATATTTAAACTTTCAGCAGAGCTGTTTACTTTTAAAGAATTTCCTAAGAAACATGAATGATTTGAGATTGAGTCCAATAAATGTGTCCTCTTAGACATGTAGCTGCTTTTATACAAAAACATTTGTGAAGATCAGCACATGATACTTATAATTCAAGACAGGAGAAAAACATTCTTTTGAATCTGTAAGAAGGTATTTGAGCCAACTTTCTACTTAGATTATTTTCTTATGATAGTGCAGTACCAATTCTGCCAGTATTTTCAGAAATTGCTCAAGGGAGATAAAATGCTTTCCATTGTCTCTCCATTAGTACTTGTCTGTTTTGAACTACACATCAGACAAATCCAGATCCCAATAAACTGAGCAATAACACTTAATAATTTTTGACAATGTAAAACATTTACAAATGCTTAATATAAAATGACTTACTCAAAGAAAGGCCTCTATTTATACATGCGTGGAATGAATTGGCATGTGATTAAATGTGTGAAGCATATTGGAAAAAGCAAGTAAAGGGGTAGATTCTGTACTCTATATTCTTAGACTATAAATTTGACTCTGTTGACTTCTGGCTTTTTTCCTCATCCTAATTTTGTTACACATCTTCCAAGCTTTCTTTCTTATAGGCTGGTTCCCATGCCCAACTCCTTATAAACAGTAAATTGCACATGTGTGTGACTGCCAATATTGTAGCCATACACACAAACATGCACACATGAGCTTCCTTTAATCTAGTCACTGGAATAATCGATTTGAGTTTTTCACCGTGAAAATCAACTGTACATTGCCAGAACACAGTTTCCTAACTTGTTTGTGCTTTCCTTTCCTCAGCTCCCATAGTAAAGTGTCACACATACATATCACTGGAAATAAGTGCATTTACAGAATTCTTTTATTTTTTATCTTCTAAGAAAACATTTTTTTTTCTCCTAATCTGGCTTTCAGAAGAGTTGTCAAGTTAGACAATATTATGATCAACTTCAATTTTCCACGTTTCTCTTCCAAATGTTACCATTTTATAGGAAGCAAGTTTAAGTTCGCACGTGTGTGTGTGTGTGTGTGTGTGTGTGTGTGTGTGTGTGTGTGTGTGTGTGTTGGACTAAATGAGAATGTCTCCAGTAGGCCCATATGTTTGAATACTTGGAACTCTTTGGGAAGGAGTAGGAGTTGGAGCCTTTTTGTGGTAGGTGTGGCACTGTTGGAGAAGGT